>NC_136411.1:75150000-75560000 GCF_051521515.1 Lactuca serriola | reverse complement strand
TGGGGTGCCGTCATACCCATGTCAAGCCATTCTGGGGCGCTGACCTACCCATGTCGAGCCATTCTGGGGTGCTGACTACCCTTCCGTCCTAACAACCGAACCTCGGGGACTGGTCCCCTCCTACTACCTCTATCGCATATAACACAACAAGCCAACATACAAACATATCATCACATACTGTCAGACGTATCTGGGGTGTCTGACTACCCTTCGGTCCTAACAACCGAACTCTACTACTATGACACCTCAAGCTAGCATATAACATATCAGGTAGTAGCAAACCTAGATGATATCACAAAGACAATCATCTAACCTACAACTCCTACTGGTGGACCGGCATTGTGGCCGTAGACCCACCGCTACTGGAAGGTAACTCACCTCGAAGTCGTTGCTGATCTGATCGGAAACTGACTGTCTACTGCTGCTGCTCCAGAAATCCTCCGGCTGCAATTCCCACAACATACTCAATTAACACTGATAACTGACCTTTGGGTAAAATGACCATTTTACCCCTGATCATGCCCTAAGTCAAAGTCAGAGTCAACTTTCAGTTGACCCGACTCGTCGAGTTGGCTTGCCAATTCGCCGAGTCCCTGTCCAATCGACTGACCTGGGTCCCGTTTCTACTCGTCGAGTTAGGCGTTGACTCAATGAGTTCTCCTTCCAAACTGATTGTTCAAGTCCTTCATCCTACTCGCCGAGTTGTATGAACAACTCGGCGAGTTCATCTTCATCCGATGAACACCATGCTGAGACTCGCCGAGTTGTATGAACAACCCGTCGAGCCTGTTCTTGATCTTAGAAGATTGCCTTGAACTCGCCGAGTCAGGGCATTGACCTTCCTGCAGGTCTCTGATGTTCGGCCTTGACCTTCCTGCAGGTCAAGCACCGCTCGACGTACCATGCCACATCCCGCTTCATGCAGGGCCACCAATAATCTAGACAAATATCCCTATACATCTTCGTCGCCTCGGGATGAATAGAGAATCGGGACTTGTTCGCCTCCTCTATCAAGATCTGGCGCACGCCTCCGTGATACGGCACCCACACCCTACGGTGTAGTGTCAATAATCCTCAGCTATCATAATCGAAGGAGGAAACCTGTCCTACCACGCGCTCGCTCTTCCAATGTTCCTCCTTGATAGCCTCCTGCTGAGCCTCCCGAATTTGCTCCAATAGAGGAGTCACTACGGTCATCCTCATGCAAATGTCCCTGATCGGCGCCGCCTTGCGGCTAAGAGCATCGGCCACTACATTGGCCTTCCCCGGGTGGTATAGGATCTCGCAATCATAATCCTTTACCACGTCTAACCACCGACGCTGCCTCATGTTCAGATTCGGCTGATCCATGAGGTACCTCAAACTCTTGTGGTCCGTGTAGATGGTACACCGAACCCCGTAGAGGTAATGTCGCCAAATCTTGAGGGCAAAAACCAGCGCCCCCAACTCCAAATCATGCGTCGGGTAGTTCGCCTCGTGAGGCTTGAGCTGCCTCGAAGCGTAGGCAATGACATGCCCTCTCTGCATCAGTACTGCGCCCATCCCAGAAATGGACGCGTCACAATAAACCACAAAATCCTCTACGCCCTCTGGCAGGGCTAAGATCGGCGCCTCGCACAATCTCTGTCTCAGTGTCTCAAATGCAGCCTGCTGCTCGGGTCCCCACCGAAAGACCACGGCTTTCTTCGGCAGTCGCGTTAGGGGTACGACTATCTTGGAGAAATCCTGCATAAATCTTCGATAGTAGCCTGCTAATCCCAAGAAACTCCGAATCTCAGATGGAGACTTCGGAACCTCCCATCTCAACACGGCCTCGACCTTGGCCGGATCGACCAGAATCCCGTTCTGGTTGACAAGGTGTCCGAGAAATTGCACCTCGCGCAACCAAAACTCACACTTGGAGAACTTGGCATACAAGCTCTCCCTCCTCAGGGTCTCCAACACCTCTCTCAGATGCTCCTCATGCTCCTCCTGATGGGTTTTAGGTAAAACAAATAAACTAGAAAACAGTTCCTAAGTTCACATGTAACCTACTTTGGATCTATGTTTTATCTATTGAACATACAACTTTGAATTGCAAAACAAGAACCCTAGAGGAGAAAGGCTATAATCGAAATTTACAAACTAGGGTTTAGTAATTACATACCTTTCAATTGTTATAGTAAACAATTGATAATTCCCTTGATCTTGATCTTGATCTTCTTGGAAGCTTAGCACCACAAGTGTAATGCCTTTAATGGAATCACACCCAAACTAGCAAGAAGGAAAGTAAAGGAGAGAGGGGAGAGGGAGTATGCAAAATTTCGGCCCTTAGGGTTTCTTCAAAAGAAAAGAGTGACCAAAACATGAACCAGGAGGCTCCTTATATAGCTGAGGGATCTAGGGTTTAGGGAAAACCCTAGTTATCCTTTGCTTAGGGCCTAAGCAAACCTAAGGGCCTTATCCAAGCCCCTATGGACGAAATTATTAGGGTTTCCCCTAGAGATTTCGTCCACCCTCATCCAAGGGGGTTCTAGAGCCTTCCACTCAACTATTAGATAATTGCAAACTAGTCCCTGCACCTTATAATTAATTCTTTTAACCCCAAAATTAATTCTAATTAATTTCTGGCTAACAATTAATTAAACAAAATAATTTCTTATTAATATATTAATCTTTTAACATATTAATAAATTCATTTATATTAATTTATTAATCTTATAATAAATTAATATCTCTCCTTTCATAATTTCCTTGTCCGGTTGCTAGGTTTGAGGGCAACCCAAAAGGACTGTGCTGCTATCAATTAAAGTACATACCAATTATAGTTATGGGCTTAGACACCTAATCCAACAGTCTCCCACTTGGATAAGTCTGTAACTATAATTGCTAGTATGCCTTCTAAATTTGACCAACAAATTGTAGCTTCCAAAAAGCTGCTGCCGAACTCTGACCCAGTCAGTTACGTGTCCTAAGATAAGTGATCATATAATCCTTCGTTCTGCTAGATATCCCTAGACAAAAGACATGAATGCAATCAACCTCTTTGTCCAGAATCTATGTTTCCCGATTCCTGATTAGTGATGATGTAGGACTTCTAATTGAACACATCAATTTAGTCCTGGCTGGGCCCAGCACATAAGTCAACACCAAATCATCGAAGGGCCCACAAATATCGCTTTTTCCCATTAAAGAAAAAGGAACGAATAAACATTGACTCATATGCTTGTATCTTTTACTCATCAAACCATACATGATAATACGTTTTATAACACTAAGTTACTGATGCGTTTTCGTATTACCAATGCATAGCCGACTTGCAAATTACAACTCATATATCTCTGTTTCAAGATTATAAGATATTATCATCTCAGTATTACTCGTGATGAACTCCATGAAGTAATACTCTGAGCGAGGGTTTATCCAATACTCAAATCTCAATTTCTGAGTACTCATGAACGTTGCAGCAAAATCTATTGCCATGTCTATCCTTAGACAATCTACAATCCAGTTCATGACAGTCTTGATTCACTACTTACTTCCAAAAGTACGAGCGACTGTGGAGTTTGAATAATCTTATTATTCGGGAAGTAAAACATGCAAAAATGAAACACAATAATTGACAAAAGGTAGAACCCAAACTTATAAATAATACTTTATTATTTAATCACCAAAAGTCAATTACATTTACTTTGTTACAACTTTCAGAACAAAACTAATCTAACTACTAAAACTAATATCATCTTTCAGTCCTATGCTCCGAGCATGCTGAATATGCTTAGCCCTACTCAGACCCTTTGTGAGGGGATCTGCTGGGTTATCTTCAGATGACACCCTCTTCACTATAAGATGGCCTTCTTCTACTCTATGTCTGATGAAATGGTACTTTCTGTCGATATGTCTGGTTTTACCATGATCTCTCGGTTCCTTTGTCAAGGCAACCGCTCCTTCATTATCGCAGAACAGTTCCATAGGCTCCTGGATGGTTGGAACAACTCCGAGATCCCCGATGAAGTTCCTCAACCAAGCTGCTTCTTTCGACGCTTCACTTGCTGCTATGTACTCTGATTCACAAGTAGAATCAGCCACCGTATCTTGCTTGGAACTCTTCCAAGTAATTGCTCCTCCATTTAATAAGAATACCCAGCCTGACTGAGAACGAAAGTTATCTCTATCCGTCTGAAAGCTGGCATCACTATAACCATCTACTCTCAAAGTATCATTGCCACCAAGTACAAGGACCCAGTCCTTCGTTCTTCGCAAATACTTGAGTATATTCTTCACGGCTATCCAATGAGCTCTACCTGGGTTTCCCTGATAGCGATTGACCATGCTCAAAGCAAATGCCACATCAGGGCGAGTACATGTCATAGCGTACATGATCGATCTGAAAGCGGAAGCATAAGGTACACGACTCATGTCATCTATTTCCTCATTTGTACTCGGGCATTGAGTCTTACTCAATTTGGTATTGCTCTGGATAGGTAGCTCTCCCTTCTTGGAATTTTCCATACTAAACCTCTTTAGTACATTATCCAAGTATGTGCTCTGACTAAGTCCAATTAGTCTCTTCTTTCAATCTCTCAATATTCTAATCCCAAGAATATAGGCGGCTTCTCCTAGGTCTTTCATGGCAAAACACTTTCCAAGCCAAGACTTAACTTCATTCAAGGTTGGAACGTCGTTACCAATGAGTAATATGTCATCGACATATAACACTAGAAAAGTTACTATACTCCCACTAGCCTTGATATACACACAAAACTCATCTTCACTTCTAGAGAAACCAAACTCTTTGACTTTCTCATGGAAGCAAAGATTCCAGCTACGAGATGCTTGTTTCAATCCATAAATGGATTTCTCAAGCTTGCTAACTCTATTAAGAAACTTTGCATCAACAAAACCCTCTGGCTGACTCATGTAAACATCCTCAACCAACTTCCCGTTAAGGAAGGCAGTCTTGACATCCATCTGCCAGATTTCATAGTCATAAAAGGCAGCTATGGCGAGCAATATCCTAATAGATTTAATCTTAGCCACCGGCGAAAAAGTCTCATCATAGTCAACCCCTGGGGTTTGAGTGAAACCTTTTGCAACCAGTCGAGCCTTGAACGTATGCACATTCCCATCCATGTCTGTCTTCTTCTTGAAGATCCATTTTCACCCAACTGTCTTCCGACCTGGTGCACTATCAACCAAATTCCAAACTTGGTTGTCATACATGGACTTAATCTCGCTGTCCATTGCTTCTTTCCACTTGGAAGCCTCTGGGCCTGCCATTGCTTCCTTATAAGTGACTGGTTCATCTAAGTTTACCAGTGTTCTGTCACGTATGAATGTGTCACCATCTGAAGTAATATGAAAACCATACAACTCAGGTGGCACACTCACCCTAGTGGATCTTCGAAGCGGTAATGATTTATCAACCGGTTCAACAGGAACTGTTTCCTCTGGTTGAGTGCTAGTGTCATCTAAGGTTCCTTCATTGGTTGACTCTTGAATCTCTTCAAGGTCAATGGTACTCCCACTTTCCTCTTTGAATATGAGCTCTCTTTCCATAAAGAATCCTCTTCGAGCTACAAACACTACGTTTTCACTAGGTCTGTAGAACAAATATCCAAAAGACTGCTTTGGGTAACCAATGAAAACACATTTCTCACTTCTAGCTGCTAGCTTGTCATGAGTCTCTCGTCTTATGAAAGCTTCACAACCCCAGACTTTAATATGTGCTAACGAGGGAACTTTCCCTGTCCACATTTCGTGAGGTGTTTTGGCAACCTTCTTTGTAGGGACAAGATTGAGGATGTGGGCGGCTGTCTCTAAGGTATACCCCCAGAAGTGAATAGGAAGCGAGGAACGACTCATCATAGAACGAACCATGTCTAACAAGGTTCGATTGCGCCTCTCAGCTACACCATTTAACTGTGGTGTCCTAGGAGGAGTCAATTGTGAGACTATCCCACATTCTTTCAGATAGTCGTTGAACTCGGTACTAAGATACTCCTCGCCTCTATCGGATCTAAGTATCTTGATCTTTCTGCCCAATTGATTTTCGACTTCATGCTTAAACTCTTTGAACTTTTCAAAGGTTTCTGACTTATGTTTGATCAAGTAGATGTAACCATATCTGCTATAATCGTCAGTGAAAGTCACATAGAATCGATTAGCATCCCTTGTGGTTGATCTGAAGGGCCCACACACATCTGTGTGTATGAGATCCAACAAACCTTCACCTCTTTCACAAGACCCTGTGAATGGTGATTTTGTCATCTTTCCCAAAAGACAAGATTCACACATATCATCTAATTTTAGGTCAAATGATTCCAACACTCCATCCTTTTGGAGTTGGGCTATGCGTTTCTTGTTAATGTGTCCAAGACGACAATGCCACAAGCATGCCTTGTCTTCACTATTAGACAAGTCAATATTAAGTACACTATTTCCTAAGCTATCAACACAAGTCACTGTTTCATACACACCATCACAAGGTAAAGCTTCAAACACAAAACACCATTCTTATAAACAGAAATTGAACCATTCAAATCATTAAAAGAATATTTAAAACCTTGTCTGAACAATGCATGAAATGAAATAATGTTTCTCGTCATCTCAGACGAATAGCAACAATTTATTAAGTCTAATCTAACATCATTACTAAGCAATATTTGATAAACTCCGATCTTGGTCACTGGTGAAGACTTTCTGTTTCCCATGATCAAGTTTATCCTCCCACGCTCTATCTCCTCACTTTCCTTTAGCCCCTGCAAATCAGAACAGATATGAAAACCACATCCTGTATCAAGGACCCATGAACGAGAAGATAATGAGTTATTAGCAGAAATAGTGTAAATACCTGCCGAGGATGGCTTTACTTTGCCATCCTTGATATCTTGCAGATATTGTGGGCAAGATCTTTTCCAATGCCCCTTTTGATTGCAGTAAAAACAAATGGCCTCTTTTGGATCAGAAACATGGGGAGTGGAACCATTGGGCTTAGCCTTCGGGCCATTACTAGATGACACAGCTTGAGCCTTGCTCTTCCAGTTTTGCTTGGGATGACCTTTCCTCTTCTTCCCCTTTCCCTGTCCAATGGCCAAGAAAGGGGCACTTGCAGGTGTGGAGGGTATACTTTTACCCTTCATCCCTGCCTTAGCTTTCTGCAACAAGTTGTGCAATTGGGCCAAAGTCTGCTCAGTGTTGTTCAAATGGTAAGTTAAGATAAACTGACCATAACAATCAGGCAACGAGTTCAAGAGCATGTCAATGGCCAATTCCTCATCGAAGTGAATGTTGAGCTTGACCAAACGCTTTATGTAGCGTTGCATTCTTTGCACATGAGATACAACCGATTCCCTCTCTTTCATCTTGCAAGCCATGAGTGACTTGACTACCTCAAACTTTTCTTGACGAGCTCGCTTATGGTACTTTTCCATAAGGTCCTTGTTCATCTCAAAAGGCCAGTAGTCCTCATAATACCTCTGCAATTCTGGGGACATGGTTGCAACCATGATGCATGCCACTTTGGTAGCATCATCATAGTGTTTCTTGTAGGCAGCATACTCTTCGGGAGTGGCTTTTGACTCATCAAGTTCTTTGAGCTCCTTTTCAAGGACATACTCTTTGTCCTCGAATCTAAGCGCCATCTTGATGTTACGCATCCAATCGTTATAGTTGGAGCCATCCATAACGGCTTTGGAGTAGATGTTTAGTAGAGAGAAGTTGTGGCTGGAGGATGATGAAGCAGAAGTGTTTCCAGGAGTAGACATCTGAAAAGAAAGATAGTTTTAGTTAGATTACAAGACACCTCAATATAATAACCCAAAGATATCATATCAAGGTTAGGACCCAACTATGACGATTTACAACTTAGAAATGGGATGCCGAGATCCAAGTTCAAATCTCATAAAGGTAGGTGAATGACGATTCACCAATTCCACCATTAGACAAAATAAACGAAGTGAAATTCCTAATTCTTTTGAGATACATTAAAACTATTTAATGGCATGTTTTAATCTCGGATTATGCTCTACTATTTGTGACTGGGATACCGAGGATCACAAACTAGATGTGAATAACCATGCAAATGTGCTTGGTAACCTTATTGTCTTTATCATTAACTATTGATGTGCCGGTAAACCACACACGCTCCATCAAAATGATAATTATAAGATACCCATTACTACTCTTTATTAGTGCCTTTTAGTGTGCCGGTTAACCACACACGCTCCACTAACGACCAATAAAGCATAATGTGCAATTTCATGGATTAGCATACTTTTCACATTTTTCCTAAAGTAACTAGAGTTGGGATTTTGAAAAATAGTGTTCTAGTACTTTCTTTAATAGCATTATACTTTTAATGGGAAGTAGTTGTCCTATCAAATCCGTTCTGCTAACGACCCTCCACTAATCAAGGAAGCGGTGGGTGAGAGTGGACACCCATTCAACTACCATTTTATAGGCAGTTTCCTTATACCCCCTTATAGACTAGCTTCGTGAATGAGGCATACTAGCCATTTGACTGACCATATTCTTATACATATATAATATTTAACTTTTAGTAGACCATCTGATCCCTTGGGCTTCTTCCCCGAAGCCCCTACTGTCTGTCCCTCCTCTGACTTCCGTTTCCGGATGTGCTCCAAATCTATCTCCCTCTCCCTCGCCCTGGTTATCATAGAGTCCAAGGTAGGGCAGGCTGAAAAACTAACATGCTCCCGGATGTCAGCCCGTAGCATATCATGATAACGGGTCCTCCTTATATCCTCGTCACCAGCATACTGGGGCACCAACAAAGCCCTCTCCCGGAACTTGGCGGTGATCTCCGCCACAGTCTCAGTCGTCTGCCTCATGTCTAAAAACTCCCTGGCCAGCTGCTGAAGCTCGACAGCCGGCGCAAACTCTGCCCTGAAACTGGTCACAAAGTCCGACCAGGTCATAGCCTCGATAGCTGAGGCTCCCAACGAGTCACCCACTGAATCCCACCAGTCTCGAGCTCGGTCTCGTAAACACCCTGCTGCATACCTCACCTTCGACCCCTCGGGGCAGAAGCTAGTCAACTACGTAGACTCGATGTCTGCAATCCATCGTCTGGCGACAATGGGGTCTTTCACCCCGTGGAAATCTAGCGCACCACTGCCCCTAAAGTCCTTAAAGGACAGTGTGCGAGATCCCGACTGGCCAGATGCCATGTCGCTCCTGAATGCCTTGAGGCGATCCTCCATCAACTCGATGATCCCTTCCTTGATCGACCCGAAGATAATGGGGGTCGACTCAAGGATGCCTCTGGTGATCTCTGACGCGATGAACTCGCGTAGTCCCTCATCCATTGGCTCGGAACCTGATCCCGAACCTGACCCCTCTCCTGAACCGCCATCTATCGGCCTCGATCGTAGTACCACCATTCTGCAATACATAAATAACAATCATTAGTGATATTGATACTTCTTGAGGGATCATACCTACTACAAGTTCCCTGGTCTCATCTTGGCCTCCCTTGGTTCGGGTACGGATCCTCTGCTTTCAGTAGTACGGGCCCATACTACCTTCCACATCTATCCGTACCTTCTTCAAGGTATGCCTTGAATCCACCAGACCCCTTTCACTATTTCTGATCATTGCTATACTCATCCTAGGCTTGCCCTAGGGAAATCTCCGATTCTATTCTATTCAGTCCTCAGCTGCTGCAGGCCTCCTTGTAATGCCAAATAGCCATCACCTGAATACCATCACATGTGGTGAGGCTCGGATAATCCTTCGAGTAACAGGCTCAATCCCTACAACGGTTAGACTCAAATGAGAGCTGCGCAATAGGGCCAATCCAACACTCTAAGATTATTCAACCCTGATCACATGGGACGTGGCGTATTCACCTAATGGTTAACTCCCACCACTCAGAGTCCCACGAAGCACAAAGCAAGCAGCATTCGAACTAAAGGAACAATCTCAAGCAAATCCGCTCTCATAGGGAAAAACTGATCTAGCATACAAAGCTAAACTCATACTATCAGACATAACCTAACAGGTTATCCTACTGTTGTCTACTCGATTCTAGCATGCAATTCTCATACAATTGAAACACATAAAGCAGGCACATAAGGCATCACTCCTAGATCCTTAGTCCTATTCTAGCATGTTGTTCTACAAAAGCTGATATACATAACATAAACTTTTATGGGTACTTTGGGGAATACTTACTTGAGCTCGGCCGGTCGCGCACATCACACACTTCGTTCTTTCTCAAAACTCTTTTCCTCAATTTTAGAAAACATTTTCTTTTAGAAAATCTTTTAATCCCTCGATTTGAGTCCAGATACCCCCGAAGGTGCGTCCGAATCCCTCAAACCAGGGCTCTGATACCAACTTGTAACGACCCAAATTTTCACGTCCAAAAATTTTGTTTTAAAACATTTCTTTAGTGAACATTAATAATTAAAAACATTTTTTGATCAAATCGCATCACAACGTAAATCATATCTAAAAGCCAAATCATACAACCAATTGAAATATCAGAGTATAAATCCCAGAAAATCTAGTAAATGCGGAAACCAGAGTGTGTGCATGATGTGCCGCTACCGCGCCAGCTCATTCCCCTTTGATGAAAAGGTACCTGAAACCAAAACTATAAACTGTAAGCACAAAGCTTAGTGAGTTCCCCCATCATACCACATACCATACAAACACATAACACACATATTGCCAGGCTATTCTGGGGTGCCTGTCTACCCGGTACGGCCATTTTGGGGTGCCGACTACCCGTGCGGCCATTCTGGGGTGCCGTCATACCCATGTCAAGCCATTCTAGGGCGCTGACCTACCCATGTTGAGCCATTCTGGGGTGCTGACTACCCTTCCGTCCTAACAACCGAACCTCGGGGACTGGTCCCCTCCTACTACCTCTATCGCATATAACACAACAAGCCAACATACAAACATATCATCACATACTGTCAGACGTATCTGGGGTGTCTGACTACCCTTCGGTCCTAACAACCGAACTCTACTACTATGACACCTCAAGCTAGCATATAGCATATCAGGTAGTAACAAACCTAGATGATATCACAAAGACAATCATCTAACCTACAACTCCTACTGGTGGGCCGACATTGTGGCCGTAGACCCACCGCTACTAGAAGGTAACTCACCTTGAAGTAGCTGCTGATCTGATCGGGAACTGACAGTCTACTGCTGCTGCTCCAGAAATCCTCCGGCTGCAATTCCCACAACATACTCAATTAACACTGATAACTGACCTTTGGGTAAAATGACCATTTTACCCCTGATCATGCCCTAAGTCAAAGTCAGAGTCAACTTTTAGTTGACCCGACTCGTCGAGTTGGCTTGCCAATTCGCCGAGTCCCTGTCCAGTCGACTGACCTGGGTCCCGTTTCTACTCGTCGAGTTAGGCGTTGACTCAACGAGTTCTCCTTCCAAACTGATTGTTCAAGTCCTTCATCCTACTCGCCGATTTGTATGAACAACTCGGCGAGTTCATCTTCATCCGATGAAAACCATGCTGAGACTCGCCGAGTTGTATGAACAACCCATCGAGCCTGATCTTGATCTAAGAAGATTGCCTTGAACTCGCCGAGTCAGGGCATTGGCTCGCCGAGTTCCTCCATGGGTGAGTTCGGCTTCCAACTCATTGATTCATACCCCGTGACTCACTACTCAAACTCGACACAACGAAAAGGGGACAACCCGGAGACTCGCGAGCAGACTCGCCGAGTCGTCGCCATGCAATCACTATATACGCAATTTTGCATGATTCCGGTCTATGCCATTCACAGATCTGGGTTCCTAGATCATGAATCACACGTAAAGTTTCCAACTTTACGTGTAGATATTCACCAATGATGGATTTAGGGCTCAAAATGCCTCAAAAGGGTAGATCTAGGGTGAACAAGCAACAATGGTCCATAAAGGTAACGGATCTGAGCTCCTGGAGCTCAATCTTGCCTAGATCTAAAGGCCAAACAACTTATTACGACTTATATTGCACATACAAGCTTGGGGAAGGGCTCAAGAAAGACTTAATGGAGCAATAAGCATAAAAACAGAGGGAAAACGGGTTATACCTCAAAGAAATCACTGAGAGAACACTAAGATGCTTGGCTTCCTTCCATTCCTCTTGATTTACTCCTCTTCCTTCTCAAAATCTTCAAAGAAACACACTAAAAAGCTTCAAACTCACAAGAACAAAGGCTAGGACGTATGAAGAGCTTCTGAGGGTGAATGGGGTGGAGTTGGGTCGCAAATGGTCGTTTAAATAGGGTGCAAACCCTTGGAAATTAGGGTTTCATCAGACAGCGCGGACTCGCCGAGTCGCCAACTTAAACGTGTCCCGGGTCTCGTCTCTACTCGGCGATTCGGACCTATGACTCACCGAGTCCAAGGCTAAAAATGGAAAATACTCAAATAAGATTTACGTACCAGGAACCAGGTGCTACAATTTAAGCCAAAATAAACCATGGTGAAAAGATGACCAACTTGAGACTGTGTTTTAGTTAATATTATAACTATAATCTTTCAACCACAAACCACTCTACGATCATTGTTCAGGGTTTGTCTAACAAAAATCAAAACCATGATAACTACTGAAAACGTGGTATGTGTACTACCCAAACAAAACGGTAGGTTAGAGGTGTCTCAGGGGTGAGCCTAATGATACGCTTCAATGTTGAAGTCAATATGGGTTGAAGTGAGGAGTACTGAGGTGAATAGAGTGTAAAGGAAATAATGAAATCACTTGTATGGGTATTTACTTTGGTATGTGTACCTGGGTATTGGAAAACATGCATAAAAATAAGGGACCCAAATTATATTTGGGTTGGGTGCATTCATGATAGGCAAAATCCATGAAAAACATGACACCAAACTAGCTTCCTTCTACAATTTTCACACACATATATGATATAACTTAATATCAAACACTCTAACAAGAACGATATGGGTGCCTCACAAACTAGCCTAAGAACCCCTGGAAGCCTTTGGAATTCACCCAAAGTTGATTAGCTCAAATGTTGGAACATTGAGATTGGGGTTTATTAATATGGTAAATTGCACTAGTTTACCCTTTAAAAGGGAGCATACCACACCACCCATTGGCTCACTCATACCCATTCTTCTTTTTTGGTTAGTTGCATCCTTAAAGCTCTTATAATTTATAAGGTTCTATACTTGGTCTTAAGTCTGATGTGCCATACATGCACTGCATGTCTTGACTATGCAAACCTGAGAATTAGTTCAAATGACTTTGGAAGTAACATTAGTTTGTTATGGTTATGTTAATTATGCATGCAACGCCTATGTTTCTCACTAGGCGTTAATAAGATGATGTAATAGTTATGGTCAACAATTATTGAGTATTTTGTGTGTTTTGTGCAATATATGTAATATAAGTACTTATAGTGATATAAAAAAAATAGGAATAAAATATGCTTCAAAAAGAATAATAATTAGGATGAATATCCTTGATGAAAGATGAAGTAGTCGAGATGAGGATTCCAGACATAAGGAATGCTAAAATCCGACTTCGTATGAAGAAGTTATGCTTCTGCAAAGTTTGGCGATTAAACCTGCACGACTATGCGTATAGGAAAAGTGAAACTTTGATAAATAACTTTTTACCTTAGTGATCTATACGAAAGTCGTAGCAGCCGTTAAACCGAGACTGTATGTGTAGAGAATGTCGAAATTTGACTTTGTAAGAGGATGTTATGATTTTTCGAAGTTTCATCTTTAGTAGTGCAAACAAAAAATCAAAATTTTAATCGGTTGATTGTTAGCCGAAATAATCTAAACAAGAATTAAAGATCTCGTAAATATGAACCCATCAATAAAAAGATCATCAAGAATGGAGTCCATATGCAGGAGTTATACTTTTTGCAACGATTTCTAACAACCTTAGCGTATCAAAAATATAAATTTTTGATAGAGTGAGAATTAGTTGTTGTGTCCTAAAGGAAAGTTTTAGATCTGATCGAGAGCTTTATGAGTATATAAAGAAAATAAAACACGGAGCTTGCATGAAGAAGTTACGCCATTTTGAAAATCTGGAAAATCGTCAGGTCGAAGTACGCGACATGCACTGATGACGTGGAACCACGATAGAGCGCCACGTGGACATATCGGGGCAGCCCCTTTCTTTCGAGACATGCTGACATGAACCAAGGAGATTTTGACATGTGACACTATAGGAAGGTGACACGTCACACCTTCTAGAAGAGGTGCGTGTGGACGAGCAATGCAGCGACACGTGACAGAAGCCTATAGGATCTAACACACCCATAGGGCGAGACACGCACCCAAATGAGCGAGGCGCGTTTCATGTTTCTTACCTATAAATACCCCATTTTGTATATGCTTCGCTCCCCACACCCCTACACACTTTTTCTCTCAAGTATTCCTTACTTTTAGGCCATTTTCCCTTACTTTCTATGTTCCGGCGAAGCCCTACAACCCATGAGGTATTCAACCAAGTAGTAGCCATCAAGTAGGAGCCCTACAAGTGCGATTTCCAGACTCTGGCTAGGAGGAACCTCTGTAAGTTAAGCTACACTCTAGTTCTTTCAGTGTAACTTATATTTATAATAATAAGTTGTTATTTTGAACCTATAAATAAGGACTATCAGTAATTCTAAGTTATAATACTGATTGATCTACTTATGGGAGAGGTGTCTAGAATGGTCGTGTTGGCTTGGTTGTTGGATTTCAGAAAGACTATACACCGAAATGGTCCTGCCTCCCAACTATCCTGTCTGGCTGATCCTTATTTGATAAAACTCTCAGTATTTATTGTAATGATTGATATGTCTAAGCTATCATTAGTAATTAGTAACATTAGACTAAGACTTAGAGATAATGATACTAGGTCGCGCCAAAGGAAATATCAAGTGCTAGAATCGAAGCACTACCCGAGTTTCGAATCATCAATTTAACAAGTGAGTGCATAGTAACGTCGACTTGCACATAAATATGAAGTGTCTAGATGATTATATGCTAAATGTGCTTTTTATTTGTACTTACTGATATCTGTGCTAGATGAAATATTATGACACACTTTCATTTGATTTAAACGTATATATATATATATATATATATATATATATATATATTATATTATATTATATTATATTATATTATATTGGGTAGAAAAGGTAAGATAATAATGAAATAGATAAGATGAGATGATGATAAGATAAGAGGCCATGAATTTATAGATGATCTAGTTGTCTAGCGGAGTATAGATGATGACCACAAACTATTTTGGAGGAATAAAGAGGATTATGCTTCTAAACCTTCCTTATCTATATTCTCATATCGGTACATTGAACGTTTGCTTTGTTGTATAGATCGACATGGTGAGAACTCAAAGCTGTTTAGGAAATGGTGATGGTAATCAGTTGCCTGAGCCTCGTGTAGTCAAGCATGCCCCTAGGGCAATGCTAAGAACTTGTTACGATGGCATGAGTCGAAGCAATGATTCAGGCTATGATGGCCGAATAAAGGGAAGATATGAGACGAATGTTGCATGATGATTGGGATGAACTTACTGCACTTACTTTGCAACCTGAGTTGAACGAAGAACAGAATGAGTAAGGAAATTATAGTCGGACTGTTTGCCCAGCTGATCCAAGACTGGTTAGAAGCAACCAACCAAACGGAGGAGGTGATGGACGTGGATGCAAGTATAAGGGTTTTATGGCTTCCAAACCACTGAGCCTCTCTGGAATCCTGAAACCGATGGAGGTCATGGATTGGATCTCCGAGATGGAGATGGTGTTCGAGAGTTACAGCTTTAGCAACCGATAGAAGACCATTATTTCGGTTAGACAATTAAGCTGGTGGATGTTACTAGCTGATACCATGCCCAAGAGAGAAGCTAGTAAGATGGATTGGGAAGACTTTCTGGAGCAGTTAAAAAGGCAGTACTACTCTAAGCAGGACCTTCTAAAGATCAATAATGAGTTCCAGAACCTGAAAAGGGAAAGATGAGCGTCAGCAGGTATGTTGCAATGTTCACTGAGAAGATGAAGTTGGTACCTTATTTGGTTCCGTCAGAAATCTCCAAAGTTAACAAGTTTGCTAAGGGATTGCCAACAAACTTTGGTCCAATGGTCAAACAAGAAACTACTTTGAAAGTCGCCATCTGTTCAGCTAAGAATGTTGAGACCCAGTTAAGAGAGAAGGGTCTTGAGAGAGCTGAGGTAAGAGAGAAGATGAAGTTTAATGGATCTTCCAGATCCAACAAGAAAAAGAAAATTCTCTAAGCCTGGTTCCAAAAAGTTTAGAGGAGGAGGAGGAGGAGGTGAAGAAAAATGGTGTGAGAAGTGAAAAAACAAGAACTGTGGGAAATGTAGTTAGGAGGTGTTCTATTACAAGTGCGGAAGGATGGGTCACTATGCCAGCGAGTGTACATCTAACAAGAATGTATGTTACGTATGTGGTGAAGAGGGGCATATTGTGAAGGACTGTCCAAAGAAGAAAGAGTAGGGATGAGCATCGGAACCGGCCCGGCCGGAACCGACTCGAGCCGGAACCGGCCTGGGAACCGAACTTGGTGGAAAGTAGGAACCGGACCAGACCGCCAGTTCTACCGATTCCCGGTTCCTACCGGTTCTTTTCGTGTCTTCAATGTTGGAACCGATCCTCAAGAAATAGCAAAATACTGTTCCATATTTTTCCGTTTCTACTGGTTCTTGGTTCTAAAATCCACAAGAATATCGTCCCGATCCCAGACCGATAGGTTCTATCCAGTTCTAGCTTCGGTACCGTTTCTGGCCGGTTACCCGGTCCAAATGCTCATCCCTAAGAAAGATGCTGCAAAGCCTAATATACCACCGAGGCCAAAGGCGCGAGCATTCCAGATGACTCTGGAAGCAGCATTCCAGATGACTCTAAGGTCTCCAATGAAGTTCCTTAACCATATCGCCTCCTTCGCCGCTTCACTCGCTGCTATGTACTCTGATTCACACGTCGAATCAACTACTGTCTCCTACTTGGAACTTTTCCATGTAACAGCTCCTCCATTCATGGTAAAGACCCAGCTTGACTGAGAGCGAAAATTATCCCTTTCAATCTGAAAGCTAGCATCAATATACCCATCTACTCTCAATTCATCACTCCCACTAAGGGTAAGGACCCAGTCCTTAGTCCTCCGCAGGTACTTGAGAATGTTCTTCACCGCAGTCCAGCGAGCCTTGCCAGGGATCCCCTAATATCTGATAACCATGCTCAAAGAAAAGGCCACATCAAGGTGAGTACAAGTCATATCATACATGATCGAGCCAACAACAGAAGCATATGGTAATCGACTCATCTCAGTTATCTCAGCCTTTGTGCTTGGGCTCCGAGCCTTTCTCAGTTTGGCATTATGCTGGATCGGTAAGTCACCTTTCTTGGAATTATGCATGTTGAACCTTTTCAACACTTTTCCACATAGGTGCTTTGACTAAGTCCAGTTAGTCTTTTACTCCTTTCTCTCAATATCCTTATCCCTAGGATATTGGTAGCTTCTCCAAGGTCCTTCATAGCAAGAAACTTCCCATGCCACGACTTAACCTCCTGCAAAGCTGGGATGTCATTTCCCATGAGTAGTATGTCATCCACATAAAATACCAAAAAACTAACTATACTCCCACTAGCTCTGACATATACACATGACTCATCTTCACTTCTCGAAAAACCAAACTCTTTGACTTTCTCATCAAAACCAAGATTCCAGCTGCGAGATACTTGTTTCAATCCATAAATGGATTTCTCAAGCTTGCACACTCTATCAGGGGACTTTGCATTGACAAAAACCCTCTGGCTGACTCATGTAAACATCATTAGAAAACTTTCCATTAAGGAAAGCAGTTTTGATATCCATTTGCCATATTTCATAATCATGAAATGCATCAATGGCTAGCATAACCCTAATAGACTTAATCTTTGCTATTGGTGAGAAGGTTTCATCATAATCAACTCCCTAAGTTTGAGTGAATCCTTTCGCAACCAGTCGCGCCTTATAAGTGTGCACTTTCCCATCCATGTCGGTCTTCTTCTTGAAGATCCATTTGCACCCGACCGTCTTACGACCCGAGACATTGTCAACCAAGTTCCAAACTTGATTGTCATACATGGACTGAATCTCACTGTCCATAGCCTCCTTCCATTTAGCAGACTCAGGGCCTGTCATGGCTTCCCTATAGCTGTTAGGTTCATCCAAATTTACTAGTGTACTATCACTGATAAGTGTAACACCTTCCGTAGTAATATAGAAACCATAGTAATGCTTAGGTGGATTCCTAACTCTAGTGGAACGCCTCAGAGGTACAGACTCGTCAGTTGGTTCAACAGGAGTTTCCTCCTCAAGTTGATTGCTAGGTTTGGAGGTTCCTTCACCACTTGAGTCTTGAAGCTCTTTAAGGTCAATTTGTCTCCCATTGTTTCCTTGGTTTATAAATTATCTCTCTCTCTCTCTCTCTCTCTCTCTCTCTCGAAAGACCCCTCTCCTTGCCTCAAAGACCACATTCTCACTAGGTCTATAGAAGAGGTAACCAAAAGAGTTATGTGGGTAGCCGATGAAAATTCACCGCTCACTTAGAGGTTCAAGCTTGTCCTGAGTCTCACATCTCACAAAATCCTCGCAACCCCAAATTTTGATGTGGTCTAAATTGGGAACTTTCCTAGTCCACATCTCGTGAGGTGTTTTTGCAACCTTCTTGGTAGGGACTAGATTAAGGATATGGGTGGCAGTCTCTAAGGCATACCCCTAGAATGAGATTGGTAACGAAGCTCGACTCATCATGGAACAAACCATTTCTAACAAGGTTCGATTGCACCTCTCAGCCACACCATTAAGTTGTGGTGTTCTAGGAGGTGTCAATTGTGAAAGAAATCTACATTCCTTAAAATAGTCAAGGAACTCTGTACTAAGATACCTTCCTCCTTGATCGGATTGGAGCATCTTAATGTTTTCGCCCTACTGATTCTCCACTTCCTGTTTAAACTCTTTGAACTTTTTAAAGGTTTTCGAATTATGCTTGATTAAGTAGACATAACCATATCTACTGTAATCATCAGTAAAAGTCACATAGAAGTGGTTAGCATCACTTGTGGTGGTTCTGAAGGGTCCACACACATCTGTGTGTATAAGGTCCAACAAACCTTTACCCCTAGCACAAGTAACAGTGAAGGGTGACTTTGTCATTTTTCCAAGTAAACAAGACTCACAACTATCATCTGACCTTAAGTCAAATGACTTCAAGACTCCATCCTTCTGGAGTTGGTCTATGCACTTCTTGTTTACATGTCCAAGACGACAATGCCACAAGGATGCTTTATCCAAACTAGTGGAAGAACGATATGTAATACATTATTTCCTAAATTGTCTAAAACCGACACAGTTTCATATACACCATCACAAGGTAATTCTTTAAAATAAAGAACATTATTATAAAAAGTATTAATACCACCACATTCATTATCAAATTAAAAAGTAAATCCTTGTTTGTAAAAACCGTGAAAAGAAACAATATTTCTCGCCATTTCGGACGAGTAACAACACTTATTCAAATCTAACACTAACCCACTACTTAGCAACAAAGAATAAACTCCAATCTTGGTGACAGGTGAAGCTTTTCTATTTCCCATGATAAAGTTTATCTTTCCGTGCTCCACATCGTCACTTCTTCTTAGGCCCTGCAAATCATAACATATATGAGTACCGCAACATGTATCAAGAACCCAAGAAGTAGTATGTGGTGAGTTATTAGACAATATAGTGTAAAACTGTAAATACCTGCATGGGTAGGTTTGACCTTCCCATCTTTAACATCTTGCAAGTACTTGGGACAGTTTCGTTTCTAGTTCCCCCTATCATGACAGTAGAAGCATTCAACTTCTTTTGGGTTGGAAGAAGGAGTGACAGAATCACCTTTGGTTACACTTGAAGAGGAGCCATCAAAGGACTTTCCCTTGGTACCCTTCTAATGGGTCTTCCTCTTTTCCCTCTATTTTACCCGATTGCCAAGACAGGGGCAGTGTAAGGAGTAGGAGTGGTAACAACCGATTTACCTTTGAGACCACTTTCGATGGTCTTCAAAAGTCCTTGAAGCTTGCTGTGTGTGACTTCCTCCTTGTTCATGTGATATGTCATTTGTAATTGATCTTAACAAGTAGGTAAGGAGTGTAATATGATATCAATTGCCAACTCCTCAGGGAAGTTCACATTCAATTTGACTAAAAGGTCCATATATCTTTGCATTTTCTGTACGTGGCTTGTGATGGATTCACCATCCTTCATTCGGGTTGTTATCATGGAAGAGATGATGTCATACCTCTCTTGACGAACACTATGATGATAACGGTCCATCAAATCCATGTGTATCTCAAAAGGGTAAAAGTCCTCATAGGACTTCTGGAGTTCAGCTGTCATTGTGGACAACATGATACATGCCACCTTGGTAGCATCTCTCTCATGTGCCCTGAAGTCAGCAATCTCCTCTGGAGTAGCACATGACTCATCAATTTCTTTCAACTCCTTGTCGAGGACATATTCCTTGTCCTCGTAACGCGTGACCATCCTGATGTTCTTGATCCAATCCATAAATTTGGAACCATCAAAGATGACTCTCCCACAAAGGTTCAAGAGAAAGAAGGAGTCGGTAGGGTTTTAGCCAGAAGAAGCATTGTTGGAAGACATCTGAGAAATATAAAGGACAAATTTAGATTAGATATAGAATCCTTAATAAGACACCCAAATGTAATATTAAGGTTGGACCCAACACAATACTTTATAACTTGGAAGAGGGATGCTGTAATCCAAGGTATAAAGTATTTGAAGGTAGGAGAATGACGATTCACCAATTTCCACCATGAAAAACGAAATAAATTATTAGGTTTTAATTGGTTTTGAAAATCCTAGATCTTTTGAGATTCATTGAACTTTTCAATGGCATGTTTAAATCTCAATTGTGCCCTCTCAAGTTTGTGACTGGGATGCTGAGGATCACAAACAAGGTGTGAATAACCATTCAAATTAACTTGGTACCTTTAATCTTTATCACCTAATCGATGTGTCGGTTACCCACACGCACTCCACCGATCTATGATAAACATTAAGTCACCCTTTTCCACTCTTACTAGTCCATGTTAGTGTGTCGGTTACCCATACACGCTCCACCAACGACTTGGTAAGGTACAAAGTGTAATTTCATGGGTTAGCACCAATTTCACATTTTCCTAAAGTAACTAAGATTGGGAATTTATAAAAGGTTTAGTTACTTTATATTTATCATTTACTTTTAATGAGAATTATAGTCCTTGTCCTACCCGTTCGGCTAACGACCCTCCACCGATCAAGGAAGCGGTGGGTGAGAGGATTAAGCTGCTATTTTATAGGCAACAACCTTATACCCCCTTATAGACCGACTTCGTGAATGAGGCATACTAATGGTAAAACTGACTTGCTCTTATACATATATATTATTAACTATTAATATTATAATGTATAAGGGTTCAATTTTAACTTTTAAAACTCTAAGGGTTGGAATTAGAGTTTTCTAAAGTGTGTGAGACTTTACAAATTCCAAAACTTGAGGGCAAGTTTTGAAACTATTCAAAGCATTTCATTTCATAACTTATGAGTTTAATGCTCTATTAAAATGACGACTCTTCATCTTGTGTGACCTATGAGTTCTTTAATGGATCTTTAAAAGAAATGACTTTTGGTAATCCATTACTTGAGGAAAAATTACGGACTCCACTAAAAAAACATTTAGATCAAGAATTAAACTAACAAACAATTTTCAAATAATTCTTATGATCTACCAAAACTCATAAGTGTATGAACATTCATATCAACAATTTCAAGAATCATATAAACACACATAAAACTTGAAATTTTGATAATAACCATTATAATGGATTAGAATAATCATTACCACATCAAAAACAAGTTTTATAAGTCCAAAATAGTTTAGGGTAATGATTATGGTCCATTTCTAGCAGCAAAACTCGAAAAACTACACTCTGGGCCTCCTACTTGTTGAGTGCATGAACCTACTCGACGAGTAGGATGAAGAAACACATGGACTCATCGAGTCCCCTATGGACTCCGCGAGTTCACTGAGCAGATAGCAGAATTTTGACATTTTTAGCAATTTGCATCAAGTATCAAGAAAACAAGCCTAGGCTCTAATACCACTGATGAGTTTTGAGCATTCTAACACTCCTATGGTGTACATTGGAACATCCAGAATTTCAAAACAATTAAAAATTTTCAAAAACCACTCATTTTAATAACGTTGTTACAAAAGGTTTTCAATACATTATTTAACAGAGTATTTTTTCCAGGTTCATATCATAAAACATCAATACGAGGAACGGTACGATCACGCCTTTGTCTTGCCACAGACTCTTGAGAACCTGAAACATAAAACCACAACTGTAAGCCCGAAAGCTTAATGAGATACCCCCAAAATACCAACCACATATACGCCCTTCCAGGCCACGACCTTCCAGTCCATGTGTCTCAGGGGACTTCCGTCCCTGCTGGGTAAACCTTCCGGTCCTACCCACGCCGACCTTCCGGTCCATAACACAACATATTGCCTTCCGGCCCATAACATATTGCCTTCCGGCCCATAACATATTGCCTTCCGGCCCATAGCATAAAATACATACATAACATAACAAATCATAGAACGACCCTACATATCGGGTCACACCCAGATCTAGCAATCATAACACAAAATCATATAGCAGTCCACAGACAACAATCGATCAACAGATCACATATCATGGCATTACTCTAAACAAGATACCGGTCTAGCCGGTCATTAGCATAACATTACCCTACGAATCAGTCAACATACTAAATGCATACATACGCCTTTCCAGGCCATGACCTTCCGGTCCACATAGCAATGCCTTTCGGCCCATATCATGTAATGACAACAACCCGAATTTCCATCCGATAAAAGGGTCGGCCTTGGTGCCATGAACCCTAGCGATATAGTGAGGATAACTCACCTCGAAACTGCCGACTGAACAGATAGCTCAAGCTGCTCCGATCACTGATACGATCTCCACCTCTGGACAGCCACCAATGCACTGAACTCAAACAATAAACAGCAATTACCAAAATACCCCTGGAACCACTGGTCAATCCTTGGTCAAAGGCAAGGCCAAGGTCAACCCCTGACTGACCCTACTCGCCGAGTCAACCCTATGACTCGCCGAGTCCCCATACTCAGAACTTCACTCAATCCGCGATCTAACTCGCCGAGTCACCCCGAGACTCGCCGAGTCCAATAACTCTGAGTCCACTCGCCCTCAACTCACCGAGTCATCCCTTGACTCACCGATTCTCGACTCAACCAGAGAATATCGGGACTCTTCGACAAGACTCGCCGAGTCTAAGAACAGACTCGTCGAGTCTATGGTTATCTTCAACCTACTCGCCGAGTTGTTCATACCACTCGCCGAGTTCCAAGCCATCTTTATCCGACTCGCCGAGTTGTTCTTCCAACTCGTCGAGTACTACCGACCTGAACCCTTTCAGAAGCATTCCAGACCCTCCAATTGATCCAAAACATAGATTTAGTCTCCTACAATTCGTCCATCACGTAAAGTGGCAATCTTTACGGGAATCCATAGAGATCTAGGCCATAATCACTCATAACTAGGGTTTGGGACTCGCAAGCTTCACTAATCATTCCAATTACATCCATAGGCAAGATCCACAACCCCAAAATGAAGAAATAACATACAATCAGACCAAGAACGAGATATTACCTCCAATGGACGCCTCCAACTGCCATGAAATTGATTCCAAGCAAAGCCCCTTGCCCCAAGCCTTCAATTCCCACAAAATTCCTTCAATGATTGCTTCTCCAAGCTTCAATCCACTCAACAATGGAGTTCCTCTGCGATTTAGGGTTTCTAGAATCCAAGAGGGAAGTAAAGAGGCTGGGGAAGGAACATGATGTTCCTCATATACGGCTCAATCCCGAGAGTTAGGGTTTTCTCCACCCAGCGCCTACTCGCCGAGTCTATCTCATCGACTCGCCGAGTCGGCTACTTAATACGCGGTCAAGCCGCGACTCTACTCGCCGAGTCCAGCCATGGACTCGCCGAGTCACTCTTTCCCAATTAACACTTTTGGCCCTTCAACTCTACCCTCGCTATTTCGGGATGTTACATACATGCAACCCTAGAAACCTTTGATCTATGTTTTCTCTAAAATACACGCAAATAAGAATTTTCCAAGGTTCTCATCCTAACAATCATGGCATGGGGTACTTGAAACATAAAAACTAGTAGAATGACATACCTTTTGTTTGTGGTTGATTGCTTGGAGTTTGAGAGCCTAGCACCAATAATGTGGATGCCTCAAATGGAATCATAAATCACCACACAACTTGGAAAAGCTTGAGAGAATAGTATGCGCACTTAGAAATCGGTCCACTCTTCTTTTCACACACACTAGTGCCATTTCATGTGCCAATGACCCCTTTATATAGTGTGGTGGATTAGGGTTACATCCATGTAAACCCTAATACCCATGAACCTTCATTTCCATAAGATCCATGGGTTAAAGCTCCATGGACTATCCATGAACTTTCCATGCATGCCTAGCCCATTCTAAGTAAGCATTGGCCCACTCTATATAAATATAAGAGTCCATATTTAACTACTTACCTTTTGATCACTAAATTAATTCCAAATTAATTCTAGATCAATACTAATTAAATAATATGATTTCATATTAACATATTATAACTTATAATATATTGACAAATCATAACTATACTATTCTCAAAAGACTATCCAAATTGTTAGGGTGAAGTGCAACCCAAATGGACCATGCTGGGTCGGGTCAAGTACATCCCAAATACAGTTATGGACTTAGACACCTTATCCAACAATGTAGCCTTTCATCTGATCATCATCACAATTTTTTAGTACAAACCACTGCAATGATTTTGTGGCATCTTTACAAAGTTCAGCGAGCTTCTTAGTGAACATCTGTCGACATTGTGATGAGAACACAAAAATTGCCATTTTCGAAGGTTAGGATCCTTATTTCAATCAACATGATTGAATTTGGTTTGCATACCCTCGAGATACATATTGCAGATTGTCAAAGCTTCGTATACAACATAACCCTCTAATATTGAACCTTCTGGCTTGGCTTTTTTTTTCTGACATAATTTTAAAAGTTTTTCCATGTATCTTTTGAAAGGGATACATCCATCTCATGTGTACATGCCCTCCAAGATAGGCTTCTTCAGGTAAATGAAGAACTAGATGAATCATTATGTTGAAAAATGTAGGAGGATATATCAACTCAAGATTGAATAATATCTTCACCACTTTTGATTGGGATTTTCTAACGTTGCTAAAATCCAAGGACCATGCACAAATTTTTTGAAAGAGTATACACATGTCTGTAAGTGTTGCTAAAACATTTGTTGGAGAGACTTGCTCGAAACCCTATAGGTAGCAATCGTTGCATGCGGATGCGATGATTGTGAGACTTTAGCCCAACCATATTTGATTTAGTATCATTCACCTTCTTCTTAAAGTTCGATCCAAAACCATCGGGTAGTCTCACTCCTTTAATGAATTGACAAAAACATTATTGATCAACTGGTTTAAAAGAGTAATCATCATGTGGTAGTATTACTTTCTTCTTGTTGTTTTCTTCCTTCTTGTTGTCTTTCTTCTTGGTGTTGATATTCTCTTTTGGCCATTGATCTGGCCAAATTCCCATTTTTTTCAAGTCATATCTTGCTACTTTTGTGTATTTGGTTTTATCATTCATTAGTGTAATATTTAACACACTCTCATCCATATTTTTCTCCACATGCATTACAATTATATTGTGTTTTAGGAGAAAGAAGACTAATACTCAAGCTCAAAGAAGATACTTTGTTTCGTCCAATTCAATATTCTTTTTTGTTTCATCGTCACACCTTCTTTTTTGTAGCCTCATGATCAGGATGTTATCCTGGAATATGATCAGATAGACGATCCAGTTCCTTTAATATAGTTGCATTACTGAATCATCTTGGACGCGGTCTTCTCTTAGGTTGACCGTTAAACGACAAACTCTGCCTCCAGCTACGACTCATATGCAAGAATTGTCTATGACGAACATAAGACATCTTGTTGGTCACATGAATGGAAGATATGTATGCATTATAAGTAGACATGCTAAATAATCTTGACCACTCCATCCAGAAAAATGGCCACGTGCTAGGAAATCATTGATAGTCCATAACAACATCGCACACATATTGAATACATTGTTGGTTGATGCATCTCTTATTTGGAATCCTTCAGCCCACAACATTTTCAACTCATCCACCAAAGGCCTTAAGAAAACATCAATGTCCTTTGAAGGTGATCTAGGGCTAGGAATAAGCAAAGTTAGCATGAAAGAAGACCCTTTCATACATATCCATGGTGGTGTGTTGTATGTAGCAAATACCGGCCAAGTAACTCTACAAGTTGGTCAAACAAACTATCAGTCCATCTATTGGTCACTTTAAAATGCAATAACCTTTCCAAAAATTTTAATGAAGACATCTCACTACAATCAAGGTATAACTTGGTATTGAGCTCCTCAAATAAAACATCAAATTCTGGGTCTATACATCGTCCCTCATCGTCTATATTTTCTTCATTTGTATTTTGTTCCACCATAACATCATCAGTTACATCAAACATCTCAATAGTTGTTGGAGTGTTTACTAGACTGTTTATTCTTGGAGTCGACTTGTAGCCTAAATCCGAAGAAGCAACATGTTTCTCACCATAATTGTAACACCCGTCCTGAGAATGTTCGTTTTTAACCCTAAATATGTATACGTTTACCTTTTTGGCATGTATGCCGTGCGTACTCGGAGTGTACGCATGGCGTGCTCATGCATAAGAAAAGCATGACATGCATGCGTACGTCCAATGTACTCATCAGGTACGCAACACGTACGTTGTTCAGACCAAAAACCTAGTTTTGAGGGTTTGCACCCTATATAATCCCCTTTATGGCCCCAAGACCTTCATCCTCATCAGCCTCCACCTAAAAAACGTCCCTCTAGCTAACCCTAAGTTTGAAGAGTGCACCTTGAACTCATTTGTGTGTTTTGGTGGCGTTCTTTAATAAGAAGAAGGTAGTAGAAGGACATTGGAGCTTTGGAGAAGTTTGGATATGGGATTCTCACCTTGCTAGCAACCTTCTTGAAGTAAAAAGCTCCTATCTTGATCATCTTTTCTTATGGATGTAGTTATTCCTTAATTTAGTGCATTTTTGGTCCCAACCTTTGTGATTCTTGAGCATGGCATGCTCTTAACCAAATACGTCATCATTTTAGACCCAATGAGGGGTCTTGAGTCATAAAAATGAGATCTTGATGCTTAGTTCTTCCCCATGCATGCTTTAGAAGGTCTTTAGGTGTTAAGAAGTTCAGAATGTTGGTATTAAGCACTTAATGGGCATGCAAAGTAATAAAGTTGGAAATTTTTATGACTCTTAGTAGTATCTTGGGCTTGGATCTACAGTTGGAACGTAAGAGCTTAATGAATTAAGCTCTTATTAAGGAAAACGACTTCGGTGCATACGCGTGCATAACCCAATGTACACCGCGTGTATGGGGTCAACCGACCGATCCCGGCCAAGGCTTGTGTACACCCAACATACAAGCTGAGTACGCCCCGCGTACTTGGATGAGTTGACCGAGTTAACTCGTTGACCTTTGACTAGAGTTTTGACCAAGTTTGAGCTAGGGGTATTTTGAGCTGTTAATTAAGTTTAGGTCTTTGGTTTTGTTTAGGTGATCGTAGAGTCGATTTTTCGGAGTAGAGATTTATTCAGCTTGCATACAAAATGAGGGGCGAGTTTTCCTCACTATACTCGTTGTTCGAAGGCACCAATGTCGGTCAACTAGATTATTTATCCTGGTTAGAATAATATTATGCTAGCTTTTAGCTTATTAGTAGATTCATATGATTATCTGTATTTGATGGTTCTGTGTTTATATTTATCTGTTACATATGTCGATATATTGCGTTGGGTTGAGGCGGTCCTACTTTGTGTTGTAGGCCAAGACATTTGGGGACGACCGGATAGGTTGTAGGCCCTGTGAGGCGATCCAGTTAGACTAGCGGCCCGTAGAGCGGTTCGAATAGGCTGTAGGCTCTGTGAGGCAGTCCAGTCATGCTAAACGCTCGTGCAGTGGTCCATATAGGTTGTAGGCCCTACAAGGTGGTCTAATCAGGTTGGATGCTCATATTTGTATGCTTGTTTTCTGTATGGTGTGCCATTACTTTTGGGTAACTCACTAAGCTTTGGCTTACAATTTTTAGTTTATTGTTTCATGTAACACTCAGTTCCAAGTATGAAATTATTTTCGATTGTGTATGGTATTTTTCTTTGAAGGCCACGATGTGGTGAAGCCTCACCATGACGTGACAATGAGTTTTGGGCCGCAGGGGTTTAATTAACCACAAAAATGTGGTGGTTGTGCCATGACGTGGTGGTGGATGTTGGGGAAAACCATAAAGTTTAAGGGCTGATCCCTATTTAAAAATCCTTAACACCTCCTAGAATCCCTCCTTCCAGCCTCCATCTCTCCAAATCGTCCCTTGCAAAACCTAGAGCCCTTGTGTGAGTTTTTAGCCTTAAAGTGTGGGTATTTGGTGCCTGTGAAGAAAGAAGGTGGTGGAAGATCTCGTTGGGAGTCCAAAGAAAAGAAGATCCAGGAGTTTACCTTCCTCTAGCATCTCAAGGAGGTATAAATTCTTCATCTTGTTAAGTCAATGGATAGATCTATGGATTTTGCCCCTTTTCTCCATGTCTTGTTTCCTTGGGTGGTTGAACTTCATAAAGCTTGCAACTTTATGAGTGTCAACGCCATTTGGAGCATTTGGCTCTTTGGATCTAGTTTAGAATTGAGTATTGAGGCCATGCATGGAATCTTGGCCTTTTTGCCCTATTTTGACCTGATAAGAGTTTAAGACATGCATTGGACATGCATGTCTGAAAAGCACTGATTTTAATGGTGTGATTTGGTGTTAGATACTCTTTTGAAGCTTTTGGTTAAGTAACCTTATGGATTGGATGATTACTAATTAAGCCATGAAGTGTTTTGGATCTTAAACTTGAGATCTATACATTTTGGAGGGTTCTATTGGATAAAGTTGGAAACTTTATCCATCTAAACCCTATATTGGACTATATCTGAGTTGGAGACCCTTTGGAATCGAAGAAGGTGGTTGAATGCATTAAGCTACTGAAAACCATGTTACCACACGTGGTGACGGACCGGTTCGCGACTGATTTGTTGTATTCGACACCACGACGTGGTACAAGGGTATGGCAACGTGGCGGTCAGCTATACTAACTTTTCTCAACCTTTTTGGCCGTTTGACTAAGTTTGAACCTAAGGGTATTTTTCGAATTTTTATGGAGATTGCTCATTTGGTTGGAATAGGTGTTGGTTAAAGTGCTGAGATTCGGAGTCGGGACCTCATCAGCTTTTGTCCAGTTTGTGATGAATTTTCCTCATTGTACTTGCAGGTCGAAGGCAGCAAGGCCGACTCTTTGGATTTGATATCTTGTTATGTATGTTATTATGTTGTAGTGATTTGTTAGATCAGTATCTTGGTATATAAGATGATGTTATGCTTAGTGATCTGTAGATCTGTCTGACTGCCTATAGACTGTTTATGTGATTATTTGTTATATGTGCACATATTTGGTTGGTGGTTGAGGCTTTACTGCTTTGTGCGTAAGTCAACAGGCCGGGGGCATACCAACCCAATGGTTGATTGGGCCCGAGGGTATTCCATCCTGAGGATGATATGACCCATTGTAGATTGGCATTCCAACCTGATGGTTGATGGGCATGGGGTATTCCGACCAATGGTTGAGTGGACCCATAATATATTGGCATTCCAACCTGATGGTTGATTGGGCCTGGGGGTATTCCAACCCGATGGTTGATTGGACCCGACGTGTTGTTATTGTTTATATGTTATCTGTTTATGTGTTGGGTACTTTGGGGGGTCCCACTAAGCGTTAGCTTACGATTTTGGGTTATGTTTTAGGTACTTCGGATGACCATGGAAAGGCGAAGGTGTGACCGTACACATCCTCTTGTTTATGACTATGATTTTGGGAGACTCTGATGTTCGAAAATGTTTTGAAAACTATGTTGGTAAGCAATTTGTGAATTTGGGTTGGTTTTAAAAAGTTTAAATTTCTTGTGATTTTTATGGGTGTTACATTTTAGGTACTTCTGAGGATTGTAGGAAAGCAAAGGCATGATCATACATATCTTCCTGTTTTATGTCACTGGGTCTTGGGAAAAACTATGATTTGGAAATAATGTTTTTGAAACAATGACTCTTTTTGTAAACAATGTTGGTTAATGGTTGGTTTTGAAAATTTTAAATTTCTTTGATTTTTGGAGTGTTACAATGATGAATCCACATAGTATACAATTCTAGTAACACATAATCATGTATGTGGGATTAAATTGTATGCAAAAACTGTCAATACATATTCACACACTTTTTGCATAGAAAACACACTTTGCCTTTAGAGTTGACATGTTTCTCAGCAATCTTCATAAAGTTATTAAGTCCTTTCAAGAACTTTGAATACATTCACTTTTTTCATTTCATATTCACTTATAACATTGTACTTTTCTTAATTTATGATGGTATAATTAAGCACTTATCAATGTAACATTTTTTTTTCATTTCATATTCAATTGTAGCATTGTACTTTTCTTAAAGTATGATGGTATAATTAAGCACTTATCAATTTAACACTTTATTCATTTCATATTCAGTTATAGCATTGAACTTTTCTTAAAGTATGATAGTATAATTAAGTACTTAACAATGTAACAATTTTTTCATTTCATGTTCAATTATAGCATTACATGTTTCTTAAAGTATGATGTTAAAATTAAGCACTTATCAATGTAACACTTTTCTCACTTCGTATTCTATTATAACCTTATGCTTTTCTTAAAGTAGATGTTATAATTAAGTACTTATCAATCTAATATTTTTTGTCATTTCATATTCAAATATAGCATTGTACTTTTCTTAAAGTATGATGTTATAATTAAGCACTTATCAATGTATCATTTTTTTTCATTTCATATTCAATTATAACATTGTACTTTTCTTAAAGTATGATGGTATAATTAAGCACTTATCAATGTAACACTTTTTTTATGTCATATTCAATTATAGCATTGTACTTTTCTTAAAGTATAATGTTATAATTAAGCACTTAGCAATGTAACACTTTTTTTTTTCATTTCATATTCAGTTATAGCATTGTACTTTTCTTGAAGTATGATGTTATACATCTTTGACATCCAATTCCCGTTTTAGCAACTAAGCCTTTCATTCAATCACAAATCAAACAAATTAAGAACTTCATTTTAGCACTTCATTCTAGTTTAAGCAATTAAGCACTTCATTTTAGACATACAATATCACTTTCGTACAATCATACAATACATCTAAACACAAAATCAAACAACTTATATCAAATTTCAGTTTCAAACAATTATAAAAATCATCATAGTAGGCATACAAGACATCACAATTTTATACAATTATCCATCCAAAATAAAAAATAGAAAAAAAAACATACATGTTCTGTGGGCTGTGGTTGTGGGATTCCGGTGGTTGGCTTCTATGGTGGTCATCTGGTGGTGGATGGAGATCATCGGAAAAACACTAAATCAGGAAAAAAATATAAATCAAATATCATTACCTTTTGTTGGCGGTGAAGAGAGAGGCTGGAAGGAGAGTGAAGTCAGCGGTGGTCCTCCGGTGACACCCTAATCAGAAAACAAAGAAAAAATTGGAACAATATTCACCTAAATCAAAATAAACCTGAAAAAGAGTAGTAAAATCGAAAATAAGGACTTGTATAGAGCTAATCGACGATCGGAGGTGAAAGAGGCGGTTGGAGGGGACGATCGTAAGTGAGAGTTGAGAGAGAATTGCACAGATATGCGCCGCTGCAAATGAGGGATATGAACCTAGGTCTAATGGTGTTAAAACCCTGTACCGACGACATGTTGTCGATATAGGGTTAAAGAAATACAATGTTGTTTCGTTTTTCTCACAATTAAAAAAGTTAAAAAAATAAAAACTTTACCGACGTCGTCAGTATAGAGTTTAAACGGATCGTTAATTTCTGTACCGACGATAAGTCATCGAGACAACTTCAAGAAAAACGATGTCACTTTTTATTTTCTGCAACATGAATTGTAAGAAAAATGAAAAGTATAATTTTCGTTACCTATACCGACGACTAGTCATGAGTATAGGATTTTGAAAAACCGCAAAATTATTTTTTGTTCCCGCCGACTCTATGGAGACGACAAGTCGTCATCACTGAGTTCCAGGTCGATGAAACTTGGTCAACTCTGTATCCACGACATGTCGTCGTTATAGCTGAAGTTTTAGCGACTACACTTGTTGCCAGTACTACAGAGGTCGTCGGTACAGGAGGAGATTCTTGTAGTGAACGTATTAAATCTTTTAATCTTTTGTTTATGTTTTTTCTTCAAAACATAAGAACTCGCTATTATCGAAAGATCATCCAAACTAAATTTCTTGCACTGAGTCAAGTTTAATAGTTTAGACATAGATTTTCATTTAAGAATCCAATTTTTATAGTCAATGTACGAAAGTTTAAATTTAGAAAAATCAAACATTCATGCATGTTGGGTCCATATCATTATAAGTACTTGATTGCACCCGAAAGCCTTGACCATCAAATCAAGAAATAAAGGTTGTACGCGTTAGAAGGATCAAAGCTTTATGATTAATATACGTTGCAATATTAATTACTTTGACCCGATCAAACAAAATTTGTGTTAGATATGACAAAGAAAAGAACAGAAAAAGAAAAGGAATACTTGTCTTGAGTAAAAGCTAGGATGCCCACACATTTTACTCAATGGGACCTACATTATATCACAAAGAGATTATTTAATTTTACGTGTTAATTAGGACATCTTTTGTATGGTTTTCTAGATCATCTTGCAATTCCACATCTCTATGAAACCTAACATAGGACTTTATATTTTTACCGAATATTGATTATTATGCAAGAGGTGAATCAAAGGACACCGACCTTCATAATAGTCGTATTTTTGCAGGTTAATTTTAAACGACCAACAGTCTGAAAAATATTAGTTATTATATGCTTTCTTTAAAAAAGAAATCACTTCTAAAACAGATACTGCTCACTTTGCCCTTGGTTCTTTTTATTTTTTATATGTCAATGAATATTGAAATGTTTTAAGAGGGACAATGGTGCGAGTGAAAACAACCCAATATCTGATATCTGTAGCCGTATGCAAATAGATGGACATGATACCTTTGTGGAGATCACAAAAGTTAATGTTTTTCTTCGAGGAAAATTACATCTTGAACTTCAAAGAGACTATGGAGTCCTGCTTGAACAAGTCAAAGAAGACGACTTCAAAAAAAAAAAAAAAACAATTATAAATGTAACTGTCAAACAAACCACGACTGCTAAACAAGTGTAAATTACACTTTTTGTCCCCGTGTTTTGGTGAATTTTTTGGATTAGGTCCAAAAAATATCTTATTTCAGTTATCATCCATATTGGAAGGTTTTATTACATTTTTGGTCTGTGTGTAGTGTATTGTCTAATAATATATATAATGTCTATTGTACCACTTTTGTGAATTTTATACAGAAATTACTAACATGCCTTTGACCTTACCGGAGACTTCACTCTTCCTTCACCATTTATCTAACCTCTGTGCATATCAAATTCAACGTGCAACAACCTTTGACCAATAAACGTCAAACAGACTCATCAAGAATCAATTGCTTTAATACAAATCTTGAAATAAAAACAGGGTGAATTACATGTAAAGATTGTTTGGTGCATTTCATTGAACACATAGTGGATGTTAGAGAGAACTAAGCTTATGAAATGTAAGACGGAATAAAAAGGCCCGATCACCTTGAAGAGTTGAAGAACAACGGTGACATCAATTTATGTCAAGTAATTACGTATTTAGTTAAAATTATTTTTTTTTTTAAAATATCGGTCTGGCGGTTATCCGGCAACTAAAGGTTCTAAAAAAATGAGAGTTGGATCTGAAACGGTTTTAAACGGTCCCAAAACTTTGGTAACCGGAACCAAAACCATTTAAAGCGGTTTCGGTTCCGAAACCGACAATTTCGACTCTAAAAACGGATACATTGTTCCGCTGCTGACCCCTTAAGCAAAACCATTCAAAAGTGAAACATGTCATTGACCGGCATTAAACCGTTCATATTAATGACTACACTAATAGAGGACTAGTCCCAATCGTGGACCGGTTCTCCATTTCTTTAACAACCATACTTTCAGTTAAAAGACCAGTTTAAAACCAAACTGAAATTAGTCCTATAATGTGATATTCCCAAATTTATGGTCATTTACAAAAAATTTGTTTGTGCTTATTTAAATACAAAGTCTATATACAAAAGCAGAATTTGGTCCCGTAAAAGTATTTCTAAAGAAATGTTTTCGTTAATTTATAAAATCTTGGGATGTCATCACTGATACAAAAAACATAAGCATAAACGTAGGTCTTACATCAATATTCTGCCAGTCTATGATCTCCTTTAATTCTCTTAGCAAGTAATTATCTATCAATATCTTCGTATCGTTACCTGTGATACAAAGAAACTGAGTGTTGTCGGGTTAGAAAACCTAGTGAGTACATAGGGTTTTCAACCCACAACAATATATTTAATATGTTTAATTATCAAACAACTAACCTGATTACCCACCCTCGTTCACTTATTTATTCTTCCCTAAGGATCTATCTTAAGGGTCATCTTAATCAGGATCTATCCTAAGGGTCATCTTAATCATCGTTGGTAACAGTACTATTACAAAGATTTCTCCACAATACTTGTCAGTAGGTTGCTTCCTGTTTTCATTCCTAAGGGTCTGTCCTAAGGAATATGTCGTCCGTACTCTTTAGCTGGATGGTCTTTTGTCTCTGTTAGTGACTTAGGAATACATGTGATTTTGATACACAGGTTTTGATAAACGTGAATTTTCATTGTGACTTTTTGTTATGTCAGCGCTCGTCGTGTTCTTAACCTATGTCAATATGTTAGCGTATTTCTTAGTGTTTTGGTAATGAGACTCAGATAGTTTAATGGCTAGATCTGATCTTGATTTGGTTAAAAGATGTATTATCGTATTGTAGATACTACTTCCCAAGGCGTTCCTCAAGAATAGTGGATTTTTAGTTTAATAAATGTAATTCGAACTCGTTTCCTCGAGTTTCAGTATACTATCACTACATGTTTATTGGTAGTATATGATAGTTAGTTTTAGTTTAACAAAGTTACAATGAGTTCCTATAATTGAGCTATGACTATTGATCTCGAAAACCACGACGCTTAATCGGACGCCGCTAATGTGTGTAGAAAGTTATGCATTATTCGACTTGATGTGAGGTTGTAGACAACAACCATAGGTGGGAGTGTCAGACCTGTATAGAATCTATACATATCTATCCCTCACACTTATGATTTAACGATTATAGGTCGGGAGCTAGCTAGAAATTTGTCAGCGTGTTGATGAATCGTGTCTCATCTAACTCTTGTTATGGGGGCCTCCCTTGGTCAATCGTGTAGATATTTGTGTTGTATTTATACAGTTTTAATTATATATATATATATATATATATATATATATATATATATATATATATATATAGCTTGTTGATGAATCGTGTCTCGTCTAACTCTTGTTATGGGGGCCTCCCCTGGTCGATCGTGTAGATATTTGCGTTGTATTTATAAGGTTTTAATTATTATTATTATTATTATTATTATTATTATTATTATTATTATTATTATTATATACATATATCATGTTTTGCGTAGCCGAGTATTTGGGTAGAGTAACAATAGGTACTAAGCTTATCCAAAGAGTTGTTATAATAATGAGTTTTAACGTTTCCTAACAACTGGTCAGCGTGACAACTAGGTATGATCTTATCTATCATTGTGATTCAGCATAAACTAGGCATAATATTAACTAAAGAGTTTGGGCAGAGTATCTACTGGGCATAGTATCATCCTAATGTTATGAGCATAATTATCTAACTACAATTAGTAGTAACTTTGTAAAGTTGTATTTTAAACATTCATTCAACCCCCCCCCCCCCCCCCCCCCCCAAAAAAAAAAATAATAATAAAAGGTTTGGAAAATGGGGTCGTGAACTCACCTGTAAGTTATAAAACCATTGATGGAGGGTAGAAAAACCATAAGTCCGACACTAGAGAGGCGCTCGGGAGTCATTTACACGAATTTTGAGAGGGGGAGAGAGATGTGTGTTGAGGTGTGAGAAAAGATCAGCCAAGACTTGCTGTTTATAGAGGGTTTGGGTTGCAAGTCGCGCGCTACGCAGTATGCGCACGAACCACCGTGATGCTAACACATGTCCTTTACCTATAGTGCACTGCGCATGGCGCACGAGTGCACGCGAGGATGTTTTCTAATCTTTGAAAATCCGTAACTTTCACATACAAACTCCATTTTCTATGACTCTTATATATCCTTGTAGATCTCGTCGTTCTCTACAACTTTATTTTGGTCGTTTTTGTTGGTTTTGACTTCCGTTTATCGACTAGTTTTTGTTACTGTTATGATTTTAAAAAAATCATAACTTTCTTATACGATTTCCATTTTAGGCGTTCTTTGTTCTATAATTCCTAATTTAAGTAGTACCATGATTGCCTAGTTGGTGACTTTTTCCAAAAGTCAACCATTTTCCTTGTAGTTTTCGTCCTTGTAACTTTTCAAGTACGGTAGACATTTATTCATTATAAATGTCGTATCTCACCTATACTATGTTGCATTCTTGCGAAATTTATATTTTTGGGATCACGGTAGCGTAAGGAGTGTAAATATGCTAGCCTGCTCTCAAAATGACGTGACTTTTTGTGCACTTGTTTTTAAGCCTATGGTTTGACGTCAATAAGGATGATAGTCGAAGTCCATCGCTGCCAGGGTTTAGGCATAAATTTCATCACTGAAGTGTTCCATGGGATGGTTAATAATAGTCTGGTGGTTGTCACCTACACTTTGTTAGGTGATTATATCATTGGTACACTAGTATGATTCCTTCATCGTTGGCACACCAATACGTTTTCTATGGTTGTGGCATTCTATCATTGCCTATATCTTTCATTATACTGTGGCATCTATCACTACCATTCGTTACCCAATGTATTATATTTATAAAAATACATATATGGTATAAATCATATAACTTATCTTTATAAGATTTCATCTAACACATACCGTCTTCGCACATAAGCATATATAGCAATCTATCGATTAGATACTTCATATATATGTGTAGGATGAAAGTAACTATGCACTCAATTGATAAAAGCGGATGCCTCAGAATTTGGGCAGAACCTCGCCTAAGCACTTTTAATGACCTAAATGTATAACAATAAGTCTTGGTCTAGTTTCATAATCCCGACGACTATAATAATTATAGTCTAGATTCCTCATTAATCCCAATGTCTACACCAAGATGTATCAAGTAACGATAAGCCAATCATGACAATTGGAAGGCATGATAATTTCGGCATAATAACTTTTCTGAAATCCAACAACCAAGCCAACGTGACCATTTTAGACACCTCTCGCGTAAGTAGATTGATCAGTATTATGACTTGGAATTACTGATAAATTTTATTTGTAGGTTCATTATAACGACTATGACTTATAAATATAAATTACACTAAGATAAAGTCAAGTGTAATTTTACTTATAGAGATTCCCTAGACAAAAGTCTAAAATTGTGCTGACAGAACTCCGACCTACTAGCAACTTAAATGTCGGCTTTAAGGGATATCAGGGCTTCATTGGATACTTAATGAAAGGTCTAGTATGCTCAAGAGCCATATTAAAATGATATTGCTAAATAACATATGATACTAATGGGTCACACTAACAACAACTTGTAATGTCTTCAAAAGAGGAAAGAATAAAAGAACCTATTCTTGGTGGGTTTGCATATAATAATCTAAGACACATTTAGAGTATTATTCTAGAAATGGTCACACTTCAGCTATAAGACCTTATTATTCTATAAATGGGATTTGGATTTGGATTTAGTATTTGAATATTGGAACATTATAAAAACAACTATTAAATAATGTTATGATATATTGGGATATAGTCATCACATTAATACATGTTGTGTTCTATATTAACATGTTTAATCCATGAATAATGTTATTATTCTAAAGGTTCATAGTCGGTTATAATTGTGGGAGCACTTATGAAGTAAGACTAATATGAATTGGATTGTTAGGCTCGTAGTAGATGAAAGTAGGCAAGTAGTTGTAACCTAGTTTCATAGGTACTTGTCAGAGAACTAGAATTGAACTGACCTGCATCAAGATCATCTCATGGATCGCTATCATGAATGATACTTGATTAAAAGGTACTATCTTTGTATCCTTAATACCTGAGATACATAGTGGGACTTAAGTGTAGGGAGTACTATGCTTTAATAATGGTCAAATGTTGTTCCTTAACCGGACAGTTATAAAAGCCATTTTCAGGTATGGTGTGAACTATGCAAGAGGCTTATGTAGTCAAGATGGGATTTTTTTTCCTCTTATATGTTGAGAGTTAGACACAGTGTTCTAAAAGGTGCGCCATGGCGTGAGGCGTGGCTCCGCCGTTACGAAAAGTCTCATAACGTTGCTGTTAGGCGTGGAGCGTGGCAAGGCGTGATATGGCGCGCCATGGCGCGTTATGGCGTGTTATGGCGCGTGTTTTTTCGTTTGAGACATGGTTTTTTGCTCTTTGTTATGTCTTTTCTAATCGGAGATACAGGTATTGTGGTTTTCGTTAAACTTTTGTTACTAGTTATTGATCTAACACTTATAAAAAGTAGTTATATTTAATATAAATTTATATTTATGTGGTAATATAATTTTAAATTAATACAAAATCGCCGCCTTACATCACGCCTTGAAAAACGCCATGGCTCGTTAAGCTTGAGGCTTGACCTTGCCGCCACGCCACGCCTCACGTCATTTAGAACCTTGGTTAGACATCTAAGGCGCCTTACCAAAAGTTGAACAACTAATGAGATTGATCGTGATCCGAATCTCATGTTCAACATGATGTCTGTAGCAAAGGGATAACTGATAAAGTTACCTTATACACCAATTGTAGCTTTGAGCTTTTTGGAAATTGGGTGTTGATAGAATGGCACAAAAATTCGTATGGTCTTGGGGGCAGTGAAATGTTGCTAAACGCTCACCACTGTCTATATTAGTCTAATATGAGTCTTGGGCAAGTGGGAGATTGAAAGGTCTAGTATGCTCAAGAGTCATATTAAAGTGATATTGATAAATAACATATGATACTAATGGGTCACACTAACAACAACTTGATACAATTGATTATTCATTATTTGATTTTAATAAATATTCAATAAAACTCTTATAATTAAATTGGAAATTATTTATTTCATGTAAATAATAATTTTCATTAGCAAGTAACATTACAAAATTCATATGGTATGAATTAATAAGTTGTGTACAACTTTTTGGACTAGTTGAAACCCTTTTGTCTTTTACTCAAAAGACAAAGTTTATATTTTATAAAACTTGAGTTTATAAAATATAAACAAACTCTTCTTTTATATGTACAATTTTCAAAAATTGAATAGACATAAAGAAGGGATGGCTTTCTTCTTAGTTTACTCAAAAGAATTCAAGCATGGGATACATGTTCATGACATGGGATCATATGTGCTTAAAGTGTTAAGACCTAATGGTTAATACTTTCACTTTATGTATATAAGTAAGAGGTTTGCATTCTTGAAATGGTGCTCATTCATTTCCTTGATGAAAGGCCGAAAGTTCTTCTTCCTCTCTCATTCTCTCTAGTTTTGCTCTGAAGACTTGGAGATTACTTGCTTTTGCATGCTCTCTTTAAGTTCATATTGGTTATGAACTTAAAGCTTAAGGCTTTGAGAGTTTATGGATTAGCATCTACATCAAGTTGAGTCATTGTTGGTGTCTCAAAGGTTCCACATTTTTAATCAACTACCAAGCCTCCCAAGAGGACCCAAAGAAGTACAAATGTTGTTATTTTTTCATCATTCCTTTGGTTGGTGTTTAATCTTTCTATAACTTGCAAGAAGATCCTTGGTGGGTATAAATTGTTTATACTATTTCAAAAGAATCAAAGTCTTTCGTTGCCATATTTTTCTTCTTTATGAAACTATTTTTGAACTAAAACCCAATACTTAAAACTAAGGAAATTTTGGGATTTCGGCCTTAGAACTCCATAGGAAAGGTGTAGGAGGCGTGAGGGAGGAAAATGGGGCATTGCAGCCTATTCATAGCCAAAATTGGGGTGCACGACGTGCAAATGGGGTGAACGTCGCACATTTTAAGGTGACGTCTCACCATTCGCTTTGTGCCACGTGTCGGCCTCTCTGTGGTCCGTTTTGACTTTCTTTATATCCCCGAAAAGCTCTCAACGAGATCTACAACTTCCCTTTAGCCTTCATCAACTAGTTCTGACTTTATTTTTCATACCTATTTTTATATGATTAAATGATTTTGCTAAAATCATAATTTTCTCATACGGACTCCGTTTTTGACATTTTTTTCTCAAAATTCTTATCTTAAAGAGTAATATGATTTTCCTTTTGGGGATTTAGCTAAAAGTCAATTATTCTCTTCGTAGTTTTTACGTCAAATATTTCTTGTGCGCGTCTGACTTATATATCTTATAAAAATCAAATCTAATTCATACGGAGTCGGGTTTCTACGAAATTTATATTTTCGGGATCGGGACGACGAGTACTTTATATATATATATATATATATATATATATATATATATATATATATATATATATTGGCGGACTCATTTTTACGATTTATGGATAATTCCTTTGATTTTATCCTATTTTTCATAATATGAAACCTATATTATATCTTAAATGCCTAGCCTGAATTTGTGGGCTTTACATATAACAATTAGAAAAATAAAATGTGTGTAAAAGTGTCAATTTTTATTTTATTATATATTTTAATATTATATATTAGAAGTACTCATTTTATATTTTAATATATATTTTAATATTATATATTAGAAGTACTCATGTCACCGTTCACTTCTTTTTCAGTAATCATGCAAAATGGCTTCTAGCCCAATGGTATCTAGTGTTGGCATCCCTCTTTGAGGTTGTGGGTTCAAGTCTCGTTGCGTACATAAGTAGATTTAAAGAGTTGTTTAGGAGTAGATTAGATTTTCCGTTTAAAAAAATGTAACGTAAATAAATTTATTACCAATGCATTTTCACCTTTTTTTTTTATGTTTTTGAAATTTATTAAATTATTCAATGACAATCAAATTTTGTTTTTTGAAACTCGCAATCAGTAATTTGGACCAGAGATAGGTAAAAAACACTTCAAAACTTAAATCAGCCCTTCGATAACATGAAACCGGTCATATAAAGTCTCATTCATAGATCGATCATCTGGTCCTTAAACAGTCATACTTTCACTTGAATGATTGGTTTAAAATCAAAGTGAAACTAGTCCTAAATTGAAATAAATTTTAGTCCTAAATCGGTTAAAGAATGAAATGGGGTAAACTCATACCGAAAATCAAGTTTTTATATTGTTATATAGTTTTAGTCCTAAATTGAAATGAATTTTAGTCCTAAATCAGTCATCAAGAAAAATTAGATATCCTTCTATTTTTGTTCCTAAAAATGAGTTTTAATTTCTCAATTTATAATTAAGCATCATGAATGTATGTATTAGCCAGGAAACTACACCATGAATTAAGTAATAACTTAACATAATGGATTTTCTCTTATTTTTATGCTTTTAAATAACAATAAAGACTAATTTGGACGGATGATCGGTGAAATACTTCAAAATTGAAATGGTTTCTTGATCGACACAAAATCGGTCGTAAAAATGATTGGATTGATACGGGACCAATCCCACTAGTAGACCGGTCATCTAGGTTTTTTAAGGGTCATGTTTTTAGTAGGGGTTATCATTATTCGGATAGAACCAAATTGGAAAATTAGAAAATTTGGATTTTACTATTTGGTTCGGATATTCAGATTTTTGGATGAGTTTATAACAAACCCGAATTATTATTTTCAATATTGGATTGGTTATCGCTTATAAAATTAAAACCGAATAGTCCAAAAAAACCAGATAAAAGTGTATTATTTGTTTATTTATATATATTTGTTTTCAATATATTTTAATTATTTATTAATTTACTAAATTTTATTTTTAAATAGATTGAAAGGCATTATCCAATAAAATATCTTAATGTGTACTTCTCCGAAGGATTTTTATCTTAAAAACATTAAATTATAATATATATTTTAAATAGTTGTTCAAAAAATTTAATTCTCAACCAAACTATTAATTTTTGTTTAGAGTTCATGTTAAATATTTTCCTTAATATCCAGTATCTTGAAAACCGAATTATAAAACCGATTCAACTAAATTATAATTTGATTGGTTCAGATTGGATTAGTATTTAGTGTAGACTATTTGGATTCACGTTTTGAAAAGTAAAATAAATCTATATCAACTTGATTGAATCAGATCAAATGGATACATCCAAACAAACACCCTACTTTTAGTTTTTTTTTGAAACAGACCCTACTTTTAGTTGATGAACCCGTTTAAAACCTAACTAAAATCAGTCATAAACTGAAACGATTTTAGTCCTAAACGGGTTAAAATTTGAAATAGGTGTACAAGCAGAGTGAAATCACCTTTCTTTATATTGTTACATATTTTGATATTATATATTAAAAAATCATATTTTTTTGAACGGCAAAATATTATATAAAGGTTAGCTAGCGACCGGACAAAAGTACAATTACAAAAGGAAAAAACATAAATCACCATACCAACAACTACCTGATGAATTTAAAGATGCTAAATACCAAAAATTTAGCCAACGATCAAAATTTCCGCGTAAGACAAGCAATCAACATGCAAAAAACGCCCAACAAAGCAGCAAACCAGTTGTAACATCCCACAATTTCCAATAAATTTGAACTTTTTAAAATAAAATAAATCATCCATTTAATGTATTTTATTTAAAACAGATGAAATACCAAACCCCAAGATGAGTTCAGTTTCCAAACATTATTAGTTATATTTCTAAAATTTATGAAAACATAACCAATTCAATATCATTTCCAAAATCCTGACTCGAGCCAGTGTGTACAATCATGTCCGATCATTCTGCGTACTTGAAATAATATTTTTAAAAGAAAATGGGTAAGCACGAAGCTTAGTGAATTCCACACATACACAATATAATATCATATAATCCTTACCCATATCTAGATACAAACGATATCAGACACATAACCACATATGTATGTCAAAGAACGAATTCGTAACAAACATACTCCTATTGGGACACATTGGTTAGGACCGATCCCCCTTGCTCAGTACATTGAGCCCTTGGGACACATTTGTTGGATCTGTATGCACAAGAATCATTATTGAGTAACATTGCTAATAACATATGATCCTATAAGGTCACACCTTAATCAAGTTGGTACTTATTGACTATTTATTATATATCTGATATTAATAAATAAAGTCAACTATTGTATTTAATTAGAGAAAAATTATTGTTATATGAAAACAATATTGTGAGAAGTAGAAAAATAGTCTTGATATGATAAGGTATCATAAAATAAGTCATGTACAAAGTTTTTCACACTTTGGCTAACCATTATTAAATCAAACGCTTACTCTACCATGGTTAAAAGACTAGTAGACAATTTTTGACCTCTTTTGGAGGCATGGGCCGAAACATTTTAAGTATGGAAATTGCTTGTCAACCTCCATCATTTTGTTCCCATATCTCTACTTTATAGCCTATACTTTTGAATATAATATTCAAAAGGTCATGCTTGGATGGGGCTATAAATAGGGAGTCTTATACATGGAGGATTCATAAGTTTTTGGTCTAAAACTTCTTCTCCTTTCATTTTCTCTCAAAATCGTGAGCTAGTGAAGAGCTTGGAGCTCTTTCCTCTTTTGAAGACATTACAAGTTTTTGGTGTTAACTTTGGGTCTTTCTTTTAGTGCTTAATTGTTTAAGCACTTAAGGCTACAAGAACAAATTTGTGCAAGAAGAAATCTAGCAATTTTGGTACCTTACTCTTGTTGGTGGATTACTTGTAGAGAAGATCAAGCTCCTTGTTTTTGCCATCTACTTCAACACCCCAAATCTAAGAGGGTCTAAAGGCTACAAATGTTGTAATTTCTAAAAACCCTATGGTTGTTATAATATCATTCTAACCTCTTTAAAAGGATCCCTAATGGTTTGGTTTGTTGCTTCACTTGAAATTTGTAAGAAAATTTTAAAGCTCCCATTTCTATTTTTTTACGAAAAGCTATCTATTTTGTGCAACAAAATCCCTTCAGTGGTATCAGAGCCATCTTTTAAATGTTAGAATGATTTTTATGGTATAATAATCTTTTTTTTATGTGAAAAAATCATGGATTTCTTTTTGGCTAAAGAAATGTCCATATTTGTTTTCTTTGGCAACTTGTTGTTAACAGTGTTTATTTTTATATAACCATTTTTTTCATGCATTTTGGTTATATAAAAGTTGACTTAGAAAAAATAAAGAGTTGTTTATTGATATGTTTGTTATGTATAAACAAGCCATTAGGACATTTGTGGTTGGTATTTATTTATTCATATGATGATGTAATGGATAAATATGTATTATTTCATTTGTTCATTTTATATGTAATAAATTAGTTTTAGACTAGTTGTATTTTATTTTTTTATAAAATGTAACAAGATGGAGCATGAAGTTCTTATGAAGACATGAAACCTTTTGACGATCTTGAAGTGTCCTAATAAGTCCTTTAGGAAATGACTTAATATTTGTTGTGAGGGCTCGCAATAAATATTACTAGAAAATGGTTTTATTTATATATTTTAAATGCATGCTTGTGATGTTTATTTTTGTTGTCATAAAATGTTGTGTGTATGAAATATGTTTTCCATGCTAAAACATTTTTACAAAAAATTAACATCAACGATGGAGTTTAGAATTTTATATAAAAGTTTTCAACATAAGATGTCAAAATTGAGTGTTTGTCAAAAAGAGTTTTAGATATATATTTAAAAAAAAACTATAAAGTAGCCAAACTTTTAAATATATAAAAGTTTAAAATTGTTAAACTTAATCTAAACTCCATAAGTTAATAATAAAAGTTTGTTTTATTAACAAAGTTAGAAACCGGTTACTCCATAAGTTAATAATAAAAGTTTGTTTTATTAACAAAGTTAGAAACCGGTTCCAATCCGTATAACATCGAATTTAAATTGAATATAAATTTTAACCGGTAAAATTTTATATGAAATAAATTCAACTTTATGATTTTTGGAACACTTTAAATGTACCATGAAATATTCTATGCATGAAATATTCATGATACAAAATGTTTTAAAATGCTAGAATAATAAAACAATGATAAAAACTCTTATTTACAAAACTTCAAATCTATGAAATCCATTTAAAATTCACTTGGGAATTTTGCATAGTTCATGTGGATTTTAGGCTCACCTTATTCATGTGAGTTGTCAAAAATAGTCTAGGTGTTTTAGTATTTTCTTATGGAAAAAAGGTCACCTAACCATTTGTGAAATATACTCACATGTTTTTTAAATGGATGGTTTGATCAATTTCTTATGTGAAAAAGGTCACCTAAGCATAACAGTTTTGAGGCATATATAGATGGGATGAACATGCCATATAAAAACAAAGTAATGTTCATAAGAGTTGTAATTGGTTATCGTAACCTACCGACAACAAAATTACATGAGTAGTGGGTCGCCTCCTCAAGTTATTTTGGGTGATGTGGATCTTAGATTTTCAAAATTTATTTTGAAGGGTAATTATTTTTTGAAAAGAATTCATATCAAAGATATTAAAATGAATCTTATTATTTTGTAGATGGCTACCCTAATTGTAACCACCTCATCACTCACCATCCGATCCATCCTCGAAAAAGAAAAACTAAGTGGACCTAACTTTCTTGATTGGTTTAGACAACTGAGAAAAGAGACTATGTCCTTGATGAACCTGTCCCAGAAGAGCTCCCAACTAATGCTCCCAAAGCATGGAAAGATGATCGGGTGAAACATGTTAATGATTCGACCGAAGTGGCTTGCATCATGCTTGCAACTATGACTACCGAACTTCAAAAAAACTTTTGAGTTTCATGAAGCATTTGAAATGATTGAAAAACTGAGAGTCGTGTTTCAAATTCAGGCTAAGAAAGAGAGGTTTAAGAGCTTGAATACTTTCATTGGTTGTAAGATGGCCAAAGGATCTTTTGTGAGTGCACATGTACTCAAAATGAAAGCTTATGTTGAGCAACTTGCCCGCCTCGGATTCCCATTTGGGGATGAGTTAGCGACCAATGTGATCCTAGCCTCATTGCCTAATTCATTCAACCAATTTGTGATGAACTTCACAATGAATGACTAGGAGAGTAACATTAGTGAGCTTCATAACATGCTCAAAAATGTTGAGGCAAACATCAATAAGTCTGGGAACAAGCAAGTGTTGATGATCCGTGAGGGTCAAATCTCCAAGAAGAAAACCGGTAATAATACTGGTAAGGGGAAAGGAAAAGCTGCCAAGAAAGGAAACGGTAAGGGAAAGGTTAAAGGGAAGCCTCCTTCCACTAACCCAAATCCTAAACCCAAACCTGCTGCTGACGCTGATTACTTTCACTGCAATGAAAAGGGACACTGGAAGCGCAACCATCCCAAATACCTACAGAAACTTAAGAAGATCAAAGCCAACCAGGTTGGCACCTCAGGTATATATATATAGATATATATGATTGAATTACATGCATTCCGTACTAATTCTTGGGTATTCAATAGTAGAAGTGGTTCTAACATCTGCAACAATTTGCAAGGACTAAGGAATGTTAGAGAACTAAGAGATGGAGATTTGGAACTTCATCTTGGCAATGGAAATTGTGTAGCTGTGAAAGCCAAAGGAAAATATCATCTTTTACTTCCAAATGGCCTTAATCTTATTTTGAACAATTGTTGTTATGTACCTATTATAACTAGGAATATTATCTCTACTTCTCGTTTGTATGAATAAGGTTTTTGTTATAAGTTTGACATTGATACTGAAAACATTTTTGTGTTTAAAGATAATGTGTTCTATTTTGAGACTAGTCCCAAAACTGGAATATATGAAATCGATTTAAATGGTTCATACACAAAGGATAATCTAATGTTCAACTTAAATAAGAAAACAAAGTTAGACTCAAATAAAAGTTATTTATGGCATTGTTGACTTGGGCACATAAGTAAAACTCGCATAATTAAGCTCCAAAAGGATAGGATCTTAGAGTCAATAGGCTCAGAGTTTTTTGATGTATGGGAATCATGTCTATATGGAAAGATGACCAAAGCTCCTTTTACCGGTGTTGGTGAAAGAGCTTCAGATCTACTAGGATTCATACATGTTGATGTATGTGGACCTTTTACAACAATGACCAGAAGCGGTGAAAGATATTTCATTACATTTACCGATGATTACAGTAGATTTGGATATGTGTATCTCATGAAACACAAATATGAAGCATTCGATGTCTTCAAGGTTTTCCAAAATAAAGTACAAAATTAACTTGGTAAAAAGATTAAAGCCATACGATCAGATCGTGGTGGTGAATTTCTGAGTTATGAGTTTGATGAATATCTGAAGAATTATGACATAGTGTCACAGCTCACTCCACCGGGAACACCTCAGCATAATGGTGCCTCGGATAGGAGAAATTGTAATCTACTTTATATGGTGCAATCGATGATGAGTCATACTTCCCTTCCTCGTTCATTTTGGGGTTATGCCCTTGAGGCTGCAGCTCGAAATGTAAACATGGCCCCAAGTCATCAAACTTTTGACCAAGCCAAAAGTTAAGTGACTAAATGAACACAAAGCCAAAAGTTTAATGACTTTTTAAAACTTAAAAAGAGTTAAGTAACCAAATTAGCACAAAACCAAAAGTTAAGTGACTTATATATATATATATATATATATATATATATATATATATATATATATATATATATATGCTTAGGTTATTTTGTTTTTACTAACTATTGTGTGTCAGAATGCACAGATCTGGACCACTGGATGGAACAGAATCAAAGGTCATGATATAAGGGACTATGATATTAGAATAGGATAACATGTACCATAAAATCACACAAATTTCAGCATAAGGGCATTTTAGTCAATTAACCTATATTAAAAAAGGAAATTTTCAGATTTTTAGGGATAATTAATTCATTTATTTTTAAAAATCTGAATATTTTAAATTAATTCAAATTTAAAAATCCGATTTTATTCTGTCAGAATGATAGAATGTCAACCATAAACTAGTAAATATATTTTTCGATTTTACTCTGTCAGAATGACAAAATGCCAACGATAAACTAGTAAATATAATTTCGGTTTTACTTTGTTAGAATACACAAAATTGATTCTTGAACTAATAATATACCAAATAATTGCATTGTATGATTGTGATTCACTGAATCATAACAACATTTTGAAAGAATAATAAGTGTAATTCTTAAAAAAATAACAATATTCTTAAACAGTGGGTGTGATCTTTCTTTAATTCATTCTTTAAGCCTTTCCCATCAGGTCTTCAAGCTATTCTTCAAGCCATTGCTATCACAAATTCATTGCCAAATATTTTGTAGTGATACACTTGTAACAACTGCACATTAAACATATAAATAATTAACTACAATTCTATCAGAACACATTAATAATATTCTTACAGAATAGTTTTGAATATTCTTAAAGAATTTGTATTATGCAAATGTTGGAAGACCATTCATAGTTTATCAATGAAAAAAACTTGATCTTTCATCTAAAAAGATAACCAAAAGATAAAAAGAATGATGTATAGCCAAGAAGAGAACATGACATCTTCTTCAAAACCTAAACCCATAAAAAACTATGTAACTTGAATACTACTACTCAACCTTTAATTCTTTCAGAATTTTATAAATATAAAAAGCAATGCATATAGCTTAATCTAAAAGAAAAATTCAAATAGAATTGATAAATTTTCGATATCAAAATATTTTATGAGATTGAATTTATGTATATTCTAAGAGAGTGTGACACAAACATATTTAATAAAAACGTAAACAATGTATTACAAAGAATGCATCCCAAAAAGCTCAATACAATCAATCATGTTAAATTATTATCTAAAATATAATTCCAAAAGAACCCTGACAAGATGATTCTTATATGATTCTGTTAGAATATAACACTCTGTACAAATTTTTATAAAAAAAATTATAAAATTGTTGTAGAATATTCTTAAAGAATGAAACATGTGTCTTCACTCAGAACACCATTTTGACATCTTGTGAATACAAATCAAATCATGATTGAACAACAAATGCAACTAAGAAGTAAAAACCGATAATCAGGCAACAAAAAGAAAATCCAGTTCGAGTAGAACTTAACCTAAAAAATACCTCATTTCTGAAAGATTGAACAATTTGAGCAATAGCAAAAGGTAGCTTGTTACCATTGTAGAAGGATTAGCCCTCTTTTCATCTATTTGAAAAAGTCTCATCCTCTTCGTTCTCCCTCCAACTTAATCTATAACGTTGGGAAGAGGCAGGCATTGAGAAAACCACAGAAGGTAGAATCATATCACAACAAATTTAGGGTTCGATCGGTGGTGTCGTTGACCGACCTAAAATCCCCTGCTGCCTTCGTTTTCGCCTCCTTTTGCAGACTCCACAACAGGCACTGAGCACCTCTTCACCGCCATCTGTTGCTATTGCTTTTCCCCGGTTTTCTTGTTGTCGACAACGAGAAGAAGCAACCCCAATCAACAAATTAGGGAAAAAAATCTTCAGAATCCGACGTTTAGACCACGAAGCACCAGCCTTAAACGGAACCCTAGCCATCATCCTCAATCTAAAATCAATTATACCATGAGACCTTTCGCTACTAATATCATTCTGATCATCAACATATGTAGAAAAGGAAACAAATATTGCCTGAGCATCCGTCTCATTTTTCTTTGCCGAAATTGGTAACGATGGAGAGCCGATGGAAGGACCATTGGAGGAAGAGGCAATGTTCGATGCAGACGAAAAAAAGGTGATATCTAGGGTTTTAAACTGATTCCCATTATTTAAAGGAGGCATTAAATGATTTGTTATTTTTTACCATAATTAGATATACTAAGTTTACAATTATACCATTTTTTAAATTTATTTAATGATTTATTATTTTCTAAATCCTCATTGGTGCATACATGCACACAGTGGATGCTAGAAACATTTCAACCTAGCTCTCTCTCTCTCTCTATATATATATATATATATATATATATGTGTGTGTGTGTGTGTGTGTGTGTGTTTACGCACTCATTTTTACGATTTATGGATGATTCCATTGATTTTTTTCCTATTTTTCATAATGCGAAACTTATATTATATCTTAAATGCCTAGTACGAATTTGTGGCGTTATATATAACAATTTGAAAAATAAAATGTGTGTAAAAGTGTCAAATTTTATTTTGTTATATATTTTAATATTATATATAAGAAGTACTCATGTCACAGTTCGCTTCTTTTTCGGTAATCATGCAAAATGGCTTCTAGCCCAGCGGTGATGTTAGCCTCCATCTTTGAGGTTGTGGGTTCAAGTCTCGTTGCGGACATAAATGGATTTAAGAGTTGTTTAGGAGTATATTAGATTTGCCGTTTAAAAAATGTAACGTAAATAAATTTATTACCAATGCATTTTCTCTCTTTTTTTTTAATGTTTTTGAAATTAATTAAATTATTCAATGACAAGCCAAATTTGTTTTTTGAAAACCGCAATCAGTAATTTGGACTGGAGATGGGTAAAAAACACTTCAAAACTAAAATCAGCCATTCAATAACATGGAAACGGTCATATAAAGTCTCATTCATAGATCAATCATATGGTCTTAAACAACCATACTTTCACTTGAATGATTGATTTAAAATCAAAGTGAAACTAGTCCTAAATTGAAATGACTTTTAGTCCTAAATCGGTTAAAGGATGAAATGGTGTAAACTCATACCGAAAATCGAGTATCTGTATTGTTATATAGTTTTAGTCCAAATGAAATGAGTTTTAGTCCTAAATCATAATCATATAAAATTTATAAGAAAAATTAAATATCCTTCTAGTTTTGTTTCTAAAAATGAGTTTTAATTTCTCAATTTCTAATAAAGCATCGCGAATGTATGTTTTAGCCAGGAAACTACACCATGAATTAAGTAATAACTTAAAATAATGGATTTTCTCTCATTTTTATGCTTTTAAAAAACAAGAAAGACAAATGTGGATGGATAATTGGTAAAATACTTCAAAATTGGAATGGTTCCTTGATCGACACGAAATCGGTCGTAAAAATGCTTGGATTGATACAGGACCAATCCCACTAGTAGACCAGTCATCCACTTTATTAAGGGTCATACTTTTAGTAGGGGTGTTCATTATTCGGATAGAATCAAATTGTCCAATTGGACAATTTGGATTTGACTATTTGGTTCGGATATTCAGATTATTGGATGAGTTTATAACAAAACCAAATTATTATTTTGTGTAACCCCCCGATTCTCAGGTATTGATTTATGGTTATAAATTTTCATGATTTCAAGGTCTACTCGGCGAGTTTGTTACCCTGACTCGTCGAGTAGCAGCGGGTCGGTCCACGTGTTTAAGTGACCAACTCGCCAAGTCCAAGAATGGACTCGGCGAGTAGGAGCTAGAGGGTTAAACCCTAACTTCTGGGGTGTTCCACCCTATTTAAGGGATCATCAGCCTCCTTTGGCCTCCTTGCAGTCCCTTGAGAGCTCCGCAAAACCCTAATAAGTGAGTGTTTGCTCCATTTGTGAGTTTTAAGCTTTAGAAGAAGATTCTTGGTGAGAAGAGGTTAGAGAACAAGTGGCCAACAACAAGGAAAGTGTGGGAACTAGAAGTTTACCTCACTTAGTATCAATTGAAGGTATCAAATTGTTATCTTGACCTCATTTCCTTCTAGATCTCATTTGGGTGAAGTTTAGGGCTTTTCTAGCATATTAGGAAACTTTCTTTTATATGACCTAAGATCTGAAGTTGCAACTTCAGATCTAAGCTCTCTTGGGTCTCTAAGTCCATAAAGTTTCCAGCATTTGCAAGTATGAGATTCTCCTTAGGAGTAAAACTCAATCACAAGCTTGGATTTGTCATTTTGGGTCTTTAGAGCCTTGCATGCACGTAAAGTTTGCAACTTTATGTGATATAAAAAGCATTGGGGAGTTGGATCTGCAATATGGGACCTTAGCATGGCTTAAAAAGCATCTGAGTGGATGAACGACCAAATGGACTCGACGAGTTGCTTGGTCAACTCGACGAGTCCGATGAAGATTGTCGTGGGCTCGACAAGTCAGTAGAGTGACTCAACGAGTCAGCTAGGGTTTTCCCGACCTTTGGATACTCATGAACTCGGTGGGTTGCAGGGAAAATCGACAAGTGGGCCAAGGAGTTTACGGCCGCAAACAATAGGAACTCGACGAGTCACTCAAGTGACTCGGCGAGTTGATGAGTTATGCAAGGAACTCGGTGAGTGGCTGGTTGTACTCGACGAGTTGAGGTCAATATAGACTATTGACCTTGACTGTTGAGTTTCACTTTGACCAAGGGTTGACTAATTGACTTCTGGGGCATTTTGGGAGATTGGTGATTTACAATTATGGTTCTATGGTAAATATAGGTGGTGGAGTATGTGCCGGTGATCCGAGAGTTTGAGCTTGTCTTTCGAGTCGATAGTTGCGAGGTGAGTTATCCTCACTATACTCTGGGGTCTAAGGCACCTAGGTCGGACCTCTGGATTGATATTTGGTTATGTTATGCTAGTATGATTTGTTCGATTGGTATCCTAGAGTGTAGGATAATATTATGTGGTATGTGTATGATCTGTTAGATCGATATCCTGGTAGATAGGATGGTATTATGTGATATGTGGTATGATCCGTTAGATCAGTCGTTGTCTATAGACTGTTATGTGATTATCTGTTATATGTGCACATGTTTGTTTGGCGGTTCATGCTTATCTTCTTTATGTGAAAGCCAATAGACCTGGGCATTCCAACCTGTTGGTTGTGGGCCGTGAATATTCCATCCCGATGATGATTTGACTCATAGTATGTGGGAATTCCAACCTATTGGTTGTGGGCCTGGGTTATTCCATCCCGAGGATGATTGGACCCATAGTACATTTGCATTCCAACCTGATGGTTGAGGGCCTAGGGTATTCCAACCCGATGGTTGACTGGATCCACAGTATGTTGTTTATGATTTTATGTGTATTATCGTGGGTATGGATATTTTTGGGGAACTCACTAAGCTTTCGGGCTTACAGTTTCAGTTTCTTGTTTCAGGTACTTCTGGAGATCATGGGAAGGCGAAGGCATGATCGCACCGCTCCTCCTGCTGTTATAATTTTTATGATTTGATACTGGGATACTCTGATATTTATTATTTTGAAAACAAACTATATAATGTTAAATGGTCTTACGTGTTTTGAAAAAGTTTAAATTTGGCATGATTTTTATGGATGTTACAAGTTGGTATCAGAGCCTTGGTTTGAGTAAATTGGAGGAACATTCGTGTGAATCCAGTCTCAAATCGAGGAAAGATTTTCAAAATGGTTTTAAATGGTTTTCAAAATAAGTAAAGGAGGATGCAGGGTGTACGATCTGCCGGAGCCAGTAAGTAACCCCCAAAATACCATATAGTTATTTGATTATTTGATTTGTTAGAACAACATGCTAGTACTAGGCTAGGGAACTTTTAGGAGTTTCATGATAAAGTTGCTTGATTACATGATGCCTGCTAACCTAGGGTTTTCCTTATATGAGATTGACATCATTACTCTAACTGCTTGTGTATGTATCACAACTGTACATAATTAAGATCTTATAGCCTGAAAATGTTTGATTTGGCCTTATGTTTTGTTCTTATTGATTAGGGATTTGGGTAGGTTCTGATATTCGAAAATCTATAGGGTCCTGCGTTATGTATGGTTAGCATACACTAGTGCTGCAGGGGTTGGTGGAAGTCTGATGGATGAGTTAGGTCGAGTGACCACCATATGCATGTATAGTGTTAGGGTGTTGTGATAATATTTGAGACAAATATGGGTAGCTGTGGAAGGTAGTTTGGGTCCGTACTACTAAAAGCACAGGACCCATACACATAGCAAGGAAGTCACAACCCCTAGGGTTTAGTCGGGAGTTGGTTCCCAGTTATTTATGCGGATTGTATGATATCTTCATCTTATACTTTCAGTATGGTGGTTATAGGCGTTTTGTTTCTGGATCCGAATCGGGATCCGGGTAGGGCGATCAGGAGGCCCCAGCAGCGCCTGAGGTTATCAGCCAGGAAGGGCCAGTGTTGATAGAGGACCGACTCAGGGAGATCATCCGCGAGGAGGTGGTCCAGGTTGTTCGGGGACAGATTCTGGAATTGTTTGGGACAATCAAGACCGCTATGATGGAGTACTTTGATGACAGATACGCAGCCCTTGCGGAGACGACTGTTGATGTAGCTGCATCAGCTGTAACAGCGGTCGGAGGAGGAGTAGGAGCCACTCGGGGCTTCCAGTACAGGGACTTCGATAACACCAAGCCCCCTACTTTTGATGGGACTCAGGACCCCATCAAGGCTATGAGGTGGGTTTCCAATGTGGAGGGATGTTTCTTTACTTGCTCATGTCCTACTTACCAGAAGGTCAGGTGTGCTATAAACCTACTTAGGTATGGAGCCAAGGACGGGTGGAGGTTGACGACAGGGTCGTACACTAATGATCAGAGAGCTGCTGTTACTTGGGAGCAGTTTCGGGATATGTTCCGTGCCTGATACATTCCACGGGTTGGGCGGGAACGTTTGGCTCAAGAGTTTTTGAGTTTGAGGCAAGATGGGGAGTCGGTGATGAAGATCGGAGAGGGCGATGCTTTGCCTAGAGTTTGCTTCAGAGCAGGCTCATATGACTTGTTATCTGAGCATGCTCAAGACTGACATCCGATAGTTTGTGTCTACCCAGCGATGTGATACTCTGTTGGAGCTACAGGAGGCCGCGAGGCGGCGTGAGTTGGAGATCGAGCTGCAGTTGAGGGAGCAGCGGCAGGCCCCAACACAGCCGCAGCCGACGCCGAAGAGGTCTAAGACCGCTAATACCAGGATTAAGGGACAACCAGGCCGCACTTGTGGGAAGTGCGGAAAGGCTCATTCAGGGACGTGCCAATCAGGGAGTGGGTGCCACCGATGTGGCAAGCAGGGCTATCTGGCCAGGGATTACAAGCAGCAGACTCCCACTTCCAGAGTCAGACTTTGTTATCATTGTGAGCAGGTGGGCCGTATGAAGGCCCAATGTCCTCTTCTAGCCGCCAAGTCGGCGCAGGCTTCAACGCCGACTACATTGAGCATTTTAGATGGGAGGCCAGTTAAGGCAGAGCCTCCGAAGGCTCAGGGGCGTGTCTTCCAGCTTACAGCTGAGGAGGCCAAGGCAGCACCAGATTTGGTTGCTGGTATGTTTCTATCCTCTATCTCATTTATTATATATGTGTTATGCTTATCTGTTGTACCTTTGTTTAGGTACATTTTTAGTGAACTCCTTGCTTGCATTGGTTTTATTTGACTCCGGGGCGAGTCAGTCTTTCGTATCTTAGACATTTAGTAAGGAGTTCAGTGTGCCAGTAGGCGAGCTAGAGTGTCCGTTGCGACTCTCTATCGTCAATGAACACCGAGTTTCTACTTCTTCGGTCTACCGATGATACGAGTTGGAGATCTTTGGAGTGTCCTTTCCGATATATTTGATTCTGATTCCCATGGGGGAAGTATGTGTGATTGTAGGGATGGATTGGCTTAGTCGATTTGGTGCCATGATAGATTACGAGGGCCAGCGAGTGGTAGTCCGAACCCCAAGTGGGGGAGAACTAATTGTATATGGCGAGGGCACCAGATTAGGATCAGGGTTCTGTTCAACTGCCAGGGCTCGGTAGTATATTTTGTACGGGTGTGCTGGTTATCTGGCGTATGAGTTGGATACGCTAGCCAGGGATCAGATTTCAGTTTCAAAGGTTCCAATAGTCAGGGAGTTTGTTGATGTGTTTCCCGAGGAGTTTCCAGGGATACCTCCGGAGAGGCAGGTCGAGTTTTAAATCGACCTGGTGCCGGGTGCGGCCCCTATCGCCAAGGCGTCGTACGGGTTGGCACCACACGAGATGCAGGAGTTGTCATCACAACTGCAGGAACTGCTGGGCAAGCAGTTCATTCAACCTAACAGCTCTTCATGGGGAGCACCGATCCTCTTCGTCAGGAAGAAGGACGGTTCGCATCGGATGTGCATTGATTATAGGGAGCTGAACAAGTTGACGGTGAAGAACCGTTATCCACTCCCGAGGATAGATGATCTCTTTGATTAGTTACATGGTACATCTTGGTTCTCCAAGATAGATTTGAGATCGGGGTATCATCAGGTCTGGGTCAGAGAGGAGGACGTGGAGAAGACCGCATTTCAGACTCGTTATGGTCATTACAAATTCATGGTGATGTCGTTTGGGCACACCAACACGCCAACGGTATTCATGGACCTGATGAATCGGGTCTACAGATTGATGCTTGAATGCTCGGTCATAATGTTTATTGATGATATCTTGGTATATTCCAAGACTCGAGAGCAGCACGGGGAGCTCCTCAGGGAGTTATTAGGAGTTTTGAGACGAGAACGGTTGTATGCTAAGTTCTCGAAGTGTGAGTTTTGGTTACGATAGGTCCAGTTCCTCAGGAATCTTGTTAACAAGGAAGGGATTTTGGTTGAACTGGACAAAATAGAGGCATTCATGCAGTGGGAGGTGTCGAGATCTCCCTCATATATCAAGAGTTTTCTAGTATTAGCAGGGTACTACCGGAGATTCATTCGGGATTTCTCTAGGATTGCAGTACCCCTCACTCGTCTGACGAGGAAGGGGGTGGATTTCCGATGGGGCCGTTATCACCAGAGGGCGTTTGAGGCCTTCCGCCAGCGTTTGTGCGAGGCTCTAGTTTTGACTCTCCCAGAGGGAGTTGAGGATTTTATCGTGTTCCGTGATGCATCCATCACAGGCTTGGGAGCGGTCCTTATGCAGAGAGAATGATTGATAGCCTATGCATTGCAGCAGCTGAAGCCGCATGAGTCGAGATACCCTACATATGATTTAGACCTGGGATTGGTGGTGTTCGCTCTCAAGATATGGAGACACTACCTATATGGGGTACGTTGTACCATATACACAGATCACAAGAGCTTAAGACATATCATGGATCAGCCGAACCTGAACATGAGGCAGCACAGGTGGCTGGATGTAGTCAAGGACTACGATTACGAGATCCTTTACCACCCCGATAAATCGAATGCGGTGACGGACGCCTTGAGTTGCAAGTCGGCTGACTCTTCCACCCTAGCGATATGTATGAGGATAACGGTGGATTCTCCGCTTGTGAGTTTGATCAAAGATGCTCAGGTTGAGGGAATACGAATTGAGAACTGGAAGATAGAGAGAATCAGGGGTGAGAACACGCCGGTTTGTGCAGGATAGCCAAGGATTATTGACCCGACGCGATCGGGTATGGGTTCCGATATCTGGTGGGGTCAGACAGACAATCATGGAGGAGGCTCATAAGCCTCATTTCTCTATTCACCTGGGAGCCACCAAGATGTACAAAGACCTGAGTTTGAGTTACCGTTGGCCATGTATGAAGCGAGAAATCGCTTGGTACGTCGATAGGTGTGTGACCTGTAGGATGGTCATGGCCGAGCATTAAAGGCCGCATGGTATGCTGCAACCCCTAGAGATTCCCATGTGGAAATAGGAATAGATCACGATGGATTTCATTACCAAGCTGCTGAGGACGGCAAAGGGGTTTGATGGTATATGGGTCATCATAGATCGATTGACCAAGAGTGCCCATTTCTTGGCTATACGGGAGAGTTCTTAGGCCGAGAAGTTGGCCGACGTGTATGTTCGCGAGATCGTCGCTCTCTATGGGGTTCTGGTCTCCATTGTTTCCGACCGAGATGCTAGATTTACCTCCCGTTTCTGGCAGAAGTTCCACGAGGAACTGGTCACACGACTTCACTTTTGTACAACATTTCATCCGCAGACCAACGGTCAGAGTGAGCTGACCATTCAGACCCTCAAGAATATGTTGAGGGCGTGTTTCATAGACTTCGATGGGAGCTGGGATTCCCACCAGCCCCTTGCAAAGTTTGCATATAACAATAGCTATCATTCCAGCATTGGTGCCCCGCCTTTCGAGCTGGTGTATGGGCGGAGATGTCGCACCCCGGTTTGTTGGTGTGAGGTCAAACATAGGGTGATGGGATGGACGGAGGTAGTCGTGCAAACTACCGAGAAGATTCAGCAAATTAGGCAGGGACTGCAGACCGCTCAGAGTCGGCTGAAGAGTTACACCGACAGACGCCGATGTGAGTTAGAGTTCCAGGTTGGTGACATGGTACTCATGAAGGGCTCGCCCTGGAATGGTGTGATCCGCTTCTGGAAGAGAGAGGAATTGGGTATTCGATTCATCGGACCGTTTATGATTGTTGCCAGGTTAGCAAGGTGGCATACAGGCTGGAGCTACTGGAAGAGCTTAGTTGGATCCACAACATTTTCCACGTATCGAATTACTAAAGTGTGTTATAGATCAAGAGGCAGTGGTGTCGTTGGATGACATTCAAGTAGATGAGCGCCTGAATTATGTTGAGAGGCCCGTGGCCGTTCTGGAAAGGAAAGTGAAGGTTCTACGGAACAAGGTGGTACCTCAGGTAAAGGTAGAGTGGGAGCACCGAATAGGGTCCGAATGGACGTGGGAGCCGGAGGCAGAGATGCGGGAACACTATCCAGAGTTGTTCACCATGGCAGACTTCGAGGATGAAGTCTAGTTCAAGTGGGGGAGAATTATAACGCCCCGATTCTTAGGTATTGATTTATAGTTATAAATTTTCATGATTTCAAGGTCTACTCGGCGAGTTGGTTTCCCTAACTCGTCTAGTAGCAGCGGGTTGGTCCACGTGTTTAAGTAACCTACTCGCCGAGTCCAAGAAGGGACTCGACGAGTAGGAGTTGGAGGGCGAAACCCTAATTTCTGGGGTTTTGCATCCTATTTAAGGGATCATCAACCTCCTTTTCGCCTCCTTACAGTCCCTTGAGAGCTCAACAAAACCCTAATACGTGAGTGTATGCTCCATTTGTGTGTTTTAAGCTTTAGAAAAAGATTCTTGGTGAGAAGAGTTTAGAGAATAAGTGGCCAACAGCAAGGAAAGTGTGGGAACTACAAGTATACCTCACTTAGTATCAATTGAAGGTATCAAATTGTTATCTTGACCTCATTTCCTTCTAGATCTCATTTGGTGAAGTTTAGGGCTTTTCTAGCATATTAGGAAACTTTCTTTTATATGACCTAAGATCTGAAGTTGAAACTTCAGATCTAAGCTCTCTTGGGTCTCTAAGTCCATAAAGTTTCCAACTTTTGCAAGTATGAGACTCTCCTTAGGAGTAAAACTCAATCACAAGCTTGGATTTGTCATTTTGGGTCTTTAGAGCCTTGCATGCACGTAAAGTTTGCAACTTTATGTGATATAAAAAGCATTGGGGAGTTGGATCTGCAATATGGGACCTTAGCATGGCTTAAAAAGCATCTGAGTGGATGAACGACCAAATGGACTCGACGAGTTGCTTGGTCAACTCGACGAGTCCGATGAAGATTGTCGTGGGCTCGACCTCAGTTAGTATCAATTGAAGGTATCAAATCGTTATCTTGACCTCATTTCCTTCTAGATCTCATTTGGGTGAAGTTTAGGGCTTTTCTAACACATTAAGAAGCTTTCTTGTATATGAGCTAAGATCTGAAGTTGCAACTTCAGATTTGAGCTCTCTTGGGTCTCTAAGTCCATAAAGTTTCTAGCTTTTGCAAGTATGAGACTCTCCTTAGGAGTAAAACTCAATCACAAGCTTGGATTTGTCATTTTGGGTCTTTAGAGCCTTGCATGCACGTAAAGTTTGCAACTTTATGTGATAAAAAAAGCATTGGGGAGTTGGATCTGCAATATGGGACCTTAGCATGGCTTAAAAAGCATCTGAGTGGATGAACGACCAAATGGACTCGACGAGTTGCTTGGTCAACTCGACGAGTCCGATGAAGATTGTCGTGGGCTCGACAAATCAGTAGAGTGACTCAACGAGTCAGCTAGGGTTTTCCCGACCTTTGGACACTCATGAACTCGGTGGGTTGCAGGGAAAATCGACAAGTGGGCCAAGGACTTTACGGCTGCAAACAATAGGAACTCGACGAGTCACTCAAGTGACTCGGCGAGTTGATGAGTGATGCAAGGCACTCGGTGAGTGGCTGGTTGTACTCGACGAGTTGAGCTCAATATGGACTATTGACCTTGACTGTTGAGTTTGACTTTGACCAAGGGTTGACTAATTGACTTCTGGGGCATTTTGGGAGATTGGTGATTTACAATTATGGTTCTATGGTAAATATAGGTGGTGGATTTTGTGCCGGTGATCCGAGAGTTTGAGCTTGTCTTTCGAGTCGATAGTTGCGAGGTGAGTTATCCTCACTGTACTCTGGGGTCTAAGGCACCTAGGCCAGACCTCTGGATTGTTATCTGGTTATGTTATGCTAGTATGATTTGTTCGATCGGTATCCTAGAGGGTAGGATAATATTATGTGGTATGTGGTATGTTCTGTTAGATCGATATCCTGGTATATAGGATGGTATTATGTGCTATGTGGTATGATCCGTTAGATCAGTCGTTGTCTATAGACTGTTATGTGATTATCTGTTATATGTGCACATGTTTGTTTGGCGGTTAAGGCTTATCTGCTTATGCGAAATCCAATTGACCTGGGCATTCCAACCTGTTGGTTGTGAGCCATGAGTATTCCATCCTGATGATGATTGGACTCACAATATGTGGGCATTCCAACCTGTTGGTTGTGGGCCTGGGGTATTCCATCCCGATGATGATTGGACCCATAGTACATTGGCATTCCAACCTGATGGTTGAGGGCCTGAGGTATACCAACCCGATGGTTGACTGGACCCATAGTATGTTGTCTATGATTTTATGTGTATTATCGTGGGTATGGGTATTTTGGGGGAACTCACTAAGCTTTTGGGCTTACAGTTTCAGTTTCTTGTTTCAGGTACTTCTGGAGATCGCGGGAAGGCGAAGACCTGATCGTACCGCTCCTCCTGTTGTTATGATTTTTATGATTTGATATCGGAATACTCTGATATTTATTATTTTGAAAACAAAGTATGTAATGCTAAATGGTCTTACATGTTTTGAAAAAGTTTAAATTTGGCAGGATTTTTATGGATGTTACATTTTAAATATCGGATTGGTTATTGCTTGTAAAATTAAAACCAAATAGCCCAAAAAACCCGGATAAGAGTTATTTATTTATTTATTTATATATTTTGTTTTTAATATATTCTAATTATTTATTAATTTACTAAATTTTATTTTATAATAGATTGAAAGGCGTTATCCGATAAAATATCTTGATGTGCACTTCTCCAAAGGATTTTTATGTTAGAAATATTAAATTATTATATATATATATATATATATATATATATATATATATATATATATATATATATATATTAAATATTAGTTCAAAAAATTTAATTCTCAACTAAACTATTCATTTTTGTTTAGAGTTGATTAATATTCATGTAAAATATTTTCCTTAATATCCAGTCTCTTGATAACCGAATTATAAAAATTGATTCAACCAAATTATAATTTGGTTGGTTCAAATTGGCTTAGTATTTAGTGTAGACTATTTGGATTCATGTTTTGAAAACTAAAATAAATTTGGATTCACTTGATTGAATCAGATCAAATGGATACATCCAAACGAACACCCTATTTTTAGTTGATGAACCGGTTTAAAACCTAACTAAAATCCGTCATAAACTGAAACGATCTTAGTCCTAAACGGGTTAAAATTTGAAACGGGTGTACAAGTAGAGTGAAATCACTTTTCTTTATATTGTTACATATTTTGATATTGTATATTTAAAAATTCATATTTTTTTGAACGATAAAATATTATATAAAGGTTAGCCAGCGACCCGAAAAAAGTACAATTACAAAAGGAAAAAACATAAATCACCATACCAACAACTACCTAATGAATTTAAAGATGCTAAATACAAAAAATTTAGCCAACGATCAAAATTTCCACAGAAGAAGGCATTCAACATGCAAAAAACGCCCAATAAAGTAGCAAATCAGTTCTAACATCCCAAAATTCCCACTAAATTTGAACTTTTTAAAATAAAATAAATCATCCTTTTAATGTATTTTATTCAAAACAGATAAAATACCAAACCCCAAGATCAATTCAGTTTCCAAACATTATTAGTTATAATTCTAAATTTTATGAAAACACAACCAATTCAATATCAATTCCAAAATCCCATCTCGAGCCAGTGTGTACAATCATGTCCGATCATCCTGCATACCTGAAATAGTATTTTTTTAAGGAAAATGGGTAAGCATGAAACTTAGTGAATTCCACATATACACAATATCATATCATATAATCCTTACCCATATACAGATACAAACGATATCAAACACATAACAAGATATGTATGACAAAGAACGAATCGGTAACAAACATACTCCTATTGGGACACACTGGTTAGGACCGATCCCCCTTGCTCAATACATCGAGTCCTTGGGACACATTTGTTGAATCTATATGCCCAATAATCATTATTGAGTGACATTTATAATAACATATGATCCTATCGGGTCATACATTCATCAAGTAGGTACTTATTGAGTATTATATATATATATATATATATATATATATATATATATATGATATTAATAAATAAATTCAAGTCTTGTATTTAAGTAGAGCAAAATTATTGTTCTATGAAAACAATATTGTAAGAAGTAGAAAAATAGTCTTGATATGATAAGGTATCATAAATAAGTCATGTACAACATTTTGGACACTTTAGTTAACCATGATTAATTCAAAGGCTTACTCTACCGTGATTAAAAGACTAGCAGACAATTTTTGTCCTCTTTTGGAGGCAACTTTTTAAGCATGGAGGTTTCTTTTCAACCTCGATCATTTTGTCCCCATACCTCTACTTTATAGCCTATAGTTTTGAATATAATATTCAAAAGGTCATGCTTGGATGGGACTATAAATTGGGAGTTTTATAAATGGAGGATTCATAAGTTTTTGGTCTAAAACTTCTTCTCCTTTCCTTTTCTCTCAAAATCGTGAGCTAGTGAAGAGTTTGGAGCTCTTTCCTCTTTTGAAGACATTACAAGCTTTTGGTGTTTTCTTTGGGTCTTTCTTTTAGTGCTTAATTGTTTAAGCACTTAAGGCTACAAGAACAAAGTTGTGCAAGAAGAAATCTAGCATTCCTTGTAGAGAAGATCAAACTCCTTGTTCCTGCCATCTACTTCAACCCCCCAAATCCAAAAGGGTCCAAAGGCTACAAAGGTTTTAATTTCTAAACACCCTATGGTTGTTATAATATCATTCTAACCTCTTTAAAAGGATCCTTGATGGTTTGGTTTGTTGCTTCATTTGAAATTTGTAAGAAAATTTTAAATCTTCCGTTGTCGTTTTTTATGAAAAAACTATCTATTTTATGCAATTAAATCCCTTTAAAATTTGCTAAGTCAAATCCCCCATACCTGAATCCTGGACATGCTTTAATCCCCCTTGCTCAGCTTGTTGAGCCTTTGGGACACAATAGATATGCCTGATCCCCACTCGGATGCGTCGATTCCTATCGTGCATAATCCTTAATTAATATGTGAGGGAAACCATAGACGCTAAACATCCTAGTACTACATGTATAAAAACATATAGCACACATGAGCTAACATAAAAAAATATAACACAACACGGTGTAGTGAGGAACTCACCTCCAAAAACAAAGCAACCTGAGACTCACTCACACCTGCTTGCCCTTCACACTTCCAAATAATAACAATTTGAGTTAAGTTCAACTAATTGTTTTCCCTAATTATGCAAATAGACTAATGAATTAAATTTCAGATTTCTACATAAAAATTAGGGTATGTTTGGGACCTGTTTTATCCACCTTAAACTCTATACTTTGCAAAACTACACCACATGCAGATAGACCAGGTCCTTATCTTTTCAAGGACTATTCGCACGCCTTCATATGATTTTTCTACAATTTATGGAGAATTTTAGAAAACTACCTCGCATAGCAGCTTATTCGTGGTTGGTCTGGGTAAATGGTCGTTTTTACCCTAGTTAGAGGCCTTTCTGGATTTTGGTCAAAACTATGAAATCAAGTAGACTTTGTAACACCCTGTATCGAATCCTTTCCTATTTGGGTGACTGTGACGTAATTTAGATGATCCGGGTGTTCGATTTGGGTTTTGGAGCCAATGGGTATTTTGGTAAAGTGTCAGCTTGGGCTTTATGGAATTGGATTTTTGTTCAGGAAATATTAAGGCACGTATGAGTTGTTAAAAGAGTAGAGCTTCTCGTTACCTTTTCATAGATATAAGGATCGTCAAAATCAGATTTATAATGAAGTTATGGCCTTCAGAGTATTTTATGGTTTAAGGGTAACCCTAGTACATAGTGGCGTATATAAGGAGTACGCAGGGCATATTAGTGCAAAGTGCAGTATACAGGGCATATACTAGTTTACGCATAGCGTGCCAAGAAGGAATGTTCGCGAGGCTAAGGCCTTGTATACTGGGAGTACGAGGAGTATGTTGCACGTACGAGGAGTCCAAGGAACCCTAATTTTAAGTGTGTTGTACCCTATTTAAGGACCTTAAGTCACTAGGGAAGGCCTCTTTACTAGCTCCCAAACCTCCTAAAACCCTAAATCGACCCCTTAAGCCTTCTTTGTGGTGTTCTTGAGCTCTTGAAAAGATTTTTGTGGTTATTTTTCCCTTTGTGAAGGAAGTAAAGAAGATTGAAGGTGCTTTGCTTGGTTAGGAGCCTATAGATCCAAAATCATCACCATCTTTGCAAGACTTTTGAGGTATCAATTTCATACCTTGGCTTGTAAATTTTTAGATCTCTTTATGGCTTGATTTGCAATGTTTTTGGTCCCTTTTTGGGTTGGTTGTTGAGTTAAGTGTTGGATTAGTGTCTAAGTCCATAACTATAATTGGTATGTACTTGACCCAACTCGGCATGGTCCATTTGGGTTGCATGGCATCGGAACATTTGTATACACCGTTTATGAGAAGAGGACATTTGTGACATATTAATATATTATAAGTTCAAATATATTAATATTAAATCATGTTATTTAATTAGTATTGTTCAAGAATTAATTTGGACTTAATTTAGTGATCAAAAGAGACTAATTAAATATATGGGGATTGATTGTGTAAATCATTCATTCTTATATATGTGAGCTTATGATCCATGATTCCTTATGTTGGGTTTAACCCACGTAGTGACCCATGGATCCTCCATGGAGGTTAAAATCCATGGAGCATAAGGAATGGGTAAAGTTATGGGTTACATGGTGTAACCCTAATGTGCACACTATATAAGGACCCCTTTTGGTCAAACAATTGGCACTAGTGATACATATATGAAGGCTAGCCGATTTGAGCATGAGTGTATTCTTCTCATGGTTATTGAAAGTGTTGGTGATGTTGTGTGAACCATTTGAGGTGTCACACTTAAGGCACTAGGCTCTCGAGCTTCTTGGAGTCAAGCTACATCAACAAGGTGTGTATTCTATCTATTTCATTACCTAAGTATCAAAGATTGTATGCTAGTTAGGGTAATACTTTGGAATATTCATATTTGCATGTATAAAAGAGAAAACATAGATCCAAGGTATTTAGGTTTGCATGTACACCATAGGAGTGTTAGAATGCTTAAAACCCAACAGTGGTATTAGAGCCTAGGCTTGTTTTCTAGTTATAGTTGCAAAATTGGCTGAAAAATCTAAGTTTGTTGCTGTCTGCTCAACAGACTCGCCGAGTCCATGAAGGGACTCGACGAGTCCAAGGCTAAACGATCCAACTCGTCGAGTTGGTTCATGCACTCGACGAGTTAGACCCCCAAACATCATATCTTCGACTGTTTTGGCTGGAATTTGTAAAGTTTCCCCTCATGAATACTTTAATTCCAAAGTTAAGCCCTTAGAATTTTAAAAGTTAAAATCCAACACTTATACTTTATAATATTATAAGTTTATATATATATATATATATATATATATATATATATATATATATGTAAGAGTAAAGTCGTGTTACCATTAGTAGGCCTCATTCACGAAGTCGGTCTATAAGGGGGGGTATAAGGTTAATGCCTATAAAATGGCAGTTTAATGGGTGTCCACTCTCGCCCACCGCTTCCTTGACTGGTGGAGGGTCGTTAGCCGAACGGGTAGGACAAAGACTAGAATTATCCCATCATTAAAAGTATTAATGATAAATAATAAGTAACTAAACTTTTATAAATTTTCAATCTTCGTTACTTAGGAAAATGTGAATTTGGTGCTAACCCATGAAATTACACTTTGCACTTTGCTTAAGTCGTTAGTGGAGCGCGTGTGGGTAACAGGAACACTAACATGGATTTAACAAGGTAGGCAAAGGGTAACTTAATGTTTATCGTAGTCTCGGTGGAGCGCGTGTGGTTAACTGACACATCAATTGAGGGGTAAAGATTAAGGGTACCAAGTATATTTTCATGGTTATTCACACCTTGTTTTGTGATCCTCGACATCCCAGACACAAAACTTGAAAGGGCACAATCGAGATTGAAACATGCCATTGAAAAGTTCAATGAATATCAAAAGATCTAGGAGTTTCAAATCCAATTAAAAAAACATAATAAATTATTTCGTTTTTCATGGTGGAAATTGATGAATCGTCATTCACCTACCTTCAAATATTTTGTAGCTTGGATAACGACATCCCTCTTCCAAGTTATAAAATATTGTGTTGGGTCCTAGGCTTAATATTTCAAATTGGGTGTTATATTAAGGACTTAAATCAACAAACTTGAATTTCTCCCATTAGATGTCTGGTTTAGACATCTATGATCATTCCCAAATCCCTTAGGACAAGCTTTCGTAATGAAGATGAGTTCCTGAGTTTGGCTCATGGAAATCATTCTTTACTTCCTCCACCTCGTCCAATTAATTCTTCCTAACCCACAAGTTATTGAATAGTTCAAGGTCACTCAATCCCTATTAGCAAGCAAGGTCTATGTGTGAACACATCTTGGAGATGAAGTCACATATTGACAAGCCGGGAGAGCTGGGTGTCAAAGTCTTGAGAAAGTTGGATGTTTAATCACTTTATATATCACATAGTGAGTTCCTTTGGGACTACTATGGAACAAACTATGACATGACCCTTAATGATCTTATCTATTTGCTTGGTGCTTCTAAATCAGCAATGATTTGGAGGACTAGTAAAGCAAATTTGATTAGAAGATCAACTTCCCAAACTTCCATGGACATTGACAATGGTAACATTGGAAATCCGAAAAAGCTTTCTCTTCCCAATGGAAAGGGATCGGCCATAGTCAACTCGGTTGACCAAATGGTAAAGAGAAAGGCTAAGTCTGAGATTGTCCCATGTACCATTACCGAATAGTCCATATGTTTCTATTGCCAAAAGAAAGGGGCATTGGAAGCGAAGCTGCCCTAGCTACCTGAAAGAAAGAAGAATCAAAAAGTTTGACTCTGCTTCAGGTAAGTCCACTATCTAACTCTTTTAAGATCCCAGTTGATGATTCTTAATACAAAAATGTGACTCGGTTGCGTTTTGATATTTAGCAGGAACAAGCAAAGGGAAGGAAACTTAAAGAAAGAGTATGTTGAATCTGATCGCGTAGATGGATTTCTATCACATGGTTTGAAGATCGGATTCTTGAGCTACTTCTTAGGAGTTATGATAGATTGGTAGGAAACATGTAATAGCATAGTTTTCATTTCAAGTTGCATTGTAAAGAAAAGTTTTTTCCGCATTTTTATAAATAAATAAAAGTTTATTTTTATTTTATATCTCCTTGCAATGGCATTTATGAAAACTTGATGTTTGTATGTTTCCAGCACTATTGGAAATATAAATTTGATTCTTCCATTTGTGGTAGTGTCTGAATTTACTAAGTAAGGAAAGAGTCTCGTCACCCAAGGTTCAATTCGACCGAAGCTTGGAATCATGCAAGATGTATAGTATGATGAATGAGAAGTTTCATTTTTGGAAAATTAAGACTATTTCTTTGTTCACATGTATATGTGACTCAAGAGAAGGACTAAGGGATCAAGTACACATTCTTGTGCACTAGCCAAAGTCCACAACAAAAGATGGATAAGACTATTTGTCATGATTTAATAAGGTTTAGTAAATATGGTTATACTTACAAGCTTAAATATAATTCTGAGACATCGGAAAAATTTCAATATATGGCAGAGCGAATAAGAAGAATCAAATTAGGTAGATGGATAAAAGTTTCTCAAATCTGAAAAGATGGGAGAGTACTTTAGTATCATATTATATGATCATCTTAATGATTAAGAGACCTTATCACAATCATCCTCTAAGTGCATTCTGATAGCTAAGAAGAGGAGTTATGAATTATTGAAGTGTTTAAATCAAGAAGATGATTCATACTTCGTTCCAAAATAAATCTTAGATTCATACTCCAAGACTATAACTTGAGTGACACATCTTAAAGAAGGTTTATGTAACATCCCAAAATTCAAGCCCAAAAATTTCATTTTTGATTAATTAATTCATAAAACATTCATTAGAAAGTATTATATAAACACGACATCTCAAAACCAAGTATCATATTTGAAACCCACAACCATGAACAAATGTCATTTCAGAGTACAATCCCAGAAAACACCATGCGGAAAAATCATATGTGTGTGTGATGCCATGCTACGCCGACGGCTCCTTCCCCTTAGATGAAGAGGTACCTGAAACCAAAAACTGAAATCGTAAGCACAAAGCTTAGTGAGTTCCCCCATCATACCACATACCATACAATACCATCGGTATCTTTCAACCGGTAATCATCATCGGTATCTTTCAACCGGTAATCATCATCGATATCTTTCAACCGGTAATCGTCATCGGTATCTTTCAATCGGTAACTGGGGACTATTCCACCCCCTACCACTAGCATACAATAGCAAGATATAAGCACACATTCAGACATATTCGGGTACTGACCTACCCCTTGGTCCTAAGGGCCACTATCAGGGAAACTATCCTTATCATGTAACATATCATATAGATATAACTCATAACCAAACGCATACCAGACCAAGATAAATTATCACAAAGACAATTATCTTCTAAATACTCCTCAATGGTGGGCCGGCATTGTGGCCTTAGACCCACCCCTACTGGAAGGCAACTCACCGCGTATCTGTTGAACTGTGTGGGAATCCTCTGACTGCTGCCACTGCTGCTCCGGAAATCCTCCGGCTAAAATTCCCACAAAACACTTAGTCAGAAACTGACATCTACCCTTAGGGTAAAATGACCATGTTGCCCCTTGACCAAGTCAAAGTCAAAGTCAAAGTCAACTTCCAGTTGACCTGACTCGCCATGTCCCTATCCTTCCATCAGACCTCATACCCGTCTCTATTAATCGAGTTAGGCGATGACTCGACGAGTTTTCCTTCTAAATAAACACCGACTGAATCCACATCCGACTCGCCGAGTTGTATGAACAACTCGTCGAGTTCATCAAAAACTGATACTCATGTCCTGACTTGACTCGCTGATTTGTATGAACAACTCGTCAAGTTACTCTTCATCCTATGAACACATTCTGTCCTCGACTCGCCGAGTTCCATGAAGATTGTCTTGGACTCGCCGAGTACCATGAATTTCCAGAACACTTTGCTTAGTCCAGAATGTTGGTTCACTCCCCGGGACTCCTAAAACCCTTCCACACTAAACTGGTCCTTATGACCCTCATTGATATGGGACCAAAACCCTTTGACTCGCCGAGTCCAAGAAATGGACTCACCGAGTCTATCACATTCCTTACCAAGAACTTTGATTTCTGATGTACAACCCTTAACCAAATGATAGATCCAGGCCCCCAAATTCGATCTAGCACGTAAAGTTACAAACTTTACGTGCATGCATGGGACATTAGAGCTTAAAAGGCTCTAAAATGGTTCTTTTGTTGCATGGGGCCTTCCTTGGTGCAAAAAGCAACCTAGATTTGACTTGTGGCTCATAAAATGACATGATACAGAAGCCCAAACCCCCAACCATGTTTGCAAACATGGTTGGCCACCAAAAATGGCTTATAAAAGCCCTAAATCACCTCAAAGAGGGATCTAACAAATAAATGAGAAAGGTTCAGACTCTATACCTTCCAAACACTGCAAATGATGAACCAAACTCGAATCCTTCAGTCCCCTCTTGATCCTTTTATGCTCTTCCTTCTTCCTTGAGATCAAAACTCACAAGAATCACTCAAAATCCTTAGATCTTCTCAAAAACGGCTAGGTTTGCTATGAGGAGTGTTTGGGAGCATAAAGGGGGAAAGGAGGCTGGATAAGGTCGTTTAAATAGGGTGCAAACCCCTGGATTAGGGTTTTTGTCCAAACATCGGCTACTCGCCGAGTCCAGGACTCGACTCACCGAGTCCGCAACTTAAACCCCGCGCCTCATCCCGCTTCTACTCGGTGAGTCAGTCCTTCGACTCGCCGAGTCCAAGGCCAAAAATGCAAAAATAAAAGAAGATTTAATAACATAATACATACCAAGAACCAGGTGCTACATTTTATAACACTTGTCAAATGTAAGAGTAAAAGTTTTCTATTCTTGTACATTTGAAGTTGGTAAGTTGCGTTGTTTTGGATAAAACAAAGACCAACTAAGGCCAATTGTGTGAAGTGTTTGTCTTGATTAGACTCCACACTATCTCTTGAATATTTGGCAAGAAATTCTTATAGGTCAAGATGATAGTGGGAGTCTAAAAGATCCTGAAATAGTTTCAAGAACTAATCAAGAATAAAACATGTATTTCATCACTAGCACACGACTAGAGGTTTATAACCTATCATGTTGACATTTTTGTGCCCCATTCCAGTTAAATTTGGCAATACATTTGAGTTCTACATGTTCTCAATTGTTTTCATAACTATTTGGAAGCAATTGTAGGCCCTTGTACTGCCCGGTGGCAAGAAGATTGCACAAGTTCTGTCCATATGAGTTTGGATTTGTCACTAACCTAGTCTTGTGATTATGGTTTTGACAAATTCATGTGGATAAGAACACATACACCATAAAATCTAAGGGTCATAAGGTTTCTCTCCGATTCATGAAAATGATGGTGAGGAAACACTTCCACCAAGTAGATTTTAAGTAATATAGCAATCGTGGTCTTTGCATTCTCAAAGTCGTTAGTTGAGCGTGCATGGTTAACCGGCACACTAACATGAACTTATGAGAAATGACAAAAGTCTAAACAATCGATACTATGATTATGACATCCATTTTCACACATCTGTGAGCTATCTAAGATAAGTGTAAGATTTTGATAAAGTCTTATCAAAGCAATCTCGTATCAGAAATCTAAACTTTGGTAAGAAAGTCAATAAAATGTTGACTTCTAGAAGTCCAGCTGTTTTCTGGATACGTGTCAAAGCTAGTGGGAGCATAAGTGATATGCTAATAATCATCATCTTAGTAGGAGCATGATAATTATGATAAGTATTGCAAGTTAGCAATGTTAGTTATAGAAAACAAAAGTTTCAATTCGTGAGGTTGCAGGGGTTGAAAAAGTTGTTTTGTTATAATTAAGGGAGAGGAAATTATACTTCATTTCAATTCTAAAAGGCTTAGATTGTGATTTTAATCATTCTAAAAAGGCTTAGATTGAGATTTTAATCATCTTTAGTCAAGAATATATATATGAATTTTATGTTGGTTTGGTTCAACTTAAGAAAATTCTATATATTACGTTCTCAAAATTCGATTATGATTACGGTGAAACGTCCCAAAATTCAAGACTAAAATTTTCTTTTAATAAAGTACCATTTAAAGTAAAATCATCATTTCAAAACATAAACAGAGTATTAGTTTTCAAAACACATGTTCATTATCAGAGTAAAACATTCCTAGGCCAACTAATCTATGGTGTGTGCCATGCGATCATCCCGAGCTCCATCATCCGCTACCGGAAGTACCTGAAAACAAAACTGAAAACCGTAAGCACGAAGCTTAGTGAGTTCCCCACCTTACCACATACCATGCAAACATATAACAACCAATGTTCAGCTAGGAGTTACGGGCCTTGCCCACACTCGGGAAGGTACGGGCCCTGCCCACACTTCGCTAGCCGGGAGATACGGGCCTTGCCCACACTCGTGAAGATACGGGCCCTGCCCACACTTCGCTATCTGGGAGATACGGGCCTAGCCCACACCCCAACCTCGGAGAGATACGGGCCCTGCCCACACTCAACCGCTAACCCATAACATACAAGTATCACGCAGACAACAAGTATAAGCAACTCTATCATATTAACACATATATCATACTTGACTAAACCCAGAGATACGGGCTCGGCCCACACTCTAGTACTAGCATCTCGTCTACACAGGTCGGCCTTGGTGCCTTAGACCCGTTCCTACTGGAAAGGAAACCCACCTGATACTGCTGAACTGCTGCTGCTAACCCCTTTGACCGCTACCTGACCACTGACTCCGAACTGCTGCTCCGCTAGCTCCCCGAGCTACCAATATCAACATAACACTTAGTCTAACTGACCTTCAAAGGTCAACCAAGCCAACTCTGGTCAAAGTCAACGTCCTGGTCAAAGTCAATCTTCCAGATCAACCCTACTGGTCGAGTCACCCTACTGACTCGCCGAGTTCATAAGTCCAGAGTCCTTCCACTCGCGACTCTACTCGCCGAGTCAGCCCATGACTCGCCGAGTCTACTGATTCCCGATTCCTGTCCTGTCCAACTCACTGAGTCCTGGCTCGACTCGCTGACTCGAGACTTAACTCGAAGGGTTTGGAACCACGCGTCCTGACTCGCCGAGTCTAAAAACAGACTCGTCGACCACACTACAATCTTCATCCAACTCGCCGAGTTGTTCATCCAACTCGCCGAGTTCATGCTCATCTTCATCCGACTCGACGAGCTGTTCATCCCACTCGTCGAGTTCCTCCTCATCTTCATGGTACTCGCCGAGTCCACTCAAAGGACTCGCCGAGTCCATTCAGATCTCCCAACATGCAGAGGGATTTTGAGTCATGCAGGGACTCTAATCCGTAGATCCATACTTCCAAAACTCCATCCCTACGTAAAGTTGCAAACTTTACGTATAACTAAAGAGATCTAGGCTCAAAACACATTAGGGTTTGGTTTAAGGACACAAGGGCTTCACCAACTACTCATCTCCTAATGCTTTATGACATAATGGACTCACCCAACCATAGATCTGAAGTGGCAACAACATATCTAAGCCCCTAACCCGATTTGGGTCTCAAACAACCATAAAACCCCCAAATCCCATGACAAAATAGATCTAGATGCAAAGAAGAGAAAATGGCAGCTTAATACCTCCAAGATGAACACAAACTGAAGTAGATCTCGAGCACACATCTCTCCCTTGAAGCAACCTTCTTGATCTTCAAGTTTCCTCTCCCAAAGTCTCCTTCTTCCAAAGCTATTTCTCTCAATAATGGAAGCTCACACGAATTATAGGGTTTACAGGTCTTCTGGAGTGATATGGGGGCTGAGGGAGGGACATAACACCCTTTATATAGGATATAACTCCCGTAATTAGGGTTTTCCTCGCACAGACCAGACTCACCGAGTCACCTTGGCCGACTCGCCGAGTCGGTCACTTACTCCTCAGCCCGGATCCCGCTCGGACTCGCCGAGTCCCTCCATGGACTCGCCGAGTCTCCCCTTAAAATTGAGGTCTTCTTTCCTTTTCTTGACTTTCCAAACTTTGGGGTGTTATAACTCTCCCCCACTTAAACTAAACTTCGTCCTCACAGTGCTGGTCACAACTGTTGGTACCTACTGAGTTCTTCTCCTTTCCCTAATATCCTCAATGTTACTTCCTCCGACTGAGAATTCTGTACCCCTCATCCACCTAATGGATGCACTGAGACCACTCTGGTCCAACTAATCTACCGATATCTGAGTTACCAAACTCCCACCGGTCACTACACTCCATCGCAATCTCCTAGTCGCTCCCAGCGACTCCTAAAGATACTTCGACTATCTATAACTGTTCTATCCATTCTGCCGCTCATACTGAAACGATGCTACTGGAATCAGCTTGCTTATAACCCATCTGATTACTCAACTACTACTAACTCGAGCCTTCCCTCCTGAAAGAAAAGCTACCTGCCTAGCTATCCTTACAGATCACTTACACTTGGCAGAAGGCTCAACTGATCGTGATGAGAGAGACTTGCCATTTCCAAATCAACCAACTATACCGTCAGCACTTGCATTCTAACATAAATACTAATACTGTCCCAAAACTTTGAGACCTTCCAAACACTGAACTGCCTGCAATACTGAACATGCCTGAAACTCTAAACTGCCTGAAACGCTGAACCGACTGAAACGCTGAACGGCGTGAAACACTGAACCGACTGAAACACTGAGCTGCCTGAAACACTGAACTGACTGAAACACTGAGCTGCCTGAAACACTGAACTAACTGAAACACTGAGCTGCCTGAAACACTGAACTCCAACCCAACTGTGGAGTCAAAGGACTCCTCACTTAGTCGCTTCCACGACTTCAGAACGAAATCTTCCTCTGGGACTAGTTTCCACTAGTTATCCTGTCACTGTGGCTCTAGCAACCTTTCGATCCAACCGATCGGGTCCATACGTCACATCCTGACATCATCAATTCCACAACTAAAAACATGATAGCTCCCAGACTGACGGTAGCCCTTAACATACCCGAACCCCAACGGTCCACTGCTACTCTGATCTCATAACTGATGTGACGATCTATAGCCAAAATTGCTGACTTAGACATAACTGAACCATTTGGGAAATCCGAAATCTAACCCGTGGATTCCCATATCCTCACTGTTGCACCCGAACTGGTGGGTACTACTGCTTTCCCGTGTCTAACACGCGCTCATGCTACCTACCAATCTGATAAAGGCTGCGACTACACTCGCGGACTTACAACTCTCTAATACTATCTGGCTGCTAGTGAATGCTACGGCTACCCCCGCAGACTTACAACACTACTACTACTATCTGACTGCTAGTGAATGCTACGGCTACCCCCGCAGACTTATAGCACTACTACTACTATCTCGAGAACATCCTGACTATCCCTAGTCCCGCTAGTGATTCCTCATCCCGATTTCTCAAAACCAGCCCTCAATCTTTGAATACTGCATCGTCCTCGACATCTTATATCCTTGATATACTTAGCGCTTCGTCGAGGAACTCTTCGGCTTAGTTCCCAAACCAACCGTCCACTAATCCGGATACAAGAAGCTATTGTTGGGAAGTTTCCAAACTCCCAATTCCTGAATCTATGCAATCCTGCAGGCTGACTCTGCCACGAGCTACTAATACGAAGACATCTCTTGCTAACCGCTCTCAGGATCCTCATTCCGATTCACTTGAGCCTCTACAGGTGGTCCTCCAATCCTGGATTCTCAACCAGCTTCCGACCATCTCGTACGCACGCGCTAACTGGTGGGGAGTTTCTCAAACTCCCAACCCTGAATCCTTAGTCCATCAAACGCTGAACTACTTCTTTTCCTTCTCGGAGGCCACATACTCGCTCTGGGTATGCGTGCTCTTACCTGGGCACACTCGGAGGATTCTCCCCCACTTCGATCCTGCTTGCCCCTTGTTGCTCGGTACTCAAAAGAGATCCCGATCTTTGCTGCCATTCCATAATCATTCTGCTAAGGAACCCAAGCCTGCCATAGCTAGGGATCTAACCAATCCATCTCTAACACTATGCCACTCCGAACTAGCGAGACGCACCAAATCCCTCCCAAGCATGCTACAGTTACTGGAACCTAGATAACCTGCTCTATTGGGGAGCAACCGCTGACTATCAATCTAAAACCAAGGTATGCAAATGGCATATAACTCATTCACAAGCATGTAGCATAATACTCACAGATACATGCTTACTAACATTGATGCAATACCATAACCATAGAGTTACTACAAAGGAAGGAATTCAACAACATACCTAAGATCTAGTGCGGCTCGATCTTGACTTCCTGTGGAGCGATGGGCGCCTGACCCTGAACTCCCTCCACCACCAAGACGGGACAGCGAGACTTGAAATGACCCGACTGGTGACAATGAAAACATCTCTGATCCTGCTTACAATCCCGATACACGTGCCCCCTTTCCCCGCACTTGAAACACTTGAACTTGTGACAAGCAAACCCATGAGTTCCTCCACACTTACCACACACCTCTAGGTCCTCCTGACCTCCAACGTCCAAGTCAATTGAGCAGGACTCCACACTTCTTCCCAATCTCCCTGTAACACGTGCCCGCTTCCTTTTTCCGAGTTGCCCATCCAAACCAATCTCCTGCTCTTGAGTGACCCCGACTACTCCATCAACCGTATGAAGAACAGCTGGTTGCCCCTGAAACTTAACGGTCAATCGACCAGTGACCCGCTCAATGATGTTGGGTAACTCCTCGCGAATGACTAGCGAAACCTCATTAGCTACCAAATCATGCAAGGGTCTCTCCCGGAGACAGGGTGCCCCACTCACTCCTGACCCCTGATGGCATAAGTCAGAAATGAAATCCCCCTCTCTGATGGATCCCCGAACTCCATAAGAACCGGGCTCTAGACGAGCCCCAAGCTGTCCTGAAACTTTCCCGGCCCTAAAGGCCTCGAGATGACTGTCCATAAGCTCCACGATGGCCTCTCTAACCGAACCAAAAATCACTGGAGTCTGATCAATGATGCTGCGCACAATCTCTATAGAAATGAAATCCCTCGTCGGATCATCAAGCTGCCCGGCCCCTGAACCCGAGCCTGATCCCTCTCCGGCGCCTGATCTGCCCGCTGGTCTCTCTCGCAACGTCACCATACTAAAAATATACCACAACCACTATCAAATACTCATCACTGATGCGAGACCAAACATACCCTACCAGGTTCCTGGTCTTGTCTCGACCTTTCCCGAATCGAGTACGGATCCTCTGCTTTCAATAGTACGGGCCCATACTACCTTCCACATCTATCCGTACTTTCCTCAGGAATTGCTTCGACTCCACCAGGTCCCTTTCTACTACTTCTGCTTCCAGCACTACCTCATCCTAGGCTGACCCTAGGGAACCTCTGACTCAACTCAAACCAGTCCTCAGCTGCTGAAGGCTTCCTCACGATGCCAATTAGCCACCACCTAGATACCATCACATGTGACAAGGCTCAGATAATCCTTCGAGTAAAAGACTCATCCCTACAACGGTTAGACTCAGACGAGAGCTGCGCAATAGGGCCAAATCCAGCACTCTAAGATTATTCAACCCTGATCACATGTGACGTGACGTATCCACCTAATGGCTAACTCCCATCACTCAAAATCCCACAATGCACAAAGCAAGCAGCATTCGAATAAGGGGAAAATCTAACCACCACATACTCAAGCAATCATATCCCACTAGCAAGAATCTGAACTAGCATGCAACACAAACTCATAAACTCAGGCATAACCTAAACAGGCTATCCTACTACTGTCTAATCAGCACTATCATGCAACTCATAAGCACAAATAACAGGCACGTAAGGCATCATCCCTAGATCCTTAGTCCTATTCTAGCATGCTGTTCTATCAACTGATAAGCATAACATAAACTTGTATGGGTAATTTGGGGTACTTACTTGAGCTCGGTTGATTGCATGCACCACACCTCTTTTCTCTTTTCAAAGTTCTTTCCTTTCTGAATTCTTTTTGCTTTTCTAAAACTGTTTTTTGTTCTCAAAATTCTTTTATCAAAACTGTCTTTTCACTTTTGAAAACTTTTTATCCGACCCCTCAGTTTGAGTTCAGGCACACTCGAGAGTATGCCCGAATGCCTCAAACCAAGGCTCTGATACCAACTTGAAACGTCCCAAAATTCAAGACTAAAGTTTTCTTTTAATAAAGTACCATTTAAAGTAAAATCATTATTTCAAAACATAAACAGAGTATTAGTTTTCAAAACACATGTTCATTATCAGAGTAAAACATTCCCAGGCAAACTAATCTATGGTGTGTGCCATGCGATCATCCCGAGCTCCATCATCCGCTACCGGAAGTACCTGAAAACAAAACTGAAAACCGTAAGCACGAAGCTTAGTGAGTTCCCCACCTTACCACATACCATGCAAACATATAACAACCAATGTTCAGCTAGGAGTTACGGGCCTTGCCCACACTCGGGAAGGTACGGGCCCTGCCCACACTTCGCTAGCCGGGAGATACGGGCCTTGCCCACACTCGTGAAGATACGGGCCCTGCCCACACTTCGCTATCTGGGAGATACGGGCCTAGCCCACACCCCAACCTCGGAGAGATACGGGCCCTGCCCACACTCAACCGCTAACCCATAACATACAAGTATCACGCAGACAACAAGTATAAGCAACTCTATCATATTAACACATATATCATACTTGACTAAACCCAGAGATACGGGCTCGGCCCACACTCTAGTACTAGCATCTCGTCTACACAGGTCGGCCTTGGTGCCTTAGACCCGTTCCTACTGGAAAGGAAACCCACCTGATACTGCTGAACTGCTGCTGCTAACCCCTTTGACCGCTACCTGACCACTGACTCCGAACTGCTGCTCCGCTAGCTCCCCGAGCTACCAATATCAACATAACACTTAGTCTAACTGACCTTCAAAGGTCAACCAAGCGAACTCTGGTCAAAGTCAACGTCCTGGTCAAAGTCAATCTTCCAGATCAACCCTACTCGTCGAGTCACCCTACTGACTCGCCGAGTTCATAAGTCTAGAGTCCTTCCACTCGCGACTCTACTCGCCGAGTCATCCCATGACTCGCCGAGTCTACTGATTCTCGATTCCTGTCCTGTCCAACTCACTGAGTCCTGGCTCGACTCGCTGACTCGAGACTTAACTCGAAGGGTTTGGAACCACGCGTCCTGACTCGCCGAGTCTAAAAACAGACTCGTCGACCACACTGCAATCTTCATCCAACTCGCCGAGTTGTTCATCCAACTCGCCGAGTTCATGCTCATCTTCATCCGACTCGACAAGCTGTTCATCCCACTCGTCGAGTTCCTCCTCATCTTCATGGTACTCGCCGAGTCCACTCAAAGGACTCGCCGAGTCCATTCAGATCTCCCAACATGCAGAGGGCTTTTGAGTCATGCAGGGACTCCAATCCATAGATCCATACTTCCAAAACTCCATCCCTACGTAAAGTTGCAAACTTTACGTATAACTAAAGAGATCTAGGCTCAAAACACATTAGGGTTTGGTTTAAGGACACAAGGGCTTCACCAACTACTCATCTCCTGATGCTTTATGACATAATGGACTCACCCAACCATAGATCTGAAGTGGCAACAACATATCTAAGCCCCTAACCCGATTTGGGTCTCAAACAACCATAAAACCCCCAAATCCCATGACAAAATAGATCTAGATGCAAAGAAGAGAAAATGGCAGCTTAATACCTCCAAGATGAACACAAACTGAAGTAGATCTCGAGCACACACCTCTCCTTTGAAGCAACCTTCTTGATCTTCAAGTTTCCTCTCCCAAAGTCTCCTTCCTCCAAAGCTATTTCTCTCAATAATGGAAGCTCACACGAATTATAGGGTTTACAGGTCTTCTGGAGTGATATGGGGGCTGAGGGAGGGACATAACACCCTTTATATAGGATACAACTCCCGGAATTAGGGTTTTCCTCGCACAGACCAGACTCGCCGAGTCACCTTGGCCGACTCGCCGAGTCGGTCACTTACTCCTCGGCCCGGATCCCGCTCGGACTCGCCGAGTCCCTCCATGGACTCGCCGAGTCTCCCCTTAAAATTGAGGTCTTCTTTCCTTTTCTTGACTTTCCAAACTTTGGGGTGTTACATACGGCATCCTCTTCGTAGTCAAAATTTGAAAACATGGCAAATAAAAAGATATTGTAGCAAAAGATTGGTCTAGAATCATGTCTTTATGTGAGACATCATGAATCGTGCCCTATTTTCATTGGGTACAGGATCGATTTCATGTGCTATAATATTTATCCTTTCTAAATTTTCCAAATTCATGGGGCATTAAGAAGGGGAAAAGGTCTAGAATTGGATATGACTAAAATGATTAAGCAATTGTCGAGGACAATCTAAGGTTTACCAAAGATTGGTTGCTCAGGGACAGTTGGAAGTATAGTGTTAACTTCGGAAGGACCATATTCACATATTCTGAAAAGAGGCAACTCTTGTTCAGAAATGATAGTCAAAATGGGAATATGGAGTTGTCTCCATAGATGGAAGCAATCTGTGTAAGATTAGAAAAACTTAATGCAAGAAGCATGTTCAAAGCAATGTACTTTGAATATGAGACTTTGTTTCCATGGAGTAGATCTTCATTGGAATACCCTATAATGATTGTTGACAAGTCTTTATGACTTTGTACTTATTCATTACAAGAGGGTAGTGCATATAAGTTTAAAATCTAACAGATTTCGATAAATGATAAGAATTTGGATTATTACATTTACGATAAGGATTTGGGAGTGTGAAATTAGAATCATTGAAATTATGTTCAATTTGTTTATTTCACAAAGTAAGGATCATAGACAAACATAGAGTGCATACTTGGTGTATGGAAAAGCTATTGTTTAGAAAAAACATAGTGTACATGCTTGGAGCATGGGACAACTAGTGTTTTTTAATTCAAGTATAAAGTTGATAAAACCGAAACAATGAATAATGAGTAATCAATATGGTGATAAATATAAAGTGTTCTATTTATATTCATAGGTTTTGATACCATATTAGATTCAATTATTCTTGTGTTTAATTTTTCATGTTTTGACTTCCAGAATAAACTAGGTCATTCTTCCCGAATGACTAAGTTATTCAAACCATCCATAGTCGGTCATATGTTGGAAGTAGATATGTATCAAGATTGTCATGAGTTGGCTTGTAGATGTCTAAGATGTTAGACATAACAAGAGTTGCTACAACACTCATGGGTACTCATAAGTTCTGAGTATTGGATTGAACCTGCGCTCATTTGAATCACTTCATGGATTTTATCACGAGTGATCATGAGACGATAATATCTTATATTCTTCAAACCTAGAGATATGAGTTGTGACTATGAGTTGGTTATACATTGATTTCACAAAAACGCATTGGTAACTCGATGTTATAAAACGTGCCTTTGTGTATGATTCAACAAGTAGTAGAACAAGCCATATGAGTCGAAGTTTATCCATTCCTTTTACCTTCGGGATAAAAGCGATATATGTGGGCCCCTCAATGATTTAGTGATGACACATGTAAGTCCTTGGCCAAGCCAGGACTGATTTGATCTGTTCAATCAGCCAGTCGGCATGAATTGGAAATCGGGAAACAACAAATGGAAAAAGAGAATGATTTATAATCCATGTTCTAGTCCATATGATATCTAGAATGGATGAATATACGATCCCTTATCTAATGGACTAGTAATTGACAAACGTCAGAGTTCATCGACGAGGTCAGAGTTCAACAGCGGCTTTTGAGAGCTACGATTGCCAGTTGGTTGTTGAAGTCATAATCAATAATAGTTTTAGACTTATACAAGTGGGAAACTGTTGGATTAGTGTCTAAGTCCATAACCATAATTGGTATGTACTTGACCCGACTCGGCATGGTCAATTTGTGTTGCATGGCATCGGAACATTTGGATAGACCGTTTGTGAGAAGAGGACATTTATGACATATTAATATATTATAAGTTCTAATATATTAATATGAAATCATGTTATTTAGTTAGTATTGTTCAAGAATTAATTTGGACTTAATTTAGTGATCAAAAGAGACTAATTAAATATATGGGGATTGATTGTGTAAATCATTCATTCTTATATATGTGAGCTTATGATCCATGATTCCTTATGTTGGGTTTAACCCATGTGGTGACCCATGGATACTCCATGGAGGTTAAAACCCATGGAGCATAAGGAATGGGTAAAGTCATGGATTACATGGTGTAACCCTAATGTGCACACTATATATGGACCCCTTTAGCTCAAACAATTGGCACTAGTGATACATATATGAGGGCTATCCGATTTAAGCGTGAGTGTCTTCTTCTTATGTTTATTGCAAGTGTTGGTGATGTTGTGTGAACCATTTGAGGTGTCACACTTAAGGCACCAGGCTCTCGAGCTTCATGGAGTCAAGATACATCAACAAGGTATGTATTCTATCTATTTTATTACCCAAGTATCAAAGATTGTATGCTAGTTAGGGTAATACCAAGGAATATTCATATTTGCATGTATAATAGAGAAAACATAGATCCAAGGTATTTAGGGTTGCATGTACACCATAGGAGTGTTAGAATGCTCAAAACTCAACATTAAGACGTTTGAAGGACTTATTCTTTTAGATATGAGCTTATTAGGAGTTCCTTAAGCATAAAGGTGCAACTTTATAGGGTATTGGGTCTCATGCATTCATTAATTCACATATTAAGTCCTTTTTAAGCTTAAGAGCTTCATTTAGACATGCATGGATGTAAATTTAGCAACTTTACATGATAATCCAACTCAAGGAAGTTAGATCTATGTTTTGGAGCAATGTCTTAATGGATTAAGGGTTAAAAGTGAGTTTTGGTTGAATGGGTGAGTACGCTAGGCGTACAAGTCTATACGAGCCGCGTACAAGAAATTTAGCTTGTACACTTAGCATACAACTGAGTAAGCCCTGCCTAATTAGTCTAATGTGCTTCACATTTTGGGCATTGGGTTTGCACCATTCTTTTGGGCCTAGATGCTTAGGGTTTTGTTAGGTCATCTGAATGCAATTGTTTTGGGCTAGGAATTTTTTTGGGCCTTAGGGTAAGGCCGATGTAAGGGTTTGGTCCTAATTTTGAAAATTGGGCCATGTGTGGGACTTGGATTTGGTTTTAGGCGTTTTAGATTATAGGTTTGGGCCTTAGTCTTGGACCAAACTAGGTAAGGGATAAAATGGTCTTTTTACCCAGACTATGGATTTGATGGTATAGATTGGAATCCAATTTTTAATTGGGTGTTATTCGATATTGATAGCTTGGGGATTGTCGGACCAACAGCCATGGATTATCAGTGTGATTCAGTAGTGCAAGGTGAGTTTCCTCACCATGTTTAGCAGGTCGAAGTCACCAATGCCGACCCATGATCTGTTATGTTAGAATACTCATTGTATGTGTGACACTAGTATGTGTGTATGCTTGTATTCTTAGTGGGCGAGGCCCGATAGTTATTTTGTATGTTGTTATGGTTATTAGAACTGTATGTGGACAGGGACCCATACCATATATATATATATATATATATATATATATATATATATATATATATATATGGTATGTGGTATTTTGGGGAACTCACTAAGCTTTGTGCTTACGGTTTTCAGTTTATGTTTCAGGTACTTCTGTTTTCAAAGGGAAGGGATCTAGATGATTGTAGGGCATACACCACCTCGTTCTGCATCTTCTTGATTTACTCTGATATGTCATGATGATTGATACATTTATTATCTGGATTTGTATGATAATGTTATGGACTACTAGTTTTGTTAATTATAAAAATGAAAGTTTTGAGTGTTATTTTTGGGACGTTTCAGACTCACATGAGGAACTTCGGGCATTGGTTTCAACCAAAAAAGATTCTCTTTGACTGAGTTATGATTTTTCAAATACATGGACAAATCACTGATCCTAAAATGACACATAAAACCAAGATAAAATTGCAAAAATGGTCCATGTGCTAGTCAAAAATTATGTGGTCCAAAAACGGTTGGTGGTGTATGAGTGGTCCAATCTTGGATCATTTTAGTGATTTTGGCCCCTATACACTTGAAATTACTTTTATGCCCTTATAATTTATGTTTTCCATTTTCTTTAATTACTTAAATGCTTTATTTAAATTAGTTTTACTTATATTTAATTAAAACAGAAAAAATAAAAATAAAAACCCAACCCACCGTCTCATCTTTGTCATAGTACTGAGGATGAGAGAATCCCAATCATCACCACCTCCCTCCATCACCAGTGTCTATAACCACCGCCGGCGGCTTCGATTCTCGTCGGAGTTACCCGATTCACAACCACCACCTTCTCATATCTCTCTTCGCCTGACACCACTGAGCTTCACTTCTTTCTATCTTTTTTCAAAACACACTCTAACATACAATCTCAAGAACACATTCTCACCCTCTCAAGAACACCCACACCAGAAACCACTGACAACAAGCCAGAAACTAACACCACCAGCTCCCCTCCCATATCTAAACTCAGTGATGCAACGGGTGCTCAAACCCACAAATTAAAACCAAACATCATCCTTAGAACCCGTAAATTAACCTTAAAAATCATTGATGAAATCAAATCAAACCCCCAGCTCCATCTACAGCGATAAGCAACCGATTCAAGATTTAATCTTCATTGTTTTCTTCCTTAATCTATGTAACAGGCAAGCCACAAGAACATTATCCATTTCCCTTCCTACATCTCCTATGATCTTATTAAAGCGATCCATTACCACCGCATCCTCCACCACTAAAATCAACGTGATGTAAAATCTATGAAACCCCTCGCACTCTTTCCTCTCATTCTCTACTCCACTACCCACTTTTGATTTTGGCTCCAGAAACAAAATCGAAAATGATTTTCAGATTCGATTTTAGTGGAAATTTTGATGTGGACTTCAATTTTTGAATTTAAGTTTGCTAGAAAAGCACTGTTGTAGTGAAACGACTCATCCATCAACAACTTCATCGATTTGGGTGGAGGTATATGCATGTGGAGAAGGAAATGGGTGAAGATGGAGGTTTGGGATGACAACCGTCTTAAAGGCATTAGAGATGGAGATGCAGGTACTAGAAAAATATTCATCGGAAAAGGTTGCCCCGACAAAATCGACGCCAATGAAGCCAAGGTTCTAATAGAAGATTTGGTGGTGGTGATGTGGTTTTGACTTTGTTTTTGGTGTTGATGGTTCTAATTGGGAAGATATCGTCCAAAAGAGGAGAGAGAGAGAGAGAGAGAGAGAGAGAGAGAGAGGGTGGTGGGTTTATTTTGTTTTTGTTTTTTATTTAATTATAAGAATAAGAAAATAAATAAAAGAAATTGTAAAACAATTATTTAAGGGGCATATTAGTCATTTTAGGTTGGGTGTACACCAAAAACACAAAAAAAAACTAACTGTAAGGACCAAAACCACATAAGGTGTCCAAATTAGACCATTAATGCACCACTAAACTTTTTGGACCAAAATCACATAATTTTGACAAACACAGTGATCATTTTTGCAAATTTGTCTAAAACTAAAGAAATATAAGAAGAAATTGAGTGAAATGTGAGACTTACTCGAACCAATCGACATCACCAAGCAATCCCTCTTCCTCCTATCACCATATCCGACACCACCCCTCATTAATTCTTCTTTCCCGCTTCTTTCTTCTTCTCGGCCTAGGGTAAACACGAAACAACACACACACACACACACACTTGCACGTTGTTGTTTTTTATTATATACTAGGCAAATGTCCGTGCGTTGCGCGGAAACACCTATATAGTTGAAATATTTACATATATATATATATATATATATATATATATATATATATATAAAATAACGTTGTTGTTAAATTTGATATAATAATTCATATACTAAATTGATATAATATATTAATTATTTTGAATTATATGAAAATTTATATATATATATATATATATATATATATATATTATAACTGTATAATCTCACCTTTTTGAATGACTTCTACCCATGAGTTACTCATGAATAAAATTAAATGTAATATGTCTTAATGTTATTTATAGTTTTTGTTATTGTTTATATATATATATATATATATATATATATATATATATAGAGAGAGAGAGAGAGAGAGAGAGATGTTCATTTGTTTTTCACAACTATTGTGTTCTTGAATGCTCCAATCAAAAATTAGCAAATATTAAATATTTATTAAATTGTTAAAGGGTATATAGTAATCTTTACCATATTTAATTTTAGTAATTATTTAAAACATTTAATACCCTTTAAATAAGGATAATCAATTTAAAACCCTAGCTTCACATTTGCATCTACGTTATTGCATATCTCCTCTGTTCACGAGTTCATCCCTCACCACCGGTGCAACCTCCTTCTTTCTTACAACTACCGGCTTTGCCATCATATTTCCCCCGAATAATGATCAACATATGATTACTCTACCCAATTTCTTCCTCCTCCTTCTCCACAGTCGGCTACTTCTACCTCCTTCTCACTGCCATCATTTATCTCCTATAAATTCTGATACCACCTGTAGGTGATGGGTCTTCGTATATAATAAGGTAAGAACTACAAGAAATCTGCTAAATTTTTAACTTGGATTTAGTGTTGATTTCTCTTTTTTTTTAATTGTAAATCGAAGAAGAGAGATTCCAAACTTCCAATTAGAAGAAGCGTTCCAAAGTGCATGTATGTGCTTATTATTTAGATTGAATCAAGGGAAAAAAATATCGTCTACTGTTAAGGTTAATTTGATTTTGAATATTCATTCTTTTTTTCTTTTCCAAAATCAATGCACATACATCTCATTACAATCCATGGAAAGTTGAGTTTTATTTGATTAGATTATTATTTGTTTGGGAAAACTGTATTAATTGAAATTGAATCAATTTGATGCATATATGTTTATTTCGATGCAGTGGGTTTGTTTGGGTTTTTTAATTATATTTTTTTGTAGGAGTTTTCTTATTAGAATTTATTTATGGGGTTTAAGGACGTTAAGGTGGAAGATGATATCATGGACTAACTTTCTTATCCCTTGCATATTAAATTAACAGTAGTGTATGTATGTATATAGAGCTTATTTTGTTAAAAAGTGTATATGCAACTTGTGAATGTCAACACTCTAGGAATGTATATTATTTTGATAGAATTCGATTTCAATTAGTTTATTTGTCAAGACAGGAAAAATAAATAAAACATTACAAGATAGGATAAGTAAAATAACATGTTGTTAGAATATATTGATTTGAAGATTACATTCTGTTAGAGTAAATTACATTTTTTTTAATGTTTACTACATTCTATCAAAATTTATACTTTGAAGATTACATACTATTAGAATAAGTTACAATTTTTTAATGTTTACTACTTTCTATCAGAATTACAACCCACGTTGCCAATTTAAAATATTGTATGCATTCTGCCAAAATTTAAAATGGCATATATATATATATATATATATATATATATATATATATATATATATATATATATTCTGTCAGAATAATGGTAGTGCAGTAATGGTAATTGCACTTTAGAGTTAATGATTCTTTTAGAATTTGTGTTTGCCTTTTTTGTAATAGATTTGCTATGATATTTTTCCACAGAATGAACAGGTTCATTAAAGTCATTCTTAAAGAATATGATATTTTTTTTAACCATTTTTAGTTTTTGTTGCATTTTTATAGGAATTGATTGAAGAATGGTTTGAAGACATGATAGGAAATGCTTGAAGAATGAATCAAAGATTGATCACACTCATATTTTAAGAATCTTGTTAAGTTTTAAAGAATTACACTTGTTATTCTTTCAGAATTTTGTTATTATTCAAGAATGTTCTTTGTATCACAATCATACAATGTAATTATTTGATATATTATTAGTGCAAGAAGACATGTATTCTTTATAAAATGTTAGTGTTGATAATATGTTCTATATTTCTTTAAGCATGTTAATATATATAAATATTGAATATAATCATATTCTGCAAGAATAAAATCAAAAATATATTTACTAGTTTATGGTTGATTTTTATGTCATTCTAACAGAATGAAATCGGATATTATTAAAAACTATATTTGAATTAAATTTAAAAAATTCAGATTTTAAAAATAAGGGTATTAATTATCCCTTAAAATCTGGAAATTTCCTTTTTTAATATAGGTTAATTGACCAAAATACCCTTATGTTGAAATTTATGTGATTATATGGTACATGTTACCCTATTTTAATATCATAGACCCTCAGATCAAGATCATTGATTATATTCCATCCGTTGGTCCAGATTTGTGCTTACGGACACACAATAGATGTCAAGAACATTTGAACCTAGCCCTATATATATATATATATATATATATATATATATATATATATATATATATATATATACATATATATATATATATATATATATATATATATATATATATATTTGAAATTTAGCTTTTTAACGTTTTAGTTTTTATAATTATAATTATTTATAACATCAGACGTTATTTTTTGGTTTTAAAGGTAACAATATAATCATTTATATAGAGTTATTTTTAACTATTGTTGTTGTATATTATTTTAAGCTACTTATTTGAAAACTTTTAACTATTATACATATATCTTTAGGAAATATTTTAGTTAAACTGATATTATAATTTAGTTTTTGCATTTAGTACTACAATTTATCACTTTTAACGTTTCACAAAATATTCATTCGTTTTTTAAGTGGAACTAAATTTTATATTTAAGTTGACATTATAATGTTATATTTAAATTAACAGTTTAAGTATTTTGTCCAAACTGTTCAAAAGTTGTAACTTTAAATTGATAATGGTTTATATACAACAACATATTAAATCTAATAAACTAAGTATAATATGTTAAAAGTTAAGACATAACTTTATAAATAGAAGTAAAGATATTATTTTATTATTGAAATTTAGTTTATCTATGATTACACTTTAGGTTTGATATTTATTTAACCTTATTAACCAAATTATAATCATTATTAGAAAGACACTATAATTTATCATATTTAGCTATTTACAAAATATTATTTGGGTTCTTTAAGTTAAAAAAAATTATATTTAAGTTGGTCATGTAATGTTATATTTAAGTTTATAATTTAAATAGTTTATACAAATTGTTCAAAAGTTGTAGCTTTAAAATGATAATTGTTTACATCAAACAATATATTAAAACTAATAAATTAAGTATAGTATGTAAAAAGTTAAAAAACTTAACCTTATAAGTAGATGTAAAGATATTCTTTTAATATTGAAATTTATTTTCTATATGATTAAACTTTAAGTTTGATATTTATTTAATCTTATTAACCAACTTATAATTATTGTTAGAAAAAAATTAAAAAGTCATGGAAGTTTTAAATGAATATGGTGAAAAGAAAAATACATAGGAGTTTCAAATGAATGTGATGTAAGAAAAAATGATTTCTTTATAATATAGTATGATACTTATATACTAAGGATCGACTTCACCCTATTAAACCCAAGAGAGGGACGATCGGCCCTCTTAATTATCCAATAATATAGGCTTACATTTTTAATTTACAATATTAGCCATCAAGTTTTAAATAATGGCATAAATAGTCCCTCAAAATAATTTTTCTTGCAACACAAGATTTTTAAGTTGGTAATATCCACCCTCTTTTGGAAAATAATTACAAATCCCTCGGTTACTAAATTCTTATATTATAATCATTTTTAGTATTATTAATCTTATTTATTTTATTTTATTTATACTTACAATATTTTATTAAATAATTAAACAGAAAACAAGATCTTACACCAACACAGCAATATGGATCCATGACAAGCAATGACTCTATGAGATTCAAGGATAATCATAACACTATCAAAAACAGCTCTGCAAAGGGCTAAGACTTCCAATGTAGCCACCAAAATCCATGTAATTCAACAATAATCTACCAATAAACCATAAAGAGCACGAAAAGCCAAACCCTAGATCAATCCAAGACAATTCATCATTTAACATTTTGTAATTTCTTTGTTTGTTTTTCGCTCCGCCCTGTCCTTTTTTAGGCAATAGTTTTATTTTATTCGGCGTTTCCAAAAAAAAGTTGCATTAATGAAACTGATATACATTTATTATTACATTATATTTAAGTATTTTATAGAATTTAATAAAATAGAAAAAACTATAAAATGACATTTGGAAAAATTTTAATTTAAAATAACTAAAAAATAACACGTGACAAAATAAATGAAAGTTTGACATGTGACAAAAAAAAAGAATTTTCTTTTATTTATTAGAGTAGATTTTTTTACATTTAACTTTATTTATACATTTAATTTATTAAAATTTACTTTATTATTTATTTATTTTTCGTTTTTTTATTTCAATAAAATTTAAAATTAACCTTAAAAAACGTTTGACAGGATGGACTTTAATTTGCTTTGATTTAATAAAAGGCAAACAAAACAATTTTACTTACTTATTTGTTTTAGTTATTAAATAGCTCAATTTATTTTATAACGATTATGACATATTCCAGATTTTTATGATTTCTAGTGTGACCCAGTAGTCTTATTTATAAGGTAATCCGGTATATGATAGAAATCCACGCATGAAATCCTATGTGGCAATCAAACCCACGCGTAAATATTTGCCCCCAAGGGGCGTAAGTATCTTGTGAATCGGATGTGACTAGACACGATCACGACCAATCACCGATTTTCTTTCCAAATGGTAAAAAATAAAGTAGTTGCATATATACGTTTGTATTTAGAAAAATTATTTAGTTTTTCAAATTTAAACCATACAACCTAACTATAAATATCAACCATTTTATACACATTTCACACTACAAATACACACAACATCTTTATATTTTCTCATATTTTTTTTCAAATTATGGATCTAAATCAAAATAGCACATCCACTCTAAACAATTCAATAACCTCAAACACTGCAAATGATCCATATGCACATCTTGGTTACATGTAAATGTTAACTTCTCCAATTCAACAACAATCTTTTATTCACCAATCTTCCATACTCCCAAACTGCTACCAACAACAAAGATCACAACAATTCAATCAACCCAATTCCAAGCTTTAGTAATTCATGTTTAAATTTGTATGTTTTTTTTAGTAATTTAGGTTTTAAATTTCTATGTTTTTTATGTTTTTTTTAGTAATATAGGTTTTAAATTTATATGTTTTTAAAGTAATCTAAAGGGTTTGTAAGTAATATAACATATTTATTTATGCTTAATAATTATATTTTTTTTATTTACTCTAATGTCAAAACAATACAAATAAATAAATATTATGGACTGATAACTATTTCCAATGGAAAATAGTATGATAGTGAACATGTATTAAAGATCACGTGACACAAATATGACAACACTTTTCTAGTGGGGATGTAGTGAACATACCCCTTAACCTAATTAGTTATAGTCATTTGTTTATATCTTTCACACTATTTCCAACATACTTCCTTGCATAAGTGATAAAACATTATATAAATCATGGTTCTAAATAATGTAATGTGTGACTTAACGGTAATATCAAGCCTCAAGTTTTTTTTAGCAGTGGCGAGTCACGTTGTTTGTAAAGCATGACTTAAGGCGGTAATTTTGTATATAATTGATAAATTTATATATTTTTTCCACTATTATTTATTTTTATATACATATTTGAATTAAGACGGTATTTTGTCAAAATTTGACGGTAAATCTAAGCATTGGAACCATGACAAATTTTTTAAAAATTGATATAAATAGTATTAAACATCTAACAACACATCATTGCCCCCTCTATTACATATATGTTTTGCCTCCACAAATCCAATATTAATATTTAATGAGTTAATAGATTGTCCTTAATTTCAATATCATTAAGCAAGAGTCATAAAGTTTTAATCATTTGTTTATCTGGTTTTTTGATTCGTGAAGTCAAATAAATGAAAAAAACTTCACTTTGTTTGTCTAAAGTGTTTCTTCACTCAGCCCCTCTAAGAATGTAACCATAAAGGTTCGCTTGCAGTGACTCTTGAACATGAAACATAATCTCATGTTTGCAGCGGAGGAATAGTCGGCGTGTGAAAACTGACTCGGAAACCTTCGTTACGGAAGTTCCATTTCCAAAATAAATAAATAAATAAAAAGAGAAAAAACAAAACCAAACAAAAATTAATTAAATAGGGGTCCATTTATAAGTCATTGTAGCCCATTTCGTACATATATTCTAGGAAATTGATGGTTAGCATTGAAAATGTCTTTTTTTTTTTTTTTGAAAAAAAAAAGAGATTATGTAAAACAATTAAATTTATTTTCTCTCTAATTTTTAAGCCTTTCTACTCATTATTGACATATATTTAAGTAATTAGTATAAAAAGGTTTAGTAAAATGCAATTTCCACAGACGCAATAAAAAATTTTATTTTTATATAAATTTTCATTACTTAATTTTAAACAAGCAATAGAATTTCTAAACAAAACAAAATTAAAAAAAAAAAAAAAAACAAGTAATAGAATTAATGGGTCAAAGAAAAAAGGAGGCATTTACAGTTTTTCTTTTACGTTACTTTCGCGTCTCTCCATTTTCCTCACAAATGCTCCTCTCTCCACAGCGGATTTCGTCAAACTTCTCAGTGTATATGTAGCCTATCCTTCCCTCACACCTTCCCTTTCATTTCCTAACAATTAGTATAAGAAAGATCAAATCTTTTGCAAATCCTGTCACCAAATTCAACCAACCCCATCGAGAAATCGAAGAAAGAATCACGAAACTGTTTACAGAGCACCATTTTTTGTTTGTTTTTCTTCGCTTTAAGCAATGGCGTCGGCTGCCATATTTTCATCCTTACGCCGGAGCAGGTCGCCGACGTTAGAAGCCTGCTTAACGCCGGTGGATCTAGAAAACGATGTCGTTGCCTTATTGAACCACTTAACCGCTGTCTCATCGGACCTCATCTCTTCATTCTCCGGCAAACGCCCACCGTTTCAGAAAAAGAATTCCCAATCTTTGCTGCGGAAGATAGAATTGTTCGTCGTTTTGTTGGATTCTGTCCGGGACTCAACCTCCGATTTTCCTTCAACGGTGATCTTATGCTTCAAGGAGCTTTACCTTCTGCTTAACAGGTCCAAAATTTTGCTTAACTACTGTGCTCAATCCAGTAAGTTATGGCTTTTGCTTCAGAATCATTCGGTTTCTGGACATTTTCATGATCTCAATCGAGAATTTTCAACGCTTTTAGATGTTATCCCGTTGTACAAACTGAATAATTTATCCAATGATGTTATAGAGCAATTAGCTTTGTTACAAAAACAATCAAGAAACGCTAAATTGTTCATAGATAAACATGATGATGCATTACGTTTAAAGTTGTTCAAGATGTTGAACGAAATTGAAACAGGGAGAATCCCTACTGTACAAGAATTCCATGAATTCTTCGTCAAAAAATTAGGGATTCTTGATGCTACGAGTTTCAGAGCTGAACTAGAATTCTTGGAAGAACACATGCTGAATCACGAAGACGATATCGAGCCTTCAGCTTCTGTTCTTAGTGGGTTTGTGGCAATAATCAGATACTGTAGATTCTTATTATTCGGATTCGAAGAAGATGAAGTAGAAATCACAAGAGGACAACGATTACAAAATTCGAAGAAACGAGCGTTGATTTCAAAAGAAATCGCCGATACTTTTATAACAATTCCGAAAGACTTTTGCTGCCCGATTTCATTAGAATTAATGGCGGACCCTGTGATAATCTCATCGGGGCAGACTTACGATCGAGTTTCGATTTCAAGATGGATCGAAGATGGCCATTGTTCATGTCCGAAATCCGGACAACTTCTTCTTCATAAAAAGCTTGTACCAAATAAAGCACTCAGGAATCTAATGACACAATGGTGCATAGCTCACCGGATTCTTTACAGTCCGCCGGAGAATTCGGATTTGGCTGCTGAATCTTTTCCGGCAGCTCCAGCAAGCCGGGCGGCGATGGAAGCAAATAAAGCCACCACACGGCTCCTTATTCAAGAACTGCGAGATGGGTCGGTTTCCGGTAAAGCCATGGCTGCTCGTGAAATCCGATTCTTGGCAAAAACCGGTGGAGAAAACAGAGCTTTTATAGCGGAATCCGGTGCAATTCCATATTTAAGGATTCTTCTCTTTTCCCAAAGCGTCGTAGCCCAAGAAAATGCTGTGACAGCAATGCTGAATTTATCGATACACGATAATAATAAGAGTCTGATTATAGAGGAAGATGGGTGTTTGAGATCGATCGTTCACGTTTTAAGATTCGGGCATACGGTTGAATCCCGAGAAAATGCCGCGGCTACATTGTTCAGTCTTTCCGCCATTCATGATTACAAAAAGAAGATCGCCGGAGAAAATGGAGCTATTGAGGCATTATCGGCTTTATTATCTAAAGGAACTCCGAGAGGGAAGAAAGACGCGGTTACCGCTTTATTTAATCTCTCGACACACACCGAAATCTGCACGGAGATGATCGGATTTGGTGCGGTTCGAGCTTTAATCGAGGCTTTGGGATGCGAAGAGGTGGCGGAAGAAGCTGCCGGAGCTTTGGCGTTGATTGTCCGACAACCTGCCGGAGCCGCCGTGGTCGGGGAGGAAGACTTGGCAGTGATTGGTTTAATCAAGATGATGAGGTGTGGGTCTCCCCGAGCGAAGGAGAACGCGGTGGCGGCTTTACTTGAGCTTTGCCGGAGTGGCGGTGTTCAGGCGGCTGAACGGATCTTGAAAACACCGGCGATGGTTGGTTTGCTTCAGGGTCTGCTGTTTACGGGAACAAAACGAGCACGGAGGAAAGCGGCGTCTCTAGCTAGGGTTTTCCAACGATGTCATAATGCTTCGTTGCATTATGGTGGATTGGGTGTTGGTTATGCTTTTGCTGGAGACTCTGCCACCGGAAACCCTGATTTAGGGTTTTCCGGTGAGACGGTGACAGTTTCGATGTCGATGTCAGTCTCAGTTTCGTGATAGATGGAAATTGATTCCACACATTTTTACGAATTTTCTACTTTTTGTATCATCACTAATTCGTTCATTGACTAAATATAGTATTAAATATAATAAAGGGTAACAATTTTGCCTTTTCTTTATCTAAACATTATGAGTTATGAAATATATTTTATAATAGCATTATACTTTTAATTATATTAAATATGTTATCATGAAAATCTACTAATTATAGTAGTAGAGACTAGAGATTATATAAGTGTACTAAATAGATTATAAATATTATTCCGTACAAGTGAATAAAGGGTTGGATTTTAGGAATCTTGGGGTGCCAATGAGAATGAAAATGGCACTTTGATGAGGAGTCAAGTCTTTGAATGATGGGAAAGAGGACCACTTTGTGAGGTAGATATTTTACTTTTATTATGCATCACTCATATTTTCCCCCTTTTCTTTAAATATACATTTCGATATTCTATGGTGTACTTGGAGACTTCTACTTAAAGAAATATAACTACATTCTTTTTTAATAGTTGAAGTCAATACTACCTTTTCTATTCACTTTTATGGTAACCTTTGATTTGGAGGGAGTCCATTGTCTTTCATTTTTCTTCGAACCATTTTTGATATGATTTTCATTTCTCACATCATTATCACTAAGGGTGACAAATTGGGTCATCGTGTTTTGTTTTTATCTAACATATCACGACAAGGTTTATGTAACACAAACACGGTACAACACGATGTCGTGTTTTTTTAACTAACACGAAAACTAATCGATTAAAAAACGACAAATACGACACGATATGACAAAGATAACATGAAATAACAATTAGTTTATTTAATTAATACTTAATCATACATAACACGAAAAACACGAAAAGCAAATGCTAAATCGTGTCAATTTCATGTCGAATTTTGAACACGAACACAACACGGTACAATGTCGTGGTTTTAACACTTGACACGAACATAAATTTGAATTTCAGTTTTGTCCCAATTTCGTTTTGTATTATGTATTTTTGTCATATCGTGTGATTAGTTATCACCCCTAATTGCCACAATTTTCTTCTCCTTTTACTTCTAACCCTCTCATCTCAAAACACATGCAAATCCATCTTTTTAATTCTCTAAACCAATACAATTTTTAATTTTAAAATAAAAATAAACTAATAAAATTCATAAAAAACTAATTCACAAAATATTAAAAATATATAAAACTAATTCACAAACAAATTAAAAACATTCCAAACTCTATATAATCAAGTATACAAACATAACATACAAGTAACAAATATAAATGTTAAAAATGATGAAACGACTTATTTAACCTACAAAATAATGGATCTGTACGGAACCATACGAAAGAAAATGTTGTTCTATGTTGTACATCTAGTAGGGTACAACAATAGTATTTATATAGGTTCCCGTTTATTAATTTTGCAATTCAATCAATGTTTTTGTCCTAATTTAGCTTCAATCTTGACTTAACAATGAAGCAAAAAACCAAAATCTTTGAGTCATACAAAGATTATTATGATAAATAAATATAACAGATAATCACAAAATAGCCAACATGGGATGGTGATTTTATCAAAATAAGCATTTTTTTCTCTACATGTCAATATAGCCCTTTTTTTTTTTTTTTTTTTTTGCAATTTGTCAACTGTAACTATCATTATTGTTGTTAAACAACTTCGTTTCTGATTAAGAATATTTGACAATGGAATTGCAAAATGCTTCCGGATTGCCAAATGATTTTCCAAAATATCTTAGAAATTTTATCATCACAATAAGATTTCACAATGTTCTTATGAAATGTACTTTAGTATTCCAAAATTATAAAACGGTGGTCAAACTACCATCTTAGTTTGTCCTCACAAAATGTCAATTTCATTGTAGTAATATATTCAAAATTGTTGGTATTTATCTCCCAATAGTCTTTCTTACTAAATTGGATGGTTGTCGTGGTAGAATCATTTTTAGCAAAATAGATAACTAAATTGGATGGTTGTCGTCCAGGTAGAATCATTTTTAGCAAACTAGATAATTTAAGTTAAATATTCCACAAATTAAAATGCCTTTCGTAGAACATGATTATTACATGTTCTTTTTCCTTGCAAGAATTTTTCAAATAAAAAACACTTATGTTTTGTAGGTTGTATCATGCCTAACAGAAGAACAAGTGAAAACATTGAAAGAAACTTAGCTACTAAGAAAAAACATAAAAGAATTGTTTACGACATAGACTTGATCAGGGTAACAGTGAAGGGGTTGAGGAGCAGTAGAGACTGCTCCTTATTGGCTGCCATATAAACCACTCCATCGGATGCTACATGTATCCAACCCTTCCCGTCTATATTTTTTTTTTCCACTAGCACGATTTAGGCTATTGATCTTGATATTAGCCTATCTTATTTGTCCGTGTTTGACTTTTATAACAACTAGACTCGGTCATTCATCTCAATATATGTTAAAGACTTCTCCTCAATATTTATTGTAAAAAAATCTAGTATGTGTGTTAAACTAAACGTTTCTCTACGGACCGTAATGATTTCTTCGGTATTTCGAGGGTAGACTAATAAGGGGGTGTTTGATTTAGCTTTTAAGAGGCCAAAAGTACTTTTAGGAAAAGATCAAAGGTAAAAGATGTTTGGCAAAAAACTTTTAAAAACTACTTTTGAATTTTGGATAGAAGAAACATCAACTTTTTAGAAAAGTCAGAAAAAACTGAATTTTTGCAACTTTTCCAAAAAAAGACTTTTAAACACTCACTAAGATATCAAAACCAACATTTAGCATAATAAGGGTCTGTCACACATAGTATAATCTCTTTAACTTTCATTTTAGATAACATGTTGAAGTCTCTAATAAAACGGACATAATCTCATTTACCTCATCATATTATCAAATAATCTTTTGTTTTAAAGTTCAAGGTTCTAAATAACGTAAGGCGTGACTTGGCGACAATGTCAAGCCTCAAGCTTTTTCGAGCCTTGGCGAGTCACGACGTTTGTAAGGCGTGACTTAAGGCAACAATTTTCTATATAATTAATATTTTTATATGTATTTTCTACTATTATTCATTTTTATACACATATATGAGTTAAGGCGGCGTTTTGGCTAAGCTTGGCGGCAAGTCCAAGCCTTGGAGTCGTGGCGCGCCATGGCGGAGCCATGACGAGCTTTTTAGAACCTTGTTAAAGTTTGGTCTTGGCCCTCTATGTTTATTATTGTTGGTGTTGTGCCCTACCAAGGTAGGACATTATTAATAGAAAATTCAATTATATTACTAATAAAATGTATCTTGTTATGTGAAATTTATTTTATTTTTCAAAATAGTTTATTTTATATTTTAGGGATAATGACTTGAAAGGGTAATGGATTTTTGATTTTGTTCACATTTAGTCACTAAACTTTTTTTCATTATTTATTTGCCACTGAACTATTGAAATTGTTCATATTTTACCGTTATGACTGGTAACAACCGATCATAAGGGTAAAATTTGAACAATTTCAATAGTTCAATGACAAATAGATAATGAAAAAAAGTTTAATGACTAAATGTGAATAAAATTGAAAGTTTGTTTCCCTCTCAAATTATCCTAATATTATACCCTAAAAAAAGTATAAGAAACGAATTATTTCATCACACTCTTTAAGTTGTTCCTAACTATTTCTAGTTATTAAGGGCTACCCAAAAAGTATTTTGTTTTTAGTTCATAAAGTTATATCAATTTAGTTTTGACCTTAGACACATAATCTAACATTATTGGCTACTAATAGGGTGTTTTGATTCTATCATAATATCGATGATCAATTTCATGTTTGAGTTGATGCAAGTTAGCTTGAATCTTTATGAAGATGACATCCTTAATGTAAATCCAATAGTTATTGATAATAGATTTAAAATTGATGTTGCTGCTTAGTTTTATTAAAGAATCAACTTCTTTTTCTCTCTCAGATGTTGTTGTTGGTTAGTTCGTTGGAAAAGTTTCAGTTTATATTTGACTCTGTGTATTTCCTGTATAAAACTGATCAAGAAAAGCTATTTTATGTATGTTTAAAGTAAAAATACCATATTGTTCTTCTTTGATGAAAATAAGATGCTTTAAACTCACAGACAAATTAATGCTATACCATTTTATTTTTAAAATACATTCGTTAAAAATGAAAAAAACAAAATAAAATAAAATAATTATAACTAACGAGGGAGAATTCCTATAATAACTTTTTACATATGGGGCTACTTTTGAAACTGTAATGTAATACGGACCATTTATGTATCTTTGACCGTATGTATGTGTTTGACCTTATGTATGTTTTCAACTATATGTATGTATATGTCAACACAAATTACATAAGAAAAACTAAAAATAATAATATTATTATTAAAACTACTTCTAAATGTATGTTGTGTGTAGTATGAAAATTTTGATATCCTTTTTAATAGTAAATATACTAATATGATGTATGTCAATACATGGAGTATAACAACATATATAATATATCAATATATGTATGTATTCTTTTACAAACAACATATATGGTTTAATGTATGTCATTTTATATGTTGCATAATTTTATAACACATAATTCATACATATAATATTAGGATAATTTTTATACATATAATATTTCATAGTTTTATAACATAAAACTTATACATATAATATTGGTTTTGTTTTCCTTTTTTTTATACCTTTTTCGGGGTATAATATTTTGATAATTTGATAGGGAAACGAACTTTCAACTTTTTTCACATTTAGTCATTAAATTTTTTTTCATTATCTATTTGCCACTGAACTATTGAAACTGTTCACATTTTACCCTTATGGCTGGCTGTTACCGGTCATAAGGATAAAATGTGAACAGTTTCAAAAGTTCAATGGCAAATAGATAATGAAAAAACGTTTAGTGACTAAATATGAACAAAGTCGAAAGTCCATTACCCTTTCAAGTCATTATCCCTATATATATAGTTATTTACTAGACCATTAAAGTTTTTAAAGGGTGACTTGACATTTAATTTGATATTTTGTATTTTTATCATATTAATTTGATATTTTTTATTTTTATTATATTATTGATGGCTACCTCGCATCCACATTGCCAAATTCTTATGGCATTATGTCTTGTGGCATCCTAGTTACATGTCTTTTTTAGTTAACTTTCTCTACATGGCCAAATTTTTATGACATTATGTATTGTGGCATTTTAGCTATATGTTTTTTTAAATTAACTTTCTCTTTTTAATTCCATAATTCCTGTTAAACCTTAAAATAATTGATTAGACAAAAAACAATAATAATTTAACCTAACTTTAAAAAGAAAAAAAAATGAAAATCTCTAATAATTATGGTTATTGTCTTAGTTTCATCAAGAAATTTCTTTTCTCTACGAAGGTTCCTTTTGGTACAGTCTCTTCATCAAATAGAAGAAGCTATAATGTGGAAGTATAAAAGATTTCAACGAATTGGTATAATCCTATGTTTAAGTTGCTTTTGATTCTCAAACCTCATACCGATAATTGGGATCATTACTCTCCAATTTTATGTTGGATCATGTGTCGATAAGATATGGTTTAGGTGCTTCATCTCTACCAATCGTTTCATCACTATCTAGGTCTAGCACACTTTATTCAAGAACAAGTCTCCATGTTTAGACTTATATATAACCTCTAATTCACCCTCATGGTCAACTAGAATATCAACATATAAAATGTCGTTGTCCATTTCATCATCATATTTATCATCTATAGGTCCTTAATCAATATCCATTTCATCTATAATCCAATCACGTATGTTATGGTCTGTTGTTTTAGATATATACTGATCCTACCCTATATCATAACTATGTTCTAAGAAGTTACTACAATTGTGACTGTACATTACAAGTCTAATTAAGCCTATTACACAATGATTTAGTTGGAAGAGATTAATACACATAAGGAATCATACCGTATATACTTTGTTTAAGAAGAACATCAAAGTCTTCGTAATCCATAGCTGAGAAATCAACATCATTAAAATTTTAAATAAAAGGCTACGTATGTCAGGGGTTTGGAACAAGAATGCCTTCATAGTATACATTCACCATCAACAACCTAGCACCACTACCACTAACATTGGAAGATTGATGTCATACTACTATACTACATTATTAGGGATTTAAAAAGGGGTTGATAAAAAAGATATAATCACATACCTTAAACGATACCAAATGAGGTTGATTTCTTTGATTAAAGATTCAATAGTTGTTCCTTTCATTCATGACTTCGAAAACATGCTTCATCTTTTGTAATCTTAATGATGTATTTTCCTTCTTCATAATTGTGGAAGGATTCTACAAACGAACTACTAGGATATGTTTATCTAAAACAACATTTAACCAGCAAAACTAGCAATAGTCAGTCTCCATTAGGACACCTATAACACTTGGTTATGAGGCACTTTCATTGTTGACCCTTATATTGAGATTTATTGCAATTTGGACCCTAAGTGTAAGAAAGTGTGCAAAGAAGGCCCTAGTGGCATTTTTATAATTTTGAAGATTAGGGAGTACACCATATGTACGTGTGTACGTTGAGCATACTAGGACGCGCCCTAGTATGTAGGGTGTACATACCAGGCATGAAAACACTATTTTTTAGGGTTTGGCTCATATTTAAACCTCATTATATCCTTATTTCCCCTCATTTCATCAGCCTCCATCCTCTTGAAATGTTTTTGCAACCCTAATCCATCTTGTGAAGCATTTCTAAGCTTGAATGTGTGTGTTTTGTGCCCTTAAAGAAGAAGGAAGGAAGGAGAGACAACCTTGGAGGAGTGAAGCTCTTTAGATACCGGATCACACCACCTTTTGGCACCATTTTGAGGTATCAAGTTCAAAACTTGGTGAAGTTTCATTTAGATCTTGTGTTGGAATGGTTTTTGGTCCTTTTTCTCCTAAATATGGAGATTCATGAACATAGCATGTTCTGACCCATTAAGTTGTCCTTTCAGACATTTGGAAGGGTCTTGAGTAATAAAAATGGGATCTAAGTGGTTTATTTTGTTCCATGCATTCTCTAAAGGGTCTAAATGGATTAAGAAGTTGATTTAAGCACTTAATGGATATGCAAAATCATAAAGTTGGAAATTTTATGACTCTTGAGGGTATTTTAGCCATGGATCTGAAAGATGGATGTAAGGGCTTAAGGCATTAAGCACTTAATGAAGTTTGGGAAGTCTGGGCGTACGCCCTGCGTAATTTGTGTACGCAACATGTACCCTTGGAGTACGCCCAACGTAAGTCTTCTGAGTCGACTCGACCGAGTCAACTCAGTTGGGTTGGCTCAGTTGACTTATGGATTTTTATCATTTTGACTTTGACCAAGTTTGACCAAAGGGTATCTTAGGTATTTTTGTTGGTGTTGAGAATTGGTCTTTTGGATGGTGATTTAGAATTAGTATTTTGGTTGGATAGGTGGCGTTTAAAGCTGAGATTTAGATTCAGGACCTCATCAGCTATTGATCAGATTGAGAGGTGGGTTTTCCTCACTGTACTTACGGGTCGAAGGCACCAAGGCCGACCCATTAGATTGATATCATGTTGTACATTGATATGCTGAGTATAGAATAGATCTACATGATTATATGCTAGTTGTCGATATGCTAGTGTAACATCCCAAAAATACAGACCAAAAATTTCATTTTTAAATAAGTTATTATAAAACCATAAGTAATAAAAGATCCATAATAACATCTCATGTCAAAAAACAAAGTAGAAATAATCAAAACATGTTATCATAAAACAATATCAGAGTGTAATCCCCAAGATCTCATGTGCAGAAATATAGTGTGATGCGCTGCAATCAAGTCGACTCCTTTCCTTTGAAAACAAAGTACTTGAAACCAAAACTGAAAACCGTAAGCACAAAGCTTAGTGAGTTCACCCATCATACCACATAATCACATACTACCAGGCATATCTGGGTGCTCGGCCTACCCTATCAGGCATATCTGGGTGCCCGACCTACCCTGTCAAGCATATCTGGGGTGCCTGACCTACCCTCCGGTTTATTTCAACCGGTTACGGGGACTATTTCACCCCTACCACTACCACATAATACATAGCATAAACATACTATCATACATAGCTATGAGCTATACATATCATTCACATATCATAATCAAATAAAATGCTATGTGCCAAAAACATAGTCTTACTATTATGCCACGAGCCGCCACGTGGTCTTTCTTGCCAAGCTGGGGGCCACCCCTTCGGTCTCACAGTCAAGTGCCAAGGGCCACCTCCTGGTCTTCCATGCAAGCATCACAAAGACAACTATCATACATATTACCCTACTTAGCTAATCAGCATATAGTGTGCCATGAGCCACCTCCTGGTCTTTCATACATAATATCATACAATGTGTCAGGAGCCACCTCCTGGTCTTTCATGCATAATGCCTAGGGCTAACCCCCGAGTCTTCCTATCATACACAACTAAATGGGCTGGAATTGGTGCCTTAGACCCATACAACTAGTGAGGAGACTCACCTCGAACTGCTGAAGTCCCGTAGACCCAAAACTCTAGCTGCTGGATGACAGGTTCCCGATCTGTCAACATCAAAGTGACACCCAATTAATAACTGGGTTCCAACACATAACCATAAGCACATACTTGGGGTAAATACTACTTTACCCCTAACTTGGCTTTATTTAAGCCCAAGGCCCAACCTAAAGGCCCAAAAGTCTAATAGTGAACCAAGGCCCAACTATGGCCCAATTTTCCAAATTTGGCCCAAATCTGTCCAATGGGCCTTATCCTAAAGCCCAGACCAAATATTCTAGTCCATTTACTTGATAATAGTTGGCCCATCAAGAGTCCAGACATCTAGGCCCAACTCTAAATCCAACATATTTAGGGTTTTCACATGAAATGACGATTAGGGTTAAGTGTCCCTACTTAACCCATTAAGGACTTAATCCATTAAGTCCCACATGGCCTTAGGTTAATTGCAAATGGTTATTAATTAATATTTTAATTTAATAAACGATTCTAGTGCGGGTCCCGATTGATCCGAAGCCCATATATCCAAAATTAGGGTTTTCTAAACCCTAATTAGGGTTTCCAACCCATTCATAGCCCAATAGGCCCAAAACCAAGTCCTTAAGCCCATTAGGGTTTCCTAGGCCCATAAGGGCTTCAATGGGCCCATTAGGGTTTCAAGCACCCCAACCGAATCAAACACAACAAGGCAAATCACACCGCCACCCGACACGGCGGCCGGTGGCAGCAGGAGGCGGTAGCCACCACCCTACGGTGGTGGTTTTGAGTTTTCTTTCCATTATTCTAGCCACTATTACAATTTTATAATGAGATAATCCAAAATAAACACACACACTCAAAATAATTACACACACTGTAGCGGAGTTGAAGGACCAACTCGTCGAGTAGGAGCGGGTTTGGACACGGGATTTAAGTGGCGGAATCGTCAAGTCGGCGGCCAGACTCGACAAGTAGGCTCTGCCTGGACAAAAACCCTAATCTGAGGGTTTGCACCCTATTTAATCATCTTTTTCAGCCACCACTCGTTCCTATTGCTCCTAGAAACCCTCCGTAGAAAACCCTAACTGAGTGTGTGAAGATCTAAAGGCATTTTTGGTTATTTTGGTAGTTTTGTTCACAAGGAAGAAGGAAGACCATAGAAGGATCAAGAGGAGACTGAAGGATTCGAGTTTGGTACATCATTTGTAGTCTTTGAAAGGTATAAAGTCTATACCTTGCTTGTTCATTTGTTAGATCCCTTTATGGGGAAGATTTAGGGCTTTTTAAGCCATATGAGGTAGCCACCATGATTGCAAACATGGTTGGGGGTCAAGACTTCGTATCTAGGAACTGGGAGGGGTCACAAGGCAGATTTGGGTTGCTTTTGCACCCAATGGAAGGCTCCATGCAATCTAAGAGCTTTTTTTAAGGATTTTTACTCTCAAAGTCCCATGCATGCATGTAAAGTTCGTAACTTTACGTGCCAGATTGATCATAGGATCATAGATCTATCATTTGGTCAAGAGTTGTACACTAGAAATTGAGAAATGGGACTTGGACGTTATCAACTCGGCGAGTCACTCTTGGGACTCGGTGAGTCTGAGACTTGACTCCCCTTTTTTGTTAGGGTTCGGGGGGGAACCCAGTTGGGTATTAGAAGGGTCTTAGAGGGTTCAAAAGAGTGACCCAACATATTGTACTTAGGGTAGTGGAGTTGATTATGATGGCATGTGCGGAATATGAAAGATCTAGTGAATCATCATGTAAAATCAAGAACACAAGGAGTAAATAAATCTTTGTAAGCTCTTATTAGATCTAGAAAGAATATACAAATGGGTTTGTACAAAGTTTCTCTCTCTAGTCTAACCCTCCAAATGGATTCACTTACATAATGGGAGTCACTCACTTCCTATTTATAGGAAAGACTCAACCCATTTACACATACAAGAAGGTAAGCCTAAAACACTACATCCAAGAGTGACTTTGCACCCTAACATTCTACTCCTCAAAGTTAGGATTGGATGTCCGACTTCAATCTCCAACGAGCTAGCGCGATCAAGACCAAACTCCCCCTCGAAGTAACACCGATCTTCAAATCCGCAAATGAATATTCGACAAACCCGAGAAGCTTCGAATACCCATCATTCTCCCCCTTTTTATAATCAAAAAATGATTATAAAACCCACTAAGGGTGAGAAGCGCCCGAGGAATAGTCTTCACGATACTCCCCCATGATGTGTACCAAAAATGAATCACCAAAAATCTTGCACGGAAAAACAATCACGAAAAAGCCACAAAAAATTTCCAATTTATGAATTTTTTTTTTTTGACTTTTTGGGTGAAAGTTGCAAGATTTTTCAAAATCCGGGTAGAAATTGTCACTTTCTGAAACTTGCAGGGACCCGTTGCGCCCAAAACAGCCAAATATGTGAAACTCTAGCCCATGTGCGAAACCGGGCATAAAGCGTAAATTCGCACAAACTGCAGGGACCAGAACTGAAAATTCTGCAATTTCTCAGTTTATATTACCCATATGTGAAGTTGGGTATAAACTGCCAATATTACAAAACTGCATGGACTCTTTTCGAAACTTCTGTTTTCTTCCCCAATTCACGTTATATAGTGAAATACTTCGCATCGTCAAATTCTTCGCACGTTCCTTACAAACGCTTCGCATAATAATCTTTCGCACATCGACTTCAACAGATGCAAATGAAGAACTTTCGCATATGCGAACTCAATCATCAATCTTAGATGCGAAACCTAATCAATATAACCTCTTATGCGAACTCAATGAAGACCCAGATGCGAACTCAATTGATTTCATATGCAAACCCAAGTGATCATCAAAATCGATCTATAGATGCGAACTCGATTGTGATTTTCACTTTGCTTGTTGAGACTAACCCAAAACATTACTGTAGCTATTTTGGTCAAACACCTCGTCATTAGCTATCAATAGGCTATCATCGACATCACAGGAACCATTCGCACATCAACCCATCAAACCTTTCAGATGTGAACACATTCCAAGTCAATTTGATCTTTACAAAATCAGTCGACAATTCATAACCCACTGGATTCGCTTTTTCATTCAAACCAACCTTCCCAGTTAACATTACAAGCAATTGACTCTTGACAACCCTTCATTTTTCATGAGCATCAAATTTCATTAGCCAACATCGATTCCTTTCTTTCTTGATTTTGCATTATCGATTCTAACCTGTGACTATCTTCAAATCTTTCCCAAATACAATTTGTCTATCAAAACCAAATGAAACCAAAGTATCGACTCTAATCGTCATCGATCAAACTCGCACAAATTGAACTTGCGAACTCACACAACATCTTCCAAGTTGATGCTTAACATCGAACTCAGTCTGATCTGTAACCATTCGAATTCAAAATCTCTTTATTTGTTCATTAATCGATAGCCGACCCCCAAAACAAATCTTTCCCAGTTTGTTCTTCGTATATCATCAACAATCGTCGACATCAAGAGCACTAATCACAACCAATTTTCGAGATAAAATCACAAATTATACTCTATTTCTTCTTCCAAATCACATATTCAGTTCAAAACCAATGATTTCTTCTTCCAATTTCATGAATCAACTCATATAACTCATGTTTGACTTTTCAAAATCAACAGCCAACAAACACAAAATCGACCATTCTATCAACAAATTTCAGATCAAAACTTGTTCAATCAACCGTTCTTCACCTCCTTCAAGTGTTCTTGGTCAAGATCTTTAAAATCAAAGAACCAATTTCAGAATTTGTAACGCCTGCAAATCCGGGCTAGTCAATTTAGAGGTAATAGGGGTCGAAAACGACTTTTCGACAAAAGATTATTTAGAATAAATAATCTTAACCAAGTTGTGGAATATGTCACAAGGTTTCCGTACATATAAGGAACGCCGAAATCCGAGTTATAACGAAGAAGTTATGGCCCGTCGAAGTTTTACGGCAAAACCGGCACGACACCGGGAAGCGTAAATAGTCAATTTACGATAGAGCGAGATTTAGCCTTAGCGATCTAAACAAAAGTCGTAGAATATGTTAAACTAAGAACATCGATAAAAAGAACGCCCAAATCTGACTTCGTATGAAGAAGTTATGATTTTTCGAAGTTTCGGACTAGTAGTATACAGCCCAAAATTCGAATATTAGATCGAGCGGGTTTTAGCCGACACGACCTGAACGAGAATCGAAGATCTCGTTAAGAGTAGCGTAACGAGAAAAAGATGGGCAAAAACGGATGTCGGATGAAGAAGTTATGAGGATTTAACGGACCAATCCTGTCTCGGCCCGTTAATAATATAAAATTTAAAATCGAGCCAAAATTAGCCGACAGATTCTAAACGAAAGTTGTAGAGTACGTTCCCGCCTTCGCGTGGATATAAAGAACGTCGAAAATGGAGCTCGTATGCGAAAGTTATGATTTTTAGAAGTCGAGAATGCAATTTGCGAAGGCTGATAAGGAGCTGATGACGTGGCGCATTGTGGGCCGTCCATCGCTGATCAGATCTCGCATCGGATGAAGAACACGTCGCCCTCGCTTACTCCCCGCGTTCGAAGCCAGTACGCGCCGCGTACCTTCGCCCTGATCTATTCCGAGTGAGAGACAGTTGGAACCTCGCTGGAGCTCTTATCCGATGACTACGCCCCGCGTAGGTCCGAGGTACGCCCAGCGTACCGAGGCCTCGCAGGGCTATAAAAGGAGGCCGAGATTTCTTCATTTTTCACACAATTTCCACTTCTCTCTCCAGTTTCTTTCTCTCTCTAGAGTTCCAAACCACCCCTAAACCCTAGAAAAACCCCTTAGCACCCTAGGGAAGCCCCGAGGCTCCCGGAGTCCCGAGAAAAAGGAGTTTTTCGGTTTTGAAACGCTGCTCCAATTAAGTTCCGGTTTTCGATAAAATTCGCTGTAAGTGTGCTACGCTTACGCAATTTTTAATATAGCTTTCAAATAATTATAGGAATGTTATTAGGTCCTTAAAATAATTATTTAGGCTATTATTATGAGTTATATCGAGTATTATTAACGCTGAATAATACTCTGACTAATTAATTTGTCGCGGTTATCGTTAAACTAAACCCTAGTGGTATCGATACTAGGTTTTATCGAAGGAATATCGTTTTGAGAGTATCGAAGCGCTGTCCGAGTGCTGAGTCACCACCTACTCAGGTGAGTGCATAGTCCCTTTCATCTTACACATAGATATCAAGTATTTTAATATAAATTACGTGCTATGTGTGCATATTGTTTGAATACTTGTTGTCTATGCTGGATGAATGATTTATACATGTTTTAAATGATTTAAACTGTATATTTATTTTATATCTACAAATATGTTGGGATAAAACATGGGTAGATGAAATAGTTGGTGAGTGATAAAATAAAATAATGAGAGATAGGTGATGATAGGAAGGTGATGATAGATAGGTGATTATGAATCGGTGATGTAGGATACTACTACCTTGTCCGACAATTTGGAGATGTAGTCATCTACCAGAGTATGGATGGCGACCACGGACTATTATAGACAACCCCGTGGAAACACCAGCAGGCTAGTAACCTGTAGGTGATGAATTACGAGTTCAGGCGATGTTGCAACTACGTATTCATGCGATGATAGTCTAACCCTTATTATGATGTACGAGTCCAGGCGATGTTGCGGCTACGTATTCATGCGATGATAGACCAACCCTTATCATGATTTACAAGTCCAGGTGATGTTGTGACTACGTAATCATGCGATGATACCCTAACACTTGCTAGACACATATTGAGGGAGTAATCCCCGGATTAGTATTGTCTATGCAATGTAGGCGATGATCCTTAGGTAAAGTTCGTAGGAACAATCACATAAGGAAATACGATGTAAGGAGATGAGAAGTAAATATGATATAGGAGATGACCCTTGAAATAATATCTTTAGGGAAGACTAAAAGAAGATAATGGGGATGGGTAATTAGGTTGATTGTTTGATTGTTTAAACATAATAACTATATTATTGTGGGTTGAAAACCCTATGTACTCACCAGGTTTCCCAACCTGACCCACTCAGTTTATGTATATCGCAGGTGACGAAGTGAAGTGACATTACACTGAGAGATTTAAAAGAGATGTAGATCACTAGTGTAAATCATTGTAAGTTCTGTTTATGCTTATGTTTCGGTATTAACGATGACATCCCAAACATTTTAAAATGAAATAAATACGTTTCTTCGAAAATGTTTTAATAACGTATTTACCATGTTTTTTTCTGGGAACAAATTCCGCAACCTTTTATTTAAAACGAAGTACTCTGATTTTCATAAAGCATAAACAAAATCGGTCTTTTCTGGCCGTGATTTTGGGGATGTCACAGAATTCTTCACTTTGACTTGATCATCATCGATTTTGGTATTAACGAAACTGGAGAAAATCGATTCACAAGTTCTGATAACCAAGGATTGCTAATCGATTTTTAAGAACGATGATAAGATAACGAAAATGAAAGAATGATCAAAAGTCGATTCAAAAATATCAACAGCGTACAACCATGAAAGCATATGGCGTACAGAAGACGAACAACACAGAATTAGATTCAAAATCGAAATTGATCCCAAAGAACATCCGATGTGAATGGCAACTTTCGATCATCATCATTTCGTATGAACAAGAACATTTGAGAGTACAAGCACTGTAAGCGTTTGATGAGGAACAAACGAAATGCTTCATATCCGATTTCAATTTTGATCGAATCACATTTGGGCTTAAAAACCATACTTATTGGATCATAAAAGAATTGATTGGGCTCAATTGTGAAACAATGATGAACAATATTAAATTGTTTGGGCTCAATGATTTGGATCGAATGAAAAGGTATATTGGTTTAATGTGAGTTTCGAAAACAAACGTAGATGAACAGTGAGAAAACAAAAGATAATATTTGATTTTGATTTTTACGGTTCGATCTAAACAAAAAATAATTGGATCGATCAATGCGGTTGAAACGGATTTGATCCAATGAGGCAAATCGATCAAAAATGAAAAACGTAAAATACGAACCGAAATCATGGACGTTTTGGAATCCATTTGAGAATTTTTGATACCTTTTTGATGAATCGAGATCCATTTGCAACGAACGAATCAAATTTAGAAGATCTTGGTTCTTTTGTCGGAATGAGAAAATCTCCAAATTGAACATTGTACCACCCACCATGCGAGATGTACAACTCGTTCTTCGTGTTCTTCGTGTTCCTCAACGATCCAAGAACATCTTCAAAAGAACCACAAACACTTTTGGATTTTGACTTCAAATTCAATACAACACTTGGAGATTGTTGCTTTGGAACCCAAATTTGTTTCACGGATTTCGGCTTCACAACATTTGACGATTTTTGTGAGTAAACCCGCTTGTTTTTGCGATTGATCTTCTTCTTCTTTTTCTTTCTCATCTTTTTGCATCTTGAAGACTTGATCTCATGAACAAACCCACTTTCCACAACATCAACTTTGTGAATTTGAATCAAATCTTTTGGAGTTTGATACTTGTGATTTTCTTGGATCACCGGCTTCCGATAAGGAATCATTCCTTCAAACGAATCACAAGAACACAAAATATCATCGGTTTGAACTCCAATCGAGCAAAAAACTTTTTCATCTTGAGAATCAACTTGAACTCCTTTTTCTTGAACATCAAGAACATCACATTGAACTCCATTACAAGAACTTCAAGAAACTTAAGAGCACGGAGATCATTTGGGTTTTCAATTAGAGAAATGTATTTCTTATTGAACAAATCTCTTTCTTCTCCTTCCTTTTGATTTCTACTACGAACTAATATGGACAAGGCAATTTTATTCAACCAAACAATCTTACAAATTGGTTGAAATATCAATCTTCCATGATCATCCTTCAAATCTTCATAAGAAACCATATTACCCCATGAAATCAATTTGCTTAACACCAACTCATAAAATTGATCTTCATTGACTTTGTATTTCACATCTTTAATGATCACAATCCAAGAATCATATGGCAAACCCACCATGATCACAAAAACTTGAAGAATTCTAGAGAGAGAAAGTGATTTTGAATGAGTTTTCTAGAGAGAGAAAGTAAAAATCACTTGAATTCTAGTGAAGATAATCGAATTATGAATAGAATCAAAGATGAATTCGATTTCTAGAATCCAAAAACTCTCTAAAACACGAAGATCCAAGATCATAAAATGAATCACCAAATCAAGAAAGCCATCAAGGATCAATTCTTGATCAAATCAAGAACACCCGCTCTGATACCAATTGAAGAGAATTGTTATCGAGATTTAGAATGCAATCATGTTTGTATGAATGAAAAGTAAGAACACAGAGAGTAAATATTAATCAGATCTTATATTGATGAAGAACTGATTACAAAGTTTAAGCAGAATGAATACTCATCTAAAGCTTTTTCTACTTCTAACCTCAGTCCCTATTTATAGGCAACCTGAGTGTACAAAAAATATACTAAGTCTAGAGCAATACGCTTCACACAAAATATGACTTAGTAAAATAACTAACATGCGAAAACAAAGAAACAAACACTTCGAATTTTACAACACATAGACTCTACCCTTAGCCTTAGACCTGGAGTTCATAGGACTTGACGAGTGCTAGAACAGACTCGGCGAGTCCAAGGTGATCTCCTAATGGTTGATGTAACACCCGCAGATATGGGCTAGCCAATTTAGAGACAATGAGCGTCAAAATGAGTTTTTAATGAAAGATTATTTAGAAGGATTAATCTTAACCAAGTTGTAGAATATGTATCAAGGGTTCCGTACATATAAAGAATACCAAAATCCGAGTTATAACGAAGAAGTTATGGCCCGTCGAAGTTTTACGACAAAATCGGCATGGCACCGGGAGACGTAAATAGTGAATTTTTGATAAATTACTTTTTATCCTTAGTGATCTAAATAAAATTTGTAGTATATGTTAAACCGAGAACATACAAAAAAAAAAGAACGCCCAAATCTGACTTCGTATGAGGAAGTTATGAATTTTCTGAGATTTGGCATAGCAGTGCACGCCCCGAAACTCGAATTTTAGATCGATCGGTTTCTAGCCTATGAGACCTAAATGAGAATTTAAGATATCATTAATAGGAACTCAACGGTAAAAAGACATAAGAAAACGGAGTTCGTACGTAGAAGTTATGAATTTTATGCGGACATTTAACAGTATAATCTCATCGTACTGTTAAATTTAAGATCGGTCGAGAATTAGCCAACAGAGTCAAATGAAAGTTGTAGATCTTATTTTTACCTACGCGTGGATATAAAGAACGTCGAAAACGGATCTCGTATGCGAAAGTTACGGGGTTTTGAAGTCGGCAGGGTGCTGCCGCAAAAGGGGTGACGTGACACAATCTTGGCCATTGCTTTCTCCCCAAGGCTTGCCACTAGATGGTGACATGTGGCACCACAGCCATATTTCACCCTATAAATACAACCCTTCCACCCTCATTTTCTTCACACCTTTTCAATTCTTTCTTCTCTTTACTCTCTCTCTAGAACCAAAACCCCTCGAAAAGCCTAGGGAGCCTCCCTAGCACGAGGCAGAAGCCCCGGAGTGCTCAACGGATCTGAGAAGAAGAGCTTTTCGGCTCGGGAACGTTGCTCCAATCAAAGCCCGGTTTTCTATAAAACCCGCTATAAGTGAGCTACGCCTACGTTATTTTTAATATAGCTTTTATTTAATTATAGTAACGTTATTAGGAACTTATAATAAGTACTTGTGCTATTATTATGGGTTATACAAGTATTGTTTAACGCTTATATAATAGTAATAATAGCTAGACTATTAATTAGTCTCGACGAATAATAGACTAAACTCTAGTGGTAATAATACTAGGTTTCGTCGAAGGAAATTATTTTTAAGAAGCGAAACGTTGTCTGAGTTCGGAATCACCACCTTTTGAAGTGAGTGCATGGTCCCTTTCATCTTACACATAAATATGCAGTATTTTATATAAAATACGTGTTATGTGTGCATATTATCTGTATACTTGCTATCTATGATGGATGAACGATTTTATACAAGTTTTATATGATTTAAACTGTATATGTAATCTACGTAATATGTTGGGTAAAATATGGGTAGATGAAATATGAGTTGGATGATGAGTTGAGAGGTGATATAGACCATGAGGTATGGGTGAGAGGTGGACGATGTGAGAAGCCTTGTTCCTAAATGCTGGCCCCGTCATCTAGCAGAGTATGGATGACAGTCACAGACTATTCTAGACAGACCAGTGGAACACTAGCAGGCTCGCAATCTGTAGGTGTTGTGAACGATGTGTTCACTGGTGTACTCTAAAAACCCATGGACATGTATTGCGAGTAGACTCTCGAAAACAATATTGTCAATAAACGATATAACCCTAGCAGCTGTGCTTGAAGGACAATACCGGCAGTTGTGCCTCATACAGAATATCACAATTATGGCAGTTGCACCTCATATAGAATATCACAATTATGGCAGTTGTGCCTAAGTGATAGAACTAGCAGATGTGCTTGACAGTTGTGTCATTGACAACGATGGACTTCGTACCACTTAGAACTAGCAGATGTGCTTGACAGCTGTGTCATTGACAACGATGGACTTCGTACCTATTCCTTAGGATAATCCTTAGGAATGAATGAACGAGAAATAGCTTATTCTTAGGGTAGATCCTTAAGATTAAAGAAAATAATGGGGATGGGTAATTGGGTTAACTGTTTGATGATTAAACATAATAATTATATTATTGTGGGTTGAAAACCCTATGTACTCACCAGGTATCCCAACCTAACCCACTCAGTTTATTTATATCATAGGTGTTGATATAAAGTCACATTACACTAAGAGATTAAGGATATATAAATCACTAGTGATAATGAATGTTAGTGTTGTTTATGCTTATGTTTCTGTATTGACGATGACATCCCAAATGTTTTAAAATGAATAAAAATAGTTTTATTCGGAAATGCTTTGATAACGTATTTATCATGTTTTACTGCGAACATATTTCGCAACATTTTTATTAAAAGAGGTACTCTGATTTTTATAAAGCATAAACAAAATCGGTCTTTTCTGGCCGTAAAAATGGGGATGTCACAGTTGGTATCAGAGCATTAGTTTAAGCGAACTAGGAATAAGGATTTATTTCTAGACTTAAACTTAGAATGCTAAGCGATGATCGTGAGGAGTGTGTCTAATATATTTTAGGAAGTACACCTGAATAGACACAAGCACTAGCTCGTTTAGGGAAGATGCCTAAATTGCTTTTATGTGCTAAATGATTTGCGATGCTTTATGATGGTATCGCTCGATCGGATCTACGGTATGTTGCCGACCGGATCTGGAAACTTTATGTGTTCAGATTTGTAAACGTTTAATTACGATATTAGAACTGGCATGTAATTTTTTTCGAAGTAATAAAGAAGAATACGTGTCTAAACCTTCCTTTATCTATATTCTCGTCTCGATACACCAAACGACTGATTTGGTGTGCAGAACATCATGGTGAAGACTCGTAGTGAATTGAGTAAATGGAGGAAATGTGAAGGCTTACGATAGTGAATGATACCTATTGGAAGATATCGTAAGAGCGATATTTTGCCTTTAGAATGCGTCTAATAAATAATACGTCTAGTACAGGAGAAGTACACTTTCATGAGTAGAAATAAAGATTTTTTTCTTTAATCCATGAAGTTATCCCATCGTATGACATTTCCATCACCAACCGAGTTGAAGTATAATTGATGATTGAAGATACGCATGGAAGAAGTACTAGTAGAGTCTAGGGAAAATTCTATGATTGTTTGGACACATTTGTATGTGTTAAAATTGTTTTTATGATAATAAATTGGAGAACTGCGAGACAATACTTGGGACGGGTATGAGTAGGTGTGAATGGTAGTAGAGGCCTATACTACCGGAAGCACAGGACTTACGCTTGGATCATTAAAAGTTACAAGGTTACCAAGAAGCTAGTAATTGATTCCGTTTTATTCAAATATGTCATTACCATCGTTTCGGTAATGACTAAGAAGATGATTGTTATTCTGACCCTAGTGGTCATATCGAATTGAGTCTGACTACGATGAGTATGTTACATGGTTCAGAGAACCAAGTTTGATGTAACATCTGACTTAAGCCGGAAGATTGAAATAAAAGACAATCAAAGCAATCGGTAGAGGTATCGCGATAGTTTCTTGTAGCTAGAAATGCTACCTTTTAAGATGAGATTAGAACATGAAGGAAAGTATAGTCTGTTTTGGAAGACTCTAATAAACTTGAGTCTAAGCATTGTAACATACGATGATAGGTCATTAGAATATGACACATCGTTCCATTGTAATAATAAAGGAACTTATCTTCAGTTCGTATCCAATGAGGATTGAGATTGTGACTTAAAGGTCATAATTTGGAGTCTAACGTGAGATAGGGAGCAAGTGCAAGATCGAGCACCGCTTGCAGTAAACGATTCCAAGAGTTAGATACTCATTCGAAGAAACAAGGAAGTTACGATTATTAACTAGGATGAAGAGATAACGTATGGAGTCATTATACTGCCCTGTTTCGTTGATGATTCCGGGACGTAATCATCCTAAGGGGGAGATAATTATAATACCCGCAGATCTGGGCTAGCCAATTTAGAGACAATGAGCGTCAAAAATGAGTTTTAATGGAAGATTATTTAGAAGGATTAATCTTAACCAAGTTGTAGAATATGTCTCAAGGGTTCCGTACATATAAAGTGATGGGTTTTAGCCATATGAACATTCCTATGTGCACATACAAACCCTAATGCTTGGATCTAGGTTTCTCTAATTGAACATGTATTGTATCCAAGACTTTTGAACAATAGATCTAGGTAATAGCATAAGAAAAACAGATCTAGAAGATTACCTTGAGTTGCTTGCTTGAATCTTCTTGTCCTTGGAGCTTAGAGTCACATTGTCACTCCTCTAATGGATTACAAACACCAACTTAGCAAGAGGATGATTAGAGAGAGAGGGGAGAGGGCAAGAAGTCGGCCAGGGTTCTGGCAAGAGTGCCGATTTCCTTGACCCCATGGGTCTATTTATACTTGTGAGGCTCCTAGGGTTTCACCCTTAAACCCTAATTGGATAACTTAGGCCCTAAGCAATCCAATCTCCTTATGATAAGCCTTGGATGATTTCTAGGTCTATCCAAAGCCCTAAAACCGTCCACCCCTTATCCATAATGGATTATAGCCCAAAGCACAACTATCATACAATTAATAGTTTATGCCCTTTTATTTAATTAATCTCTTTAAGTCACCAAATTAATTCCTAATTAATTTATGACTTATATTAATCAAATAACAATATTATTATTCCTTATATTATTCTCATAATATATTAATAATATTTCTTCTCTCATTATAAATCATCCTTATAAGTTGCTATGGTGAAGGCAACCCAAAAGGACCATGCACAATCGGGTCAAATACTTGCCTAATATAGTTGCAGCCTTAGACACTATTCCAATAGTCTCCCACTTTGATAAGTCTAGTAACTATATACACAAGTATAATCCGATTAGCAATCGTAGCTCTCAAACACGTTGTCAAACTCTGATCTTATCAATCTGTCCTTTAGATAAGGGATCGTACAGTCCTCTGTTTAGATATCATGCGGACAATTTTTATGGAACCAATTGTCCAACAGTTGGTTTCTCGATCTCAGATTTATTAGACATAGAACTTAATCGAACACATCAATTTAGTTCTGACCGGGACCGACACATAAGTCAAATCAAATCATCGAGCGGCCGAGATATCGCTTTTACCCTCTTAGGATAAAAGTAACAGACAAACTTCGACTTATATACATTTACTTATTCATTAACCAACTATACACAACAATGCGTTTTATAACATCAAGTTACTGATGCGGTTTCGCATTATCAATGTACAACCAATTAACAAATAACAAACCATATATCTAGGTTTTAAGACCATATGATATTATCGTCTTGCTATCACCCTCTTTATCACATTCCATAAGGTGATTCCAGCAAGCGCGGGTTTGTTCCAATGCTCAAAACTAGTTCATAAGCACTCATGAACGTTGCGGCAAACTTTTGCTATGTCTAATACCATTTAGACAATCTACACACCAATTCATGACAATCTTCATTCATACCTACTTCCAACATATGAACGATTGTGGATTGTTTGAATAATTCGATTATTCTTAATAAACTCAATTATTCTGGAAGTCAAAACATGCAAAGTGAAACAATAGCTAAACAATTAACATAAGACAGTAACATTACTCATAAATAATACTCCTTTATTTAATCATCAAATGTTAATTACATTTATCTATTACACGTTTCTAATACTATCTAATCTATAGTAATATCATCCTTTAGCCCAATACTCCTAGCATACTGCAAGTGCTTAACCCTGCTCAGTCCCTTCGTAAGCGGATCTGCTGGGTTATCTTCTGATGATATCCTCTTAAACACCAGTTGTCCTTCTTCTACTCGATGTCTAATAAAGTGATATTTTATGTCGATATGTCGAGATCTATCATGATCCCTCGGTTCCTTGGTCAAGGCAACAGCTCCTTCATTATCACAGAAAATTTCTATAGGCTCCTTTATGGCAAGTACAACTCCAAGATCACCGATGAAGTTCTTCAACCATATTGCCTCATTCGACGCTTCGCTCTCCGCAATGTACTCTGATTCGCACGTTGAATCAGCTACGGTTTCCTGCTTGGAACTTTTCCAAGTTACTGCTCCTCCATTCAGGGTAAAGACCCAGCCCGACTGCGAACAGTAGTTGTCCCTGTCGGTCTGAAAACTGGCGTAACTATACCCTCGCACCTTCAAGTCATCACTCCCTCTGAGGACTAAAAACCATTCACTCGTCCTCCGAAGGTACTTAAGGATATTCTTGACCGCAATCCAATGGGCTCTGCCAGGGTTCCCTTGATATCTACTAACCATGCTCAAAGCAAAGGCTACATCAGGGCGAGTACAAGTCATAGCATACATGATTGAGCCAACTGCGGAAGCAAATGGTACTCGGCTCATTTCTGCTATTTCGGCTTCGGTACTCGGACTTTGAGTCTTACTCAACTTGGCATTACTTTGTATCGGTAATTCTCCCTTCTTCGAGTTTTCCATACTAAAACGTTTCAGTACTTTATCTAAGTAAGTGTTCTGACTAAGTCCTATTAGTCTCTTACTTCGTTCTCTCACTATCCTTATTCCCAGAATATAGGAAGCCTCTCCGAGGTCCTTCATAGCGAAGCACTTCCCGAGCCAGTACTTAACCTCCTGTAGTGTCGGGACGTCGTTTCCTATGAGTAGTATGTCATCGACATACAAAACGAGGAAGCTTACTATACTCCCACTGGCTTTGACATATACACATGATTCATCTTCGCTTCGTACAAATCCAAACTCTTTGACTTTCTCATCGAAGCAAAGATTCCATCTGCGAGACGCTTGCTTAAGTCCATAAATGGACTTCTCAAGCTTACACACTCTATTTGGATGCTTCGGATCAACAAAACCCTCTGGCTAAGCCATGTAAACATCCTCAGCCAACTTCCCATTAAGGAAAGCGGTCTTGACATCCATTTGCCAAATCTCATAATCATGAAATGCGGCAATTGCTAGCATCACTCTAATAGACTTTATTTTCGCAACTGGTGAGAAGGTCTCATCATAGTCAACTCCGGGAGTTTGAGTAAAGCCCTTCGCAACCAATCGCGCCTTATATGTGTGTACATTTCCATCCACGTCGGTCTTCTTCTTGAAGATCCATTTGCACCCAACGGTCTTACGTCCGGGCACATTATCAACCAAATTCCAAACTTGGTTGTCATACATGGATTGGATCTCGCTGTCCATTGCCTCTTTCCATTTTGCAGACTCCGGGCCTGCCATGGCTTCCTTATAACTATTAGGTTCATCTAGATTTATCAATGTGCCATCACTAATATACGTGTCCCCTTCGGTAGTAATATGAAAACCATAAAACTGGGGTTGAACTCTAACTCTTTCGGAACGTTTGAGAGGTAAGGACTCGTCAATCGGTTCAACTGGAGTTTCCTCCTTGGGTTGAGTGTCAGCGGTATAGGTTCCTTCATCAATCGACTCTTGAATTTCTTCAAGCTCGATTTTCCTCCCACTGTCTCCTTGGCTTATGAGTTCTCGCTCTCGGAAAACTCCTCTCCTCGCAACGAAGACAACATTGTCCTTCGGTCTATAGAAAAGATATCCAAAGAATTTCTGCAGGAAGCCGATGAAAATACATCGCTCACTACGAGGTTCGAGCTTGTCGTGAGTATCTCGTCTTACGAAAGCCTCACAACCCCAAACCTTGATATGTGTTAACGAGGGAGCTTTCCCTATCCACATCTCGTGAGGTGTTTTGGCAACCTTCTTTGTAGGGAATCGGTTAAGGATATGGGCGGCAGTCTCTAAGGCATACCCCCAGAATGAGATAGGTAGTGAAGCACGACTCATCATAGAGCGAACCATGTCTAACAAGGTTCGATTACGCCTTTCTACCACACCATTCAACTGCAGGGTCCTAGGTGGCGTCAATTGTGAAACTATTCCACACTCTTTGAGATAGTCGTGGAATTCAAGACTTAGGTACTCTCCTCCTCGATCGGATCGAAGCATCTTGATTTTCTTGCCCAACTGATTCTCCACTTCATTCTTGAACTCTTTGAACTTTTCAAACGTTTCTGACTTTTTCTTGATTAAGTAGATATACCCATATCTACTATAGTCATCGGTAAAAGTCACATAGAAGCGGTTCCCATCCTTCGTGGTTGATCTAAAGGGTCCACATACATCGGTATGTATGAGGTCCAATAAACCCTCACCCCTTTCACATGTGCTAGTGAAGGGTGACTTAGTCATCTTTCCAAGTAAACAAGACTCGCATGTGTCATCTTCCCTAAGGTCGAATGACTCCAACACTCCATCCTTTTGGAGTTAGGCTATGCGCATCTTGTTGACATGTCCAAGACGACAATGCCACAAGGATGCTTTATCCATACTATTGGAAGAATCCATGCACAAAACATCATTTCCTAGGTTATCTACAATCATAACAGTTTCATAAATTCCATTACATGGCATTGCTTCAAAATATAAGACACCATTTAGATAAGCATAAATTGAACCATTCTCATTATTAAAAGAAAATCTAAATGCTTGTCTAAACAAACCATGAAACGAAATGATGTTTCTTGCCATTTCTAGCGAGTAGCAACAATTATTTAAATCTAAACATAAACCATTACTAAGCACTAAAGAATACACTCCAATCTTGGTCACAGACGACGATCTTCTGTTCCCCATGATTAGATTTATTCTTCCATGCTCCACATCGCTATTTCTTCTTAGTCCCTATAATTCAAAACAAATGTGGTAACCACACCCGGTATCTAGGACCCAAGAAATAGCATGAGATGAATCATTAGATTTAATTGTGTATATACCTGCGAAAGACGGCTTGATCTTTCCTTCCCTGATGGCTTGCAGGTATTCGGGGCAGCTTCTCTTCTAATGCCCTATTTTGTGGCAATGGTGGCACTCTGCCTCCTTTGGGTTAGGGTTGGGCTCAGAAGGATCAACTTTGGTCCCACTAGAAGAGGAACCATCTCGGGACTTTCCCTTGCGGTAGCTCTTAGACGGACCCTTCCTCTTCTTACCCCTTCCTTGCCTAATTGCCAAAATAGGAGCAGCTGGTGGATTGTGAGTTGGTGCAACAGACTTGTCCTTGAGGTTGCTCTCAGCAACCCTAAGGAGACCTTGGAGCTTACTTAGGGTGACCTCCTCCTTGTTCATGTGGTAGGTCATCCTAAATTGATTGTAACACAGAGGCAAGGAATGAAGCACCATGTCGATAGTCAAATCTTCCCCAAAGTCGACATTCAACTTGCGAAGACGATCGACATACCTTTGCATCTTTTGCAGGTGCACAGTTAGAGATTCTCCATGTCCCATTTTAGCGGAGATCATGTTAGTGAAGATCTCGTAACGTTCCTGCCTCGCGTTTTGATGGTATCTCTCCAATAAGTCTTGGTGAATTTCATACGGATACATGTCCTCGTAGGACTTTTGGAATTCGGCGTTCATTGTGGCTATCATGATGCAATGAACCTTCGTCACATCACGTTCATGAGTCTCAAAAGCAGTCATTTCAGCCAGAGTAGCGATTTCTGGATTGATCTTCTCGAGCTTCTCATCGAGGACATACTCCTTGTCCTCGTAGCGAGCAATCGTGCGAACGTATCTTATTCATTCGCTAAAGTTCGTTCCATCGAAAGTCACCTTTTGGAAAAGGCTCATCAATGTCAATGAACTAGCATCAGCGTTGTTCACGTTCGACATCTACAAATAGAAAGGAAAAAGATAGATTAGAATTGAATCCCTAATTATCACCCAATAAAAAAAATTAGGGCTAGGATCCAACAACAATATTTACATATTAGAAAAGGGATACCGTAATCCAACATGCAAATAATTTGAAGGTAAGTGAATGATGATTCACTAATTCTCCAACATGAAAACATAACTTTAAGTTCTAAATGTATTGAGAATTCCTAGGTTTGGATGAGATTCATTGAACTTTTCAATGGCATGTTTAAATCTCGATATGCCCCTCTCGTTTGTGATTGGGATACCGAGGATCACAAAGTGGGTGTGAATAACCATGCAAATCTACACGGTGCCTTCATTGTAACAATCACCTATTCGATGTGCCGGTAAACCACACACGCTCCACCAAACTATGATAAACAACGAATCACCCTTTTCCACCTATGCTTAGAACCAATTAGTGTGCCGTTAAACCACACACGCTCCACTAACTTCTTAGCAAGGGTGCAAAGTGTAATTTCATGGGATTGCATCAATTCACTTTTCCTAAAGTAACTAGGATTGGGAATTTTGAAAAAAACATGTAGTTACTTTGTATTTCATATTATACTTTTAATGAGGAGATGAGGTTTCCCTATCATACCCGTTCGGCTAACGACCCTCCACCGATCAAGCAAGCGGTGGGTGTGATTGTACACCCATTAAGCGCCATTTTATTGGCCGCAACCTTACACCCACCTTATAGACCGGCTTCGTGAATGAGGCCTACTAACGGTAAGACTAGCATTTTAATCATACACACACACATACACACACACATATATATATATATATATATATATATATATTAATCTTGTAATATTATATTAGTATAGGGTTGAATTTTAAACTTGTAAAATTCTAGGGTTTGAAATTTAAATTGTCTAAATTAAACTTTTAATCACAAAACATAAATTTCAAAACTTGAGGACAAGTTTTAAACTTTTCAAAACATAAGGGATCAAATAAAAAATAATTCAAATTAACCATTTAATCTCATAATTATCTTTATTTGATTTATTTAAATGTTTCTTGCAAAACAATTTACCAATTTAATTAAAATAATGAATCAATTATCACATAAGGAAATTATTATTCAATTAATTGATAAATATCTTTAATTAGGTCAAGAATATACTCAAATATATATTAAAATCGGATTTATATTGACCCATTAAGATAAAGGCAAGTTTCCATAAGATAAACAACAAGAAATCCCGAAACTAGCTCTTTCTGACGCTCGAACTCGCCGAGTACCACAATGGACTCATCGAGTTGAGGCCTACTCGCCGAGTCCATTATGGAACTCGCCGAGTTCATCAGGCAGAAGACAAAATTCGAATTTTGCAATCAACAATCAAGCAACCAATGCATCAATTCAATAGAAACCAATCAAGGCTCTGATACCACTGATGGGTTTTAGCCATATGAACATTCCTATGTGCACATACAAACCCTAATGCTTGGATCTAGGTTTCTCTAATTGAACATGCATTGTATCCAAGACTTTTGAACAATAGATCTAGGTAATAACATAAGAAAAACAGATCTAGAAGATTACCTTGAGTTGCTTGCTTGAATCTTCTTGTCCTTGGAGCTTAAAGTCACAATTGTCACTCCTCTAATGGCTTACAAACACCAACTTAGCAAGAGGATGATTAGAGAGAGAGGGTAGAGGGAAAGAAGTCGGCCAGGGTTCTTCCAAAGGCAAGAGTGCTGATTTCCTTGACCCCATGGGTCGATTGATACTTGTGAGGCTCCTAGGGTTTCACCCTTAAACCCTAATTGGATAACTTAGGCCCTAAGCAATCCAATCTCCTTATGATAAGCCTTGGAAGATTTCTAGGTCTATCCAAAGCCCTAAAACTGTCCACCCCTTATCCATAAGGGATTATAGCCCAAAGTACAACTATCATACAATTGACGGTTTATGCCCTTTTATTTAATTAATCTCTTTAAGTCCCCAAATTAATTCCTAATTAATTTATGACTTATATTAATCAAATAAAAATATTATTATTCCTTATATTATTCTCATAATATATTAATAATATTTCTGCTCTCATTATAAATCATCCTTATAAGTTGCTATGGTGAAGGCAACCCAAAAGGACCATGCACAATCGGGTCAAATACTTGCCTAATATAGTTGCAGCCTTAGACACTATTCCAACATAAAGAGCACCAAAATCCGAGTTATAACGAAGAAGTTATGGCCTATCAAAGTTTTACGGCAAAATCGGCACGGCACTGGGAGACGTAAATAGTGAATTTTTGATAAAGTACTTTTTAGTCTTAGTGATCTAAACAAAATTTGTAGTATACGTTAAACTGAGAACATACAAAAAAAAAAGAATGCCCAAATCTGACTTCGTATGAGGAAGTTATGAATTTTCTAAGATTTGGCATAGCAGTGCACGCCTCGAAACTCGAATTTTAGATCGATCGGTTTCTAGCCTACATGACCTAAACAAGAATTGAAGATCTCATTAATAGGAACTCAACGGTAAAAAGACATAAGAAAACAGAGTTCGTCGAAGGAAATTATTTTTAAGAAGCGAAGCGTTGTCTGAGTTCGGAATCACCACCTTTTCAAGTGAGTGCATGGTCCCTTTCATCTTACACATAGATATGAAGTAATTTATATAAACTATGTGTTATGTGTGCATATTATCTGTATATTTGCTATCTATGCTGGATGAACGATTTTATACAAGTTTTATATGATTTAAACTGTATATGTATTTATATCAAAGTAATATGTTGGGTAAAACATGGGTAGATGAAATATGAGTTGGATGATGAGTTAAGAGGTGATATAGACCATGAGGTAAGGGTGAGAGGTGGACGATGTGAGAAGCCTTGTTCCCAAATGTTGGCCCCGTCATCTAGCAAAGTATGGATGACAACTACATACTATTCTAGACAGTCCAATGGAACACTAGCAGGCTCGCAACCTGTAGGTGTTGTGAGCGATGTGTTCACCGGTGTACTCTAAAAACCCATGGACATGTATTGCGAGTAGACTCTCGAAAACGATACTGTCAATAAACGATATAACCCTAGCAGTTGTGCTCGAAGGACAATACTGGCAGCTGCGCCTCATATAGAATATCACAATTATGGCAGTTGCACCTCATATAGAATATCACAATTATGGAAGCTGCGCCTAAGTGATAGAACTAGCAGATGTGCTTGACAGCTGTGTCATTGACAACGATGGACTTCGTACCACTTAGAACTAGCAGATGTGCTTGACAGCTTTGTCATTGACAACGATGGACTTCGTACCTATTCCTTAGGATAATCCTTAGGAATGAATGAACGAGAAATAGTTGATTCTTAGGGTATATCCTTAAGATTAAAGAAGATAATGGGGATGGGTAATTGGGTTAACTGTTTGATGATTAAACATAATAATTATATTATTGTGGGTTGAAAACCCTATGTGCTCACCAGGTTTCCCAAGTTGACCCACTCAGTTTATTTATATCATATGTGTTGATATGAAGTCACATTATACAAAGAGATTAAGGAGATATAAATCACTAGTGATAATGAATGTAAGTTTTGTTTATGCTTATGTTTCTGTATTGACGATGACATCCCAAATGTTTTAAAATGAATAAAAATACTTTAATTCGGAAAGGCTTTAATAACGTATATATCATGTTTTACTGGGAACAAATTCCACAACATTTTTATTAAAAGAGGTACTCTGATTTTTATAAAGCATAAACAAAACTGGTCTTTTCTGGCCGTGAAAATAGGGATGTCACAGTTGAAGATGAACTCGACGAGTTGTGCATTCAACTCGGCGAGTCGAGGACATGACTTGTTCATCAGAAGAAGGTGAACTCGACGAGTTGTTCATACAATTCAACGAGTCGGATGAAGGTTCATTTGATGATCATATAGATGAGGAACTCGTCGAGTCGTTGCTAAACTCGACGAGTAGGGTCGTGGATAAGGACGGGTAAAGGGTTAGGGTCTCGACGAGTTGGCGGCCCAACTCGGCGAGTCGGGTCAACTGGAAGTTGACTTTGACTTGGACTTAGTTAGGGGTAAAATAGTCATTTTATCCTAAGAGTAGATATCAGATTCTGACTAAGTGTGTTGTGGGGATTGTAGCCGGAGGATTTCCGGACCAGCAGCAGACAGAGGTTTCCCGCACATATTGTCAGCAGCTACTCGTACGAGGTGAGTTACCTTTCAGTAGCGGTGGGTCTACGGCCACCATGTCGGCCCACCCGTAGGAGTCGTATGTTAGATGATTGTCTTTGTGATATTCATTTGTGTTTGCTACTACCTGATATGTTATATTCTGTTATGATATCTTCTGTGATAGTGGTAGATTTCGGTTTTTAGGACCGAAGGGTAGGTTAGGCACCCCAGATATGGCTAACAGTATGTTATGATATGGTTAGCTGCTAGCATGATATGTTATATGAGATAGAGGTAGTAGAAAGGGGAATAGTCCCCGAGGTTCGGTTGTTAGGACCGAAGGGTAGTCAGCACCCTAGAATGGCTCGACATGGGTATGTCAGCACCCCAGAATGGCTTGACACGGGTAGGACGACACCCCAGAATGGTCGTACGGGTAGGTCGGCACCCCAGTATGGCCGTACCGGGTAGGTCGGGCACCCCAGAATTGCCCGACAAAATGTATGCTATGTGATTGTATGGTATGTGGTACGATGGGGGAACTCACCAAGCTTCGTTCTTACAGTTTACAGTTTTGTTTCAGGTACCTCTTCAACGAAGGGGAAGGAGTTGGCGTGGTAGCGGCACATCATACACACACTCATTGTTTTCCGCACTATGGATATTCTGGGATTGTACTTTGACATGTTACTAATTTTATGACTTGGGTTTTCAGACATGATACATTGTTTTATGAGATGATGTGATTTCACAGTATTTTATTATGAATGTTTTTATGGGCCAGTTAATTAAAATGATATTTTTGGACATGAAAATTGGGTTGTTACACACACAAACACCCATGCGGTGGCTGGTGGTGGCAGGTGGTGGCAGCCACCATGGTTGGCTGCCATGGTGGTTTCTGGCCAAAACACACTCTCACTTGTTCAGCAACACCAAAACATGCAACTCTTAAGCTAAACACGAAAAAGAACCACACCCATCGGTTTCTTGTGATGGTAGTCGGGGGTTACGTGAGATGGCGGCAGCAACATCACTCTTGACCGACGGCGGCAGCGTTGCAACGACAGAATAAGGTGGCAGTTGGGAAGGCAGCGGCTGGAGCTCATTGAAACGGAGGTGGTTGTTAGCTGCTGTGGAACGATCTCGATAGTGGCGGTGGTCGAAACGGAACCGACGACTGCCAAGGGCGTTGCGAGCGGCGATAGAAAAGGAAACAAGAAAGAGGAGGACGGCGGAAGGGGTGGCAACGGACACCCGTGGAAGTCATGTCGTTGACAACTCTCACAGAGGATATGGACTGCAACGTTCGGCGGCTTGGAAATGACGGGAATGGGTGGTGCGGCGCCGGGAGGTGAAGAAGGAGGATGGTCGCCGGTGGTGGGAGGCATAAGGGTGAGGGTGACAGCTGTACATGATCCTTAGGGTTAGTGTTTGCTTTGGCATAAATACCCGTCACTACTCCAACTCATTTCCATAATGGCGGAACTAGTCCTTCCCCATGACATTTTCTTTCAAAATAAGGCCAATATTTACCATTCAAACCCTCAGTATCAAAATCCATTACAATTAAGTCCCATAAATTACCAAACAGTCCCCATCTTCTAAAATCTTTACAATTCAACTCCCTATGTTAACCCTTTAGCCCCCAATATCTTAATTATGACATATTCAGCCCCTCCACCTCTTTTCCTTTCAAATTAAATCCAAATATTTACCATAGAGCCCTTGCCTTCATAAATATTTACAAACTGAGTTCGGAACTCACACTTTTAACCCCCGACTTCTAAAATTATGACAATTAGCCCTTTGAGACCATCCTTTGATATATAATTATTTATTTTAGGGATACTATTTTTTCATTAATTTATTTATTTATCTAATAAATAAACGGGGTGTTACAGCTAGTCTGGTAGATCTGTAGGACTACCTGTGATTCTGTCTGCATGATTATATGTATATGTTTGTTATCTATTATATGTTGATATATTGCGTTGGTTTGAAGTTGTATTGCTTTTTGTTGTAGCCAACAAACCCTGAAGCATTCCAGATATGAGTTGAGGGTTGGGTAGGGCATGCCAGACTCATACTAAGGGCTCAGTAGCATTAGCATTCCATATACGAGTTGAGGATCGATTGGTATGCCAAACTCGTACTGAGGGCTGAACATTGGTATTCCAGTCTAATGATTGATTGGACTATGGAGCATGCCATACATAAGTTGTGGGCCCCGATGGCCAGTCAGACTTATGTTGTGGGCTTATGAGCAAGCCAGATATGAGATGTGGGCCCGATAGGCAAGCCAGACTCATACTGTGGGATCAGTGGTAATCCATTCTTTTAGTTGTAGACCCAGTACATGATGTTATTTGTATATGTTATCTGTTCCTGTGTCGGTACTTGAGGGGAACTCACTAAGCTTCATGCTTACAATTTTTGTTTATGGTTTTAGGTTCTTCAGAGGATCGTGGCAAGACGAATGCGTGACCGTACACATCCTTGGTTTTACTACTAATTTGGATCTTGGGAGACTCTGTTTTTAAATCATGTTTTGAAAATAATGGTTTTGTAAAAACTTTTGTTAGTAAATGGGATGTTTTGAAAAGTTTAAATTTGTTGAAATTTTTGGGATGCTACAACCTCACTGAACAAAAAAAATTAAGAACACCCTGAAGACTAAAAAACATTCCATAACGAAAATTGAATAACATAGTTAATTGGAATATTTTATTTTTTTTCCACTACAAAACTACCTTTATCCTCATATTTATTGTTAGTGTATATCAATAATCATAATTGACTAATGTAACCACCGATTTTTACATATGTAGGTGCTCAATATTTAGTTCATTTATGACAAATTATGAGAGTAACGAGGATGTAGTGCCTATGGACAAATTTTCACAAGAATGAGTCGCATATGTCTGATCTTAAACTCTGAAGGCAAGACTATTATGGTTTGCGGTAGGACCTTAAACTGACTCGTCTACTAACCATAGTTAAAGGCATTTAAGGATGAAATCCCTTAATTTACCTACGGGTAAATGTCATTATAACATAATAAACTATTGTGTTTTGTCTGATTGGTCATTATTCTTTTTTTTTTGCACAATAGATCATTAAAGTTACATTTTCGGTATCAATTACATCATTTTCATTGATTTGAAGCGATCGGCCGGTATACACCTATTGACTTGACATTTATTAATTAAGATATTTATTTTGCAAAAGCCACGTGCTTCTTATTTTATTATTATTATTATTTTTAATAAAAAAATTAAAATAAATAATGATAAATGTAAAAACTCATCGAAATCAATTCCCCCATTACTCACTTTATCCTCAACCCATATTAACCTGTTAACCCTAAATCACAGAGCTATAGCCGCCACCCATCATCACTTGACGATTGTCGACCATCATAGCCTGCCTCCAACCACCATCAACGGACCGTCGCTGATCTTCGATTTCCCGAAGAAGTGAAATTGTTGGTGTTTCCTTATCTTTTTTCCGTTGAGAAGATGTTACCTTCCATGGACATGATGTCTCCGCCTTGGCTATTTCTGGTGACCGTCTCCTTCTCCATTCTTGTCCCACCCACCCTCATACTATTTCATTACTGTCGGCGACCGCTTTCGGTGATACACAACATTGAAGCCCACAAGCATCCACAAATAGCATATCAACAATCAAATCCTCCCTCTGATTTTTTGACACTGTTCGAAAGTCATTTCAAGAACCTTGTGAATCGGATCTACTACCACCATCGACATATAACTAGAAAGCGTTTGATTTCCAAAAATATGTTATAGTTTCGGTATTAGATTTTGATTTTCATATTCATATATTGTTCAGTTTTGGTTCATACATTAGTAGGACATAGTCGATTCCTATACTGATGGTGGTTGTCGGAGGAGGTTACAGGCGATGGTTGTTAGACATGAAAAGGATGAGGTGGATTTGATTTTGATTAGTTTTTGTTTTGATGAGGTATTTGAAGTTTTAATTTTGATTTTGGTATCATTTGCTTTGGTTTGTGGTAAGTGATGGTGGGTGTTAGAGGTTACCGACGGTGGTTGTCGGAGATAAAAGTGACGAGTTATCACCGGATCTTATTAGTTGTTACATATAGGGAAAAAAGGGGTTGTCTCCATACGGTGGAGGAATCAGATGTCAATAAGAGTAAATGGTTATAACATTTCTAATTTTTAATTTTTAAATCCAAACGCTTATGTGGCAATAATGTGGCCCTATTGCCTCTATGTCACCAGTGCTAATTAAGCATGGTAACCTACAAACCGGTAAGTATTGGGGCGAATCCCCTATTTAACAGGTAAAATATAACTTTAATGACCTATTGTGCAAAAAAAATAATGACCAAATCAAACAAAACACGATAGTTTATTGTGCTAAAATGACATTTACCCATTTACCTACCCTAACTTAAGAGAATTTCTAGAGCCTATATATCGTTTCAAGCTACGTATCTTTATGTGGCACTTTATTTGCTCAAGAGAATAGGTATGATCTTATACTCTTGAAATCTATCTCACTACTTTGATCATGCATGTTTACACTAATGAGTAAAGGAAGATAAATTGCTCCTTGTTTTTTTAGAATTATAAACTATATTAGAAGAAGTGTTCCTTAATGTAAATTGTTACCATAAACTATTTTGTCGTTGAATATATTGATTAAAAAGTATAATGCTAGATCTAGTTGTAGGAAATAATTTTGGTGTTTCTCATTGTTTCTCCTATCATAAATGTCATGCATGACTCCAAACCTAATAATGGTATTATAACATGTAGTTGATGAACGTGATCATGATAACATTTTGGATATTCAAATCGTCACATGTGGCCATACAAGTCTCAAATCCATATAGTTGATGAACATGACCATGATCAAAATTCAAATTAAAGTAATAAAGTTTTTCCATGGCTTAAAACTCTTCATAAAATGTGTCATGTACGAAACATGTATTACACATAATATTCCACATAGGCTATGCACAAAATAGATTAGTTTACTACAACGTGTCAAAGTACAATGATATTATAGGGGACATGTGTTCAGAGGAAATTAACACACCTCAAAACTATAATAGATCTTCTACTCCATTTCAACTGAACGAATAGGTAAAAAGGTGAACGACATGCTATTTAAATGGAAATACATTGTAACATCCCGAAAATGAAGGGTAAAAATTTCGTTTTAAATATATATTCAAACATTCCTTTATCTTTATCCAAATATTTAAAAGTATTCCATAGTAAAAAAATTATTAAAGTAAATCCCAAAATCATGAATTGCGGAAAAACACAGGTGTATGTGTTGCGATCAAGTCGGGTCATTCCCTTTCGAACCGGAAGTACTTGAAATCATAAACCACAAGATGTAAGCACAAAGCTTAGTGAGTTCCCCAAATACCACATACCATACATATTAAACGAGCCATACATATCAAACATATCCAATAATCAATAATAAGTGCTATGTGTCAATCATAGTATTGTCATTATGCCACGAACCGTATCATAGTCTTCCTTGCCAGGACGGGGGCAAAAACCCTGGGTCTTACACACAAGTTCCAAGAGCCACCTCCTGGTCTTCCATGCGAGCATCACAAATACCACTAGCATACAATCTACAACTACTTAAGTAATTAACTAACAGAGTTTAGACTATGGTCTTGCATACAAATTGCCAAGAGCCACCTCCCGGTCTTTCATACAAATGCCAAGTGCCACTCCCGAGTCTTCCTATAAAACATAAACCACATGGGCCAACATTGGTGCCTTTGACCCATAGTACAGTTAGGAGACTCACATCGAATGCTGAAGCTCACTGAAAGAAATCCCTAGTTGCTGCCCTGACGACTCCCTGAGCTATTATTACAAAATAACACCCAATCATCAATTGGGTTCCAATCTATGGCCAACAATCCATACTTAGGGTAAAATGACCACTTTACCTTTAACCCAGTCTAAACCAAAACTGAGGCCCAAATCCATAACCCAAAAAGGCCTAAAACCAAAAGATCCACAAATGCCTACTAATGGCCCAATTTTCCAAATTAGGCCCAACCCCATATGGGCCTTATCCTAAGCCCAATAATTTCTTTAGTCCAAAAAGTCGATCTCAGATGGCCCAAAAGGCCCAAAGCAACTAGTTGGCCCAAGGATGCGAATCCCAAAACACAACAATCCAAAAACCCAGCTAAGCGCTGTACGCGGGGCGTACACGACGAATCCAGATCGCGACCAATAACTAGGTACGTTGGGTGTATGCTCAGTTACGCGGGGCGTAACTTGGCTCATTCCAAAACTAATTGTATGGCTTAACCACTTAAGCAAATTGCACCCAAACTTCAGAGGACCTCAAAATAAATCTCTTAATGTATAAAGTCGGCACCTTTATGCATTTGCATGACTTAATGGGACCCAACAACCATCTTAATCCATTAAGACCCATTCTAATCCAACTAGAACATGCATGGACCAAAAGAAAAGATCAAGATACCATTTTTACAAACTTATTAACTCCGAAAGGGCAAGATCTAACAACCTTAGCTCTTAGAGTGGCTCAAACTCACAAGGAGGACTCAAAACCCAAAAATAAGCACAAATATAGCCGTAAACCCATAAAACATAACAAGAAGCCAAGGTATGAACTTGATACCTTAAATTTGCTGGAAATGAAGCCACGAGTCTGGATCTATAAGTCTTCCTTTGAACCACAAGCTAGCGTCATGCACCTTTTCCTGGAAAATGAGAAAAGCACACCAAAATGCACACTCAGATCTCACAAACACTCAATGAGAGGTTAGGGTATCTGAAACAAGGCTAGAAGTCAATGGTGGCTGAGAAATGAAAGAGCCTTGAGCTTATAAGGATGCTTAAATAGTGCCTAAACCCTAAAAATTAGGGTTTGGCACTCTGCTCATTACAGTGGGCGTACACACCCAGGCACTCGCCAACTAATCATGCACGCATGGGACCGATTTGCCATTCTTTTCCATTAGGAGCCAAATCTGCCAATAATTTCAAATTACCATAACTTCCTCATTTTAGGTCTGTTTCCAACGAACCTTATATCCATGGAAAGGTGGCGAGAAGCCCTACGCTTCTAACAACACACCAAAGCATTAAAACTTCCTGAACAAAACCCAAAATTCACAAAAGACTGAGTTATAAAATTACGATTATATCATTAGCCTCCGAAAACATCATCGAACATTTTGATCACTTAAACCAGAACACCCACACCCGAAAAGGGCCAAATCCTTTCTTCCCCAAGGCCCTAAGCTTCATAAAAACTGAAGACTGGACTGCAGCCCCGAAGAATGAAGCAAATCCAAAACCGAGTTTTACATACATGATTTAGAAAGTTATGATATTTTTCAATCGAAACGTTCATGCATAAGGTTAAGTTCATGAAATAAATAAATTTTGTACAATGTGGTGAAACCATTATATATATATATATATATATATATATATGTGTGTGTGTGTGTGTGTGTGTGTGTGTGTGTGTGCGCACGCGCGCGCTCTAAGAACCATACGTGTTGTGAGAACTTTAGAACCATTTGTAACTATTAGATTAAGAACATCAATGAACGCAATTGATTCTAAGAAGATCAACTATATTCCATAAAAGATTACTTTTACGATTTTAGTCATGACTAAATTTCTTTATATTCAATTTCTATCTTTACAATCAACACCATACACATATTCAGTTGGCATATATTACCATTTTGTTGTTATTATTATTATTATCATCATCGTCGATGGCGGCAGCAACAACATCTAAGTGGGCTAACCCAATTCCTACACTTTATATCCTAGTGAAAAAAATATTATTTTACATAAAAGGTAATATGATAATCTAACTATCACTCATCAATGTAGATCATTTTCAACTCTAATACCTTTGATAAATTGTAGGAGAGATACGTCAAAGTCCTTGCTTCAAAAGTAAACGGATGATCTAAGGGGTGATGTGGACTTGTGAGTGCAATCACAACTAGGGAGAGGGATATATATATATATATATATATATATATATATATATATATATATATATATATATATATATATATATATATATATATAGTGGCGGACCTTAGTGTTGGCTGGGGGGTCCCGGGCCACTGCTTCGATTCTGGCACGCAGTGTAATTTTTTTTTTATTATGTTTTTTCTATTAGGTGCAACAGCTTAAAATACGAGTACCACTACTAATGTAGATTTTTTCGAAAAATCTTTTTTAGTGTCACCCCTACTAAAACGTTCTGTGTCCGCCACTATATATATATTCATATATATATATATATATATATATATATATATATATATATATATATATATATATATATATATATATATATATATAAAAGATAAGATTTTTAGATCTTTATTTTATTTTCTTAGGACATCATCATCGGAGAACAACTCCACATATGTTGACTACGAGAGGTTGCAACAATAGGTGTGTTATGATAGATAATAAAAATTCTGAAGTATGTTGCTAAGATATATAATAATTGAAGTATGTTGTCATTATGGAAAAATATAAAAGTACATTGTCTTCGGTAATAGACAAGAATTAACGCATGTTTTTATCATGGATAAAAAATCAAGTATGTTACTATTGTGGAAAAAGTAAAATACAATGCTATATTGGATAAAAAAATAAAGTTTGTTTCTTGTATATATAAAAATTATAATATGTTGTTATTGTGAATAAGAAAATACAAGTACATTCTCTATATTAGTGAAATGCTAGATAAAAATGTTAAGATATATACTTTGTTTTACTAATTTATGTATGCCTTTTTTAACATATTTTAGGTTTGTGAGTTGGAAGAAAGACAAGTCCAAATAAGTGTAAGATAATTACAACTTGGAGCCCAAATTGTCAAATTTATAAGTAATAACCCTTCCAACAATCCACCTAATGCTACTTATGTTATTGTTGTAAACACTTGTATGTTTTTTAGACATTTGTATTTTGTTCATGTCTATATTTTTTTGTTAAACTTGCGCTGTTAATGGATAATTTTAGATTGAAGATTATTGTCTGTGTATGATGTTGAAATAGAATTTGGTCATTTATATTAGATTTTTTCTGCATTTTGAGTAGAAAAAATCATTTTTTTATTCCTCTAAAGTCGTACATTTCATTGGAAATGCCTAGGAAACATTGTCAAAAAAAGTGTCATGAAAACTATCATAATAGTGTTTCCATGGAAAAATCTTGGAGAAAACTATGATCAAACTTGTCACTAAAAGTAGTCATAAAAGAGTTGTTCTTCGGAAATGCATATGAAATATATTTTCCGGGGAATAAGTTTCCTCTGAAAACCTTGGAATACAAGCAAAAATGGAATTCCCTTAGTAAAGTTTCTAGGAACTTTTTTTCTAATAGAACTTGTTTTCCTCAAAAAACTCTTGTAAATACCTATTTTGTAGTATTGTATGGCCATTTTAGTGAATCACTCAAATGAATATTACATTCTTAAATCATAATAAATATTTTTGAATATTATTAGATGAAAAAACCACTTATTAAAGTGAAAAAGAAGAAAAACGGATTAGTATCAAAACATTCTTTAACATAATTTCCAACTTGGCATAAGTAATAAAAATGTTTTTATAATAATATTTGCTGAAACCAATATATTTCTTGGTTATCACTTTCACTTTGGGTTGCATAAATGCAAGAAACACAATTTCCATGCATATATCTCGTTTTACTATTAAAAAGCACATGATACTCATCTTGGTGTTGAAGTGTCACTATTTATGAACTCAACTTTAGCCTATATAACGTAATATCTATTTATAGTGTAACATACTCAACAATTCTGGTTAAGGTTTTATTACTTCCTCAATTAGCTTAACTCAAATTAACCATAGGTAGTCACTAGTTTCGTTATGATTCGACACATGTCAATAATTGTGACACTTAAATTTGAAAGTCAAAGAGATTGTGGTTTTTGTTGATGATGAATATGAACATAGTGTCTTTCTTCCTCTCGTAAATTAACATCACAAAAGTTTTATTTATTGGTTAATTACATAAGAGACCCTATTATTTAGCTTTTTCGGATTAAAGAAGTGGAGGAGCAACTCAGGCCTTGGGACAAAAAAGATGGAAAAGCAATACATCAAAAAGAGGACCGAAAACACAAGGACTAAAGTGGTATAGACACAAATTATGATACTCCTCATCCTCAAGTAGTTGAAATACCTATACGTATATATATACACTAGATGAATACTCGCGCGTTGCGCGGAAACATCTATATAGTTAAAATCTTTACAATATATGTTTTTTTAAATATAACAATAACGTTGTTAAATTTGATATAATAATTTGTATACTAAATTGATATAATATATTGATTATTTTGAATTATATGATAATATATATATATATATATATATATATATATATATATATATATATATATATATATATATATATATATATTATAACTGCATAATCTCAACCGTTTGAATGACTTCTATCCCCGAGTTACTCATAAATAAAATTAAATATAATATATAGTTTAATGTTCTTTATAGTTATTGTCATTGTTAACTAATTTTTTCAAATTTATTTTTTAAACATTTTAATTTCTATCATTATAATTATTTAAAACATCAAACATTGTTTTTTTATTTTAAAGGTAACAATATAATCATTTATATAGAGTTATATTTAACTATTGTTATTGTAAGTTATTTTAAACTACTTATTTGAAAACTTTTAACGATTATACAAGTATCTTTAGGAAATATTTTAGTTAAATTGAGATTATAATTCAGTTTTTTGCATTTAACACTATAATTTATCACTTTTAACTATTCACAAAATATTCATTGGATTTTTTAAGTGAAACTGAAATTTATATTTAATTTGACACTGTAATGTTATATTTAAATTAACAATTTAAATATTTTTTTCCAAACTGTTCAAAAGTTGTAGCTTTAAATTGATAGTGGTTTACATACAACAACTTAATCTAATAAATTAAGTATAATCTGTTAAAAATTAAAGACCTAATTTTATAAGTAGAAGGAAAGATGTTATTTTAATATTGAAATTTAGTTTATTTATGATTACACTTTTGGTTTGATATTTATTTAACCTTATTAACCAATTTATAATCATTATTAGAAAGAAACTACAATTTATCAGTTTTAACTATTTAAAAAATATTATTTGGTTTATTTAAGTTAAAATAAAATTTATATTTAAGTTGATCCTGTAATGTTATATTTAAATTTATAATTTAAGTATTTTATACAAATTATTCAAAAGTTGTAGCTTTAAAATGATAACGGTTCCCAACAATATATTAAAACTAATAAATTAAGTATAATATGTTAAAAGTTAAAAAAAACATAACTTTATAATAGAAGTAAATATATTTTTTTAATATTGAAATTTAGTTTGTATATGATTACACTTTATGTTTGATATTTATTTAATCTTATTAACCAATTTATAACCATTATTAGGAAGAAATTGAAAAGTAATAGGAGTTTTAAATGAATAGAAAATTGCATGGAAGTTTCAAATGAATGTGGTGAAAGGAAAAATGCTATCTTTATAATATATATATATATATATATATATATATATATATATATATATATATATATATATATATATATATATATATATATATATATATATATATATATATATATATATATATGGTATGTTTTCTTTAATGCACTTCTTGGTTTATCTTACATTCAATTCATTTACTATGCATTGTTTATATGTTCAGGAGGATGCACCAAATGGCGATCTCACACAAGACTATGTGGCTGAAACACAACCAATGACAGTAACATTAGATGAAATGCAATTAATTGATGTACATGTGAATGAGGTTGAAGATGATCATGATGAAGTAGGAATTAAAAAAACTCAAATGACACGTCTACACTTCAAAATTGGAAAAAGTCAAGAGATGGAGTTGATTCAAGCTAGAAAGAACCAACGGTGTTAGAGATGTTATTTCATTGATATGTATAGTGGGTGGATGGAAATTTTATTGGTGCTACTTGTTACCCCTTTTGTTGCTACTAATATGACCTTTTATAATTGTTAGTGATGGCTACGTAGATTGATACCACATGTTTTTAATTTAGTGAAGTAATCGGTTGACCATTTAGATCGATCGGTATAGCTTGAATTCGATGGTTATGATCTGATTACCATGTTTAGGACTTTTGTAAATGACAGTACATATGTTACATGTTATACACATGCATGGAAATTAAGTTTTAGTTTTTCATGTTGTTGTTTGGAAATCAAAAAATGTTCTACCTAAGGTTCATTAGAGTCCATGCATAAATAGAGAAGTTTCAACCTCACAAAAACACCATTCGGTTCCAACATTCCTAACAACTATCTTGCTTCTAATGCTATACATGGAATAAAAAAACATAAAAAGAGAAGAAAACGTGAAATTATGGTTTCCAAGAAGATTCACGTTTTTAAGCTTGGGGTTGCCAAATCACCGTCCAGCTCATTATATGAGGTCACGTCAACAACATTTAACTGTCTTATTAACTGGTAAATAAGGAAAGGAAAGTAAAGGTCTGGTTTAATCCAAAAAAATGATAAAATATATGGTTTTTTTTTTTTTTTAATGTAATTAACCTTTTTTATTTACGGAGCTGTTTGTACAAATTAGTTAACCATCTCTAGTATATTTAAATTACATAATAATAATTTAGTTTATTATAACCATTGTAAACAAATAAGCAACTTCATAACTTTCAAAACATTAGAACATTAGACCCCACACTAAGTTCAAAACCAACTTTTATACAACTTAAAAGGATGGTAAAAGATACCAAGCAAAACACACTAGTCTACGTCCTCGGTTTTTCCACACTAAACTGAATTGAACCGGACTAGACAAGTTTATCATAACTATTTACAAGACAAAAATGACAAGGACATTCACGTCTTTTCCACACACAAAAGACCAAGAACAAGTCTATCCCACCTCTTGATGGGAAATTATTACAATCTTTGTCCCATGGACAATAGACTCCTCACGGTTTCAGTTCATTGTACGCCAGATACAGTACAAAGCCAACATGCCATACCTAATGTCGCAGTTCTAGTCTAATGCATGCAAAATGCAGTACAGTATGGTCATGTTCTGTCCTGTTTTGTCCTGTCATATGTCATGTACTGCATAACAAACGATGCCTAAAACTTATCGAAACCGGTACAAAACCCTAAAACCCTCACTCAAATTTACAATCACGCCACCACGTAGGATAATCAAACCCTAAAATAACCTACCATTATCAAGTTCTCCCTGGTGGAGTAAGTTGCCCTATTTGATCAACAAAATTATTCACACTCCTCATATTCCACCAAAACTTTCCAAATTGATCCAACTCTTTGCCACCCTTGTCTCTATCACCACCCGGATTCTCAGTCAAAAACTGTTCCCAAAACACATCATTAACACCTACCACCACCCCATCTCCGGCGACTTCACTAGCGGCAGTTTTAACCTTTTCACGGTTCACATCAAAATCATCTTCAGCTTCTTTCAATACACCCTCCCACAACACAAGGGATGATTCCAATTTCTCCACTAACTCATTATCCAATCCCAAAAGTGCATCAACGGTTATACTTTCACGAATCGGGATATCAAAATGACAAATTTGCCCCTCATCATTTTCACCGGACAACCTTCTTTTTCTGTCATTTGTGTCCCCCAACGCGGGTTTCTGAAATAATTCGTTTAAATAACAAAGGATTTCTTTTTGGTGTTTTCCAGCGAGTTTCAAACGATCTGTTAATTCGCGTGCTTTTGATTCGATTTGCTTCTGTTCTTGTTGGTGCTCTTGAAAAAGTATGGATAGTGATTCTTTTTCGTATTGGAGATTATTGATTTTTTCTTTGTATATTTGTTTTTCTGATTCGGTTAATGGAGAAGATGAAGGTAGTCCATTGATTGAGAGATTTTGCATGGAATGACTATGAACTGGTTTTCTTCTATGGATGTTTTTCAATAGATGTGGTTGACCTTTGATGAAATCTTCATTTGCAAACTCCCATAGTTCAGGATCAATTTTCCGAAAACCCTGAGAGAATTTAAAAGAAAAAAAAAAAAAAAAAAAAAGTTGTTGTAGAATTGTAGTTTTGTTTTTTCACTCAACAAACAGCAAAAATGCAAAGGAGAAGAACGAATGCATGAATCAAAAGTACTGACTTACATAAGTATTAAGTTGTCTGATAAAACTGGAGAAATTGTTATGCTTGAAGAATCTTGGAAGCAATTCACCACAAAATTCAGGTGGATTCCACACGATGAAACTCTTATTATTCTGACTCCATGAGACTATAGCATCTGTCGAAGGATCATCAACCATCTCATACGTCTTCGTGATGAAAGGAGGCAGAGCATTAGAACTACCCTGAGCATCATTCATTGTGACCCAATACGAATTTCTCTCGAATCAAGTCAAAAGAAGCTTAAATTTTGAAAACAGGGTTGAAAAAGCTGCTTGTTTCCCAAAAGGAAACCCAAACCCACCAAGCTCAAGCGAATACCTGGTTATCTGTATAGCACTCCTGTAGATGAAGATAGAGAAAGCGAATCAAGGATAAGAACAGCTTCATATGTCATAATTACTTAGCGGAAAGAAGCATCAAAGTCGTTAAAAGCATCAACTCGTTTCCGGAAACTTAAAGCAAAAGCGTCCCCTACCAAAACTGTTACATATGCATCTATACTTGTACATATCACAGATGCCTTCTAACAGAGCCAAATTAGTGCACACCAGGTGTTCGACGTATTACCTGAAAGATAGTGAACCAAACGAACTCCAAGAATTTAAATATGGCTTCAAGGAAGGGATTAATTCCCTCTGACGAAAAACATCGCCCGGAACACACAAATCCAATCTTGTTAGGGTTTTACGTGAAGAAGAAGAAGCGCAAGAAATGAAAACGACACAGGTATAATAGAGAGGTTGAAAGTTCTTCAAGACTTAGTTCTTCTGATCTTGGAATGTCGGAATCACTGGTCTTTCTGGATTGAATTTACTTGAAAGAAATCGACTGAGGGGTAAATCATCAAATCAGGGTCATGTTCAATCTAAAATCGTGTACGTGGGTTTAAATTCAATCCACGTTCTTGTTTGTTTTGGATGTCGGAATAATTTTATATGGAAAACCTTACAGAGTGACGCATGTGCTTTGGTGGGTATGTGAGTATGTATGTCAACTTTACAATTTAACATATATATATATATCTCCAAGATGTTCATCCGTTCGCAAACATTTCATTTATGCCCCTACACTTTGGATTAATTCTCCAAGATGTTCATCCGTTCGCAAACATTTCACTTATGCCCCTACACTTTGGATTAATTCCAAATACTAGCCACATATTTTTGAGAGACTATAAGAATACCCCCCAAAACTTTTGCATTACGACGATTATGATTTTAGTTCTTTTTTTTTTTAACAACAATTTTTATTTAGTAAAGTAATTTTCTATATAAAACAACATATGTTCATTAATTAACGCCCTTTAGTAAGGAGTATAAATTTAATTGTACTTAGGACTATAAACAAAACGAACGAACATAAACATAAGTCTGTTCATATTCGTTCGTTTAAGTTAGCCGAAAAAATGAAAGAACACGAAGGGATAAATGAATAAGTTTTCTTATTCATGTTCGTTCGCTTAACAAATTACATTGTTCATGTTCGTTTGTTTATGTTCGTGAACATGATAAACAAACATAAAAGAAAAAAGATAAATAAACATAATTGAACATATATGAATATAAACGAACATATAATATAGTAATGTAATAAAAAAACAATTGAACATATAAAAACATGAATTAACTTAAAAGGAGTGAACATTCACGAACATAAACGAACAAACGAAACCATTGTTCGTATTTGTTTGTTTAACTAAACGAAAGAGAATTTGTGTTCATGTTCGTTCATTTATTAAAATCAATAAACATTAACAAACTTCCTATCGAACGGTTCGTCGAACGTTTAGTTCTTTTACAGCTCTAATTGTACTGTATAACAATTTGATGGTTAAAATGATTGTGTATTAACTTTTCCTAGCATAAAGATGAACAAAATCTTAGTGTTGAAAAACAAAAATAACATTATGTTGTTACTTGTTAGTATATTTTTAGTATACGTAAAAATATTACTTAAAACGTTGGCCTAAAAGTATGTTCATTTAACCTATTGCATCATACTTTGATGATGAAAAAACAATTTAACATTGAGTGAATTAACATTTATAACCATTGTATCTAAATTTTTCTAAAATAAACAGTCAAATTTGAAAGAAATCCCAAAGAATGTGTTGGTTAGGAGGGACCAGGCTCGGCTGGACAGGATGAAGCTGTAGTGGATTATACTAAATGGATGAATTAGACATGTTTTTATAGGTATTTTTTATGATAAGAATAAAAAATAAATAAAAGATCGAAAACATACACATTGTCTCTTTTTAGATGGGACGTATTTAATAAATAATTATAATAATATAACCATTTTCAACATATATCATAAATAACAATCAATACAGTTTGAAATTTTCAAATTTTATAGGTGTTTCAAAGTCCATTATCAACACTCATTTTTTTAACTTTTTGCTTCTCTCTTTTTTTTTTTTTTTTTTTCTATTTCTATCATCTTCCTTATAATCACTTATAATTACTTCCTACTTTCTTGCTATAAATGTATCATTACTTTTTTTTTTTCTTTTTAGTTCGTTGTCATTCTAACAAAACCATTTTGTATCATTTCAATGAATATCTTACATGAAAAACAAGCTCAACACGCGTCATAAAAAACAAGTATGAAACGTATATACATGATCAAAACTTATCATAAAGAACAAGTTCAAAATCTATCATAGTTCAAACTTTAAGAGGTTGAAGCATCTTGTCATAAAAGTGGTTTTGAATTCTTTTTCTTGACAAAAAGATGTGCCAAACTCAAAAAATGAAAACACAATTTAACTAGTTTCATAGATGAGGGTCATTTTTGCATTCCTTCAAAAGATATTCAACTTATTGTGAGAATTTTAGGAAAATAGTAATTTCACGAATAATTGTAATTATAATACTTATTTCATCAGCGTCAATTGTACTCTCTATCTCGGATAAATTACCCTGAATTCGCATGAGTCATTTCCCAAAACATTTGTAATTTTGGTTTGTGCTTTGTAATTCTATATGTATTTTGTTAGTTTTAGCTAGCATTTTATATATATATATATATATATATATATATATATATATATATAATCGTTGGCCGATCTAACAAAATCTAATTGCAACCCACAGGTATTTTTAGGTCAAATCCGTAACTCTTGGCCATTAATGTAATATTTTTCCGTAACTCTATCCAGTCCGGAGAAGCCGCGTTTTTCTCAATTTGAAAAGGCAAACAGCACATTTTGGTCCCGAAGCTATTCATTAATTACCACTATTCGTCCCTATTAAATCAAAGAGTTAGTTATTACAGGTGGCAACTTTTCTTTTTCTGTTTCTTGGAAAAGAAGAACTGCTACATAATAAATGTCCTCACTGTATTTAGATTAGGAAAGGAATAGAGTCGCTTTTGAGAAAAAAAATGTGTTAGCGACATTATTCATTTTTCCATAAGTCGGTTAGAAATAAATAGATATCATAAATACTATTTGAAGTATGTGAGTATCATATGGTAATATATGTTTATTTTTCCACACTATATTTACGATAATAGTGTTGCATTTGCGAAAAAGTGCCTAATTAATATTATACATCATCAATTTTTCTAATAAATGAAAGTTTTTTTTTATCATTTGTCATATTTTTATGTAATTTGCTAAATGTTATTTTGTAGTTATTTTGAATTATTTTTTTCACATGTCATTTTATGAGTTTCTAGTTTATTAAATTTTACATAATGTTTTAATATAATAATTGCAATAAATATAACAATAAATGGATATTTATTTCATTATTAAACTTGCATTTAAATTTCAAAATTCCTAAAACTAAAGTCATTAGTTTATTTTCTTTATTTAAAGTATTTGTTTAAATTTAAAAGATAAAAAACATTTACAATATAATAATTCATTATTTTTCTTATTATCTTATAAATTCAAAGTTCTCAAATATTTTGACCTTTATAGTTAACTTTTTTTTAAAAAAAAAAAAAAAAATTCATATAATACATGGGTCTCACAACTAGTAATTAATATTATACATTTTCCACAAGTCCTTTAAAATTAAATTAATATTACCACATGCATTTGAAATCTTCATAACTTTTCAATTTCTTTATAATAATTATTATAAATTGGTTAATAATGTTAAATTAATGCGAACACAAAATACTAATCATAAATTAACTAAACTACAATATCAAAATATCATATTTTACTTCTATTTATAAAATTATGACTTTAACTTTTTAACGTATTATAGTTAACTTATTAGTTTAGATATGTTGTTGTATGTGAGCAATTGTCATTTTAAAGTCACAACTTTTGTATAATTTATGTTCGCCTTACTCCCGAGCCCAAAACATAAGTCTAGCTTACCTCTTGGGCTCACATCTTATGTCTGGCTTGCTCCCAAGGTTGTTGGCTTCCGTACAAAGCATTATCGCCTCAACCTAACCACACTATGTTGATATATACATAATAGATAACATATATCCAATAAACAGTTAATCATATAACAAGTCAACAGACTAATAGCCAGATCTACAGATCACTATCGTATAACAACGTCCTATATACCAAGACTCAGCTCTAATTGATCAATATAACATAATAGCATCCTCTAAACTCGTATACATAACCCGGTAGGCCGGTATTTGTGCCTTCGACCCACAAGTACAACAAGGAAAACTCACCTCTCAATCCAGAAAGATACTTGAACAGGACACTGCTCTGAATATCAACTCTACAAGTCACCTATACATCAAATAGTGACCAATCTTAACTACAACTCCAAAATAACCAAAAATATCCTTAGTTCAAACTTGGTTAAATCTTGATCAAAGTCAAAAGTCAATAAAGTCAAACGATTCGACTCAGTTGAGTAAGCCCAACATACTCAGCATGTACGCACAACTTACGAGAGCCTTAACCAAAAAGTGGGATGTTGACAACGTACGCGTAATGTACTCTAGCGTACGCCCATCGTACGTGCCAACCAACTTCTCCTTCTATTAAGATATTAATCCATTAAGCCCTTTCGTCTAAGATCCAGATCTAGTCCAAAAAAATGTCTTAAGTCATAAAGTTTTCAGCTATATGACTTTGCATGGCTAGGAAGAGCTCAATACTAAAAACCCTAAGTTCTTAACTCAATAAGACTAGGGATGAGATTTAGAACCGGAACCGAAATCGGACCGGAACCGGAACCGTTAGAACCGAAATATATAGAACCGGTTCCGGTTCTGGGTTTAAAAATTAGCTTTATCCGGGTTCCGGGTAATCCGGGTTTCGGTCCATCGGGTCCGAGTAAACCAGGTCTAAAAACCGGAATCGGATTTTGGAACCGGAACCACTTTTAGGGCCGGAACCGGTTTTTTGTGAAACGTTTAAAAGATTCATATCTCATTCGTTTCAACTCCGATGGACATACAGTTTTTTCCAACATGCAGTTTAGAGTTTGTACATGATTTTAGACTATAAATTTGTCATTTTTAGTTTTATATTCATTGACTTACAGTCCCCCAAAGATTATATATCAAAGCTGTAAATTTTTAATTTTTCAGTTTTTTTGTATCGGTGAAAGTTTTAAAACATGCATATCTAATTCGTTTGAAGTCGGATTAACATGTGGTTTTTTCCAACTTGTAGTTTATAGTTTGTACATAATTTTAGACTATAATTTTGTCATTTTTGGTTTAACATTCAATGATTTACAGTCCTCCGAAGTCGGGATATCAAAACTGAAAATTTTCAACTTTTTAGCTATTTGTTTTTGTGCTTTGTATTATGTGAAAATGTTAACACATGCATATCACATTCGTTTAAAGTCGGATTGATATGCGGTTTCTTTCCAGAGTTTACTTTAAAGTTTGTACATGATTTTAGACTATAATTTTGTTAATTTTGGTTTTATATTCAATGAGTTACAATCCCCCAAAGTTGGGATATCAATATGAAAACTTTCAAAGTTCAACCCACTAAGTAGTAAGTAATTATCAAAAAATTCCGGTTTTTCCGGTTCTAAACCCACTTTATTCGGTTCCAACCTACCAACTTTGATGTTTCCGAGTTTTCCGGTTCTAAACCCACTTTACCCGGAACCATACCCGGAACCAAACCGGAACCGGTTCCTATATACCGGTCCGGTTTCCGGTTCTACAAAATCCCGTTAACCGGTTCCGGGTTTTCTGGGTCCGGGTCTGGACCCACTTTCATCCCTAAATAAGACATTATAACCCATGCATGGAAGAAAACTAATGACCAAGATTGCATTTTTATGGCCTTAGACGCTCCAAAACGTTTTGAAGGACAATCCATTTGGGTCTAGAGCATGCCATACTCAAGAACATCATTGATTGGGGACAAAAGCACATAATAACATCATATAAGAAAGATCTAAGTAAATAAGCATCAAAGTATAAACTTGATACCTTCTAGATATGTAGGAGGGTGCAAAACTTCTAGATCCAAGGTTGCTCCAACCTTCCAATATATTCTCCTTTCCTTCTCATTCCTCTACGAACACCAAAACACACACTAATGGCTCAAGGATGCTCAAAATGGATTAGGGTTAGCTAGGGTCGAATATAGAGGTGGAGGCTGATGAATGAAGATGTTTCAAAGAGTTAAGGATGCTTAAATAGGGTCTAAACCTTAAATTTTACTGTTTATCCCATGAGCACGTATGCAATGTACGCTTGGAATACGCATGCAACCTCCATTTTTCATTTAAATGCCAATTGGGACCAAATTTGCAAACAATTCTCATACCAAGGGTCAAAATGTAAAATACCTGAAAACCGAGATGTTATATATATATATATATATATATATATATATATATATATATATATATATATTCTAAAATTATTTTTTATCTCCTAAGGACATAACAAACCCAACACCAAAACTAATTTTTTTTTGCACAAAAGAGGCATCTTCAACTCCACTCTATTTCCTACACCAATACACCATTTTCGTGTAAAGGAATATATATATATATATATATATATATATATATATATATATATATATATATATACACACACACACACACACAAAGTTAGAAGCCCCTTATGTACAGTAAAGAGGGCTTATTCTTCGTTTTTGACCCCTGAAGTTTTACCTTTTTTCTGCTTTATGTTTCTTTAAGCTCCTGAAGTTTGACCCTTCTTCCACTTTTGCGTTTCTTCTCTTATGTTTCTTCAATTAAGGTAATGCGTCTTTTTCCGATGATCGTGGGTCGGTGACTTCACTATTCATTGGCGCTATGTATCCTCCCCATGATACACCGCCTTTAGTGTACAATACCAGTAATCCACGTATTTTCTGAGTACTGATCCCTAAAAACCATATTCCAACCTTTTCCTCTTTTCTTATCAACAAGCCCTAAAGCCACTACAGTGTCGATTGTGCCTTCGAGTTCATCTCCATCTTCTCCAAGCTTTGGCTCCTTCATCCACCGCCTTTCCACCGCCTCTCTAATCCAGTATATTTCACTATCCCATAAACCTACTGCCTTTATCTTGATCCTTCCTCAACCCTCTATGAACAACTAGAAGAGGGATAGGTTGAGTCAATCAATTGCATAAAGAAGAGAGAGAGAGAGGGAGAGAGAGAGAGAGAGAGAGAGAACAGCAAAAGCGTTGCTGCTATGGACACATTCATGTTGGATTTGGTGTCTAAGCCCATAACTATAACTGGCATGTACTTGACCCGATTGTAGCATGGTCCTTTTGGGTTGCCTGCACTAGTTCAATTTAATAGGATGAACTTTTGAGAATAAGGCTAATTGTGATTTATTAGTATATTATAAGTATAATATATTAATTTGATAAATCATATTATTTAATTAGTATTGATCAAGAATTAATTTAGAATTAATTTAGTGATCAAAAGAGACTAATTAAATATATGGGGACTGATTAAGTAAATCAATGATTCTTATTGTGTGGGCCAATGATCTATGGTTAATTAGGATGGGCTAAACAATTGTGATAATCCATGTATAGTTCATGGATGTTAACCCATGAAGCCTAAGTAATATGAAAGGTCATGGTGCATTAGAGCCAAAATCGGTTACACCTATCATTCTAAGAGTTTGATATTGATTTTGTGCTAACTAGCTTATTCTGTCAAGCTTCCTTTTGCATTTGGTGTTTGTGACACATTAGAGGCATCACACTTGAGGTGATAAAGCTTTCAAAGGCCAAGAACTACATCCACATCCAAGAGGTACTCATCTAACTATGAGTTTTGTATTGTTTATCCTCCATGTATGCTAGTTAGGATGTATGCTTTGGAAAATTGAAAATGCATGCATAATTAGAGAAAACATAGATCCAAAGCATCTAGGGTTGAATGTGTATCATAGGAGTGTTATAGTGCTTAAAACCCAACTGTGGTATCAGATCCTAAGATTGTTTTCTATTATATTTTACGCTTGCTATTTTTCAAAGTTGAAAAAAAAATCGATTTTCTGGCCTCTGACTGATGAACTCGCCGAGTCCATTGGCTGACTTGACGATCCCACTCTGTGAAATGGCAACTCGACGAGTCAAGATCATGCACTCTTCGATTTGGTGGCTCTGGTTGCAGAAAATCGAGTTTTTGGCCAGAATTGGACTTGCAATATTACCACAAACTGTTTTGTAATCATAAAAAATGTATTTTCTGATTTGGTAATGTTAATCCTCATCCAATTAAAAGACAATTGTCAACTTTTAAGATAATAAAGTAATTGTTTGTATTATTTGATATGAATTGCCTTGCTATATGAGTTAGATTAGATCAATAGTATGTTATATGATAATGTGATATGTTAAAATTGATCTAAGATTGTTCTTAAAATGAGTTTTTGTAACTTGTCCTCAAGTAATATTAAAAGTCTCATTCATGAACATTAAAAAATCATAAGTTTTCATAAGTTATGGAAACCAAAAGTTTTGAAAGTTACAAAACGTGCCCTCAAGTTTTGGAATTTGTAAAGTCTCACTAATAAAACATTTAATTCCAAACCTTAGAATTTTAAAAGTTTAAAATTCAACCCTTATACTATTATAATATTAAAAGTTTAATATATATATATATATATATATATATATATATATATATATATATAAGACAAGTCAGTCTTACCTTTAGCAGGGCTCATTCACGAAGCCGATTTATAAAGGGGTATAAGGTTACTGCCTATAAAAAGGTGGTTTAATGGGTGTCCACTCTCATTCACCGCTTCCTTGACCGGTGGAGGGCCGTTAGCCGAACAGGTAGGATAGGACATTAATTCTCGTTAAAAGTATAATGATAATTATAAAGTAACTAAACTTTTATTAAATTTCCAACCTTAGTTACTTTAGGAAAAATGTGAAAATGGTGCTTTTCCATGAAATTGCACTTTGCACTTTGCTAAGTTGTTAGTGGAGCGTGTGTTGTTAGCTGACACACTAATCTAGGACTGGAAAGTGTGGCAAATGGTAGCTTGATGTTAATCATAGATCAATGGAGCATATGTGGTTAACCGACACATTGATTGTAACGCCCCGTCTCTGGTATGTTGCTTTCGTGGCATTTATTTAGAAGTTTTATTGAGGGACTCGGCGAGTCTATGGCCTGACTCGTCGAGTAGGGTCGAGTTTTCGTGCACGTGTTAGTTGGCGACTCGGCGAGTCTCCCTGCCTGGAAGAAACCCTAAATCCCCGGGTTGCTCACTATTTAAGCAATGCTATGTGCCCCAAACTCTCCTCCTTCACCCTCAGAGAGCTGTGAGAAAACCATAATCCATTCCTTATTGTTTTAAGTGCTTTTTGTGTGGATTTTGAAGGCTTGAAGAAGAAGAAGAAGAAAGGAGCAAAGAGAAGAGGTGTAGAGCAAAGATCCAAGGGCAAATCAGAGTTCATTGAGGTATTTCTCGGATTCCTTCTGTTTTATGCTTTAGACCTTCATTAGAACTCTTCTAGGGCTAGTTTGATGCATTTTCCAAACCTTATAGTTGTATGGATGCCTTAATAGGTCGAGATATCACTAGATCTGTTCATTTAGGAGTTGTAGAGCCCGGATCTATTGCCTTTTTGAAGATGCCTTGCATAAGAACCCTAGATCTAGCCTTTGTTATGCTTTTTGAGCCTTATTATCTTCTTGGTCGCTTATGGGCACGTAAAGATAGAATCTTTACGTGCTAATCGAGTTAAGGAAGCCCAGATCTATAAGTTTCAAACGTTGGATTCAAGCAGAATCGAGTTTAGAGTAGCTGCATGGATGTGACTCGGCGAGTCGGAAGAACGACTCGGCGAGTCAAGTCGCGAGTCCCGTTTTTCCCCTTTTTTTTGAGTGATGTCGAGTGGAAGCCTGTGAGTAGTAGAGTGGACTCAGTGAGTTGGAGGGCAGACTCAGTAATGGAGGGACTCGACGAGTTGTTCATACAACTCGGCGAGTCCAAGGCAATCTTCTTAGCTCAAGAACAACTCGTCGAGTTGTTCATATGACTCGGCGAGTCGGATGAAGATTGTCTGAGTTCTTGGATCGAGAGGGTACTCATCGAGTCGATGCCATACTCGACGAGTAGCCACGATTAGGGTTGAGAAGTGAGACTAGAGACTCGGCGAGTTGGCGGCCCAACTCGGCGAGTCAGGTCAACTGTGGGTTGAATTTAACCGAGAGAGTTGACTTTGACCAAGGGTAAAAGAGTCATTTTACCCCAGTACAGTGTTTAGCATTTGATTGAGTGTGTTTATGGACTTGTAGCCGGGGAGATACCGGAGCAGCAGCAGTTAGCTTCCAGAGCCATTCACACAGCAGCCAGTTCACGAGGTGAGTTTCCTTTTAGTAGGAACGGGTCTACGGCCACAATGCCGGCCTGTTTAGTTAGCAGTAGTCCCGGACTTTAGTCCGATGCAGAAGTTAGAGTGCTTGATGTCTTTGTGATCCAAGCATGTTTGTGTTATGTGTTCCGGACTCTGTTCCGATGCAGCATGCAGTATATGTGTTTATATTAGTTGATATGTGTTATGCTATGCCATGATTAGCCAGTTCCGGACTTCGGTCCGATGCAGGGGACAAGGTCCCAGTCAGTTCCGGACTTCGGTCCGATGCAGTTAGTTCCAGACTCCGGTCCGATGCAGGGGACAAGGTCCCAGCCAGTTCCGGACTTCGGTCCGATGCAAATAGTTCTAGACCTCGGTCTGATGCAGTGGGAAAGGCCCAATATGTGCTTTATATGTATTGTATGGTATGTGGTAGTTTGGGGGAGCTCATTAAGCTTTGTGCTTACAATTTCAGTTTTGGTTTCAGGTACTTCTGCAAGCAAAGGGAAGAGCTCGGGATGATGGCATCGCACACACCACAGTTTCAGATTTGTCCTGGGAGTTGATTTAGTTTTCTTGATATGTTTGGATACAGTTGTGATACAGTTTTTCTCACAGTATTTCATTATGGTTTTTGAAGCACACAACTTATGATTTTATTATGGGATACTCAGTCTCATGGGTTTTGTTATAATAAAAAAATCGAAATTTTATGGTGGTATTTTTGGGTTGTTACAAGTTGGTATCAGAGCCTTGGTTTGAGGGATTCGGATACACCTCCAGGTGCATCTGAACTCAAACTAAGGGAAAGATAAAAAGATTTTCAAAAATAAAAATGTTTTCGAATGAAATTTTGAAAAGCACTTAGAAAGAAAAGAATTTTCAAACAAGATAAGGGTGTGGTGCATGCGATCAGCCGAGCTCAAGTAAGTACTCCCAAATTACCAACACAAGTTTTATTATTATTAATTGTTCCAGTTTCAATAGAACAACATGCTAGTATAGGACTAAGGATCTAGGAAGATGCCTTATGTGCCTGCTATATGTGTTACAGCTTTATGAGAATTGCATGCTAGTATTGAGTAGACAACAGTAGGATAGCCTGTTTAGGTTATGCCTGGTAGCGCGAGCTTAGCATTGTATGCTAGAGTAGCTTCTCGTTATGAGAATAGTTTTGCCTGAGTATGTTTCCTTTATCCGAATGCTGCTTGCTTTGTGCTTTGTGGGACTCTGAGTGGTGGGAGTTAGCCATTAGGTGAATACGTCACATCACATGTGATCAGGGTTGAATAATTTCAGAGTTCTGGATTTGGCCCTATTGCGCAGCTCTTGTCTGAGTCCAACCGTTGTAGGGACGAGTCTTGTACTCGAAGGATTATCCGAGCCTCATTGCATGTGATGGTATTCAGGTGGTGGCTACTTAGCATTACAAGGAGGCCTTCAGCAGCTGAGGACTGGTTTGAGTGGAGCCAGAGATTTCCCTAGGGCTAGCCTAGGATGAGAGTAGCAGAGATCAGTAGTAGTAGAAGTGACTTGGTGGAGTCAAGGCAGTTCTTGAGGAAAGTACGGATAGATGTGGAAGGTAGTATGGGCCCGTACTACTGAAAGCAGAGGATCCGTACTCGAATCAAGGAAGGCCGAGACAAGACCAGGAATCTAGTAGTAGTATCAATGATCCCTTGAGATATTTCAGTTTTTTGATGTTGCTATGATGTGTTTCAGAATGGTGGTTTTGCGTCCGAGGACAGCAGCCGGCAGTGGAGGTGCCGGGGAGGGATCAGGATCAGGTTCGGGGGACGAGCGCATGGATGAGCAGACCAGAGAGTTTCTTTCTTCAGAGATTACTCGTATCATTTTAGAGCAGACTCCTGTGATCTTCGGTTCGATCAAGGAGGGTATCCTAGAGCTGATGGATGAGAGATTGGGCACCTTCCGTGCCGAGGTGGTGGCCATGATGGGGTCGCGTACACTTACATTCAGGGAGTTTAGGGCATGTGGAGCTCCAGACTATCATGGGGTGTGGGACCCCATAGCGAGTACTAGATGGTTGGCGGATGTGGCCAACGCGTTCCGCACTAGCAGGTGTCCCGAGGGGGACAAGGTCAGATTGGCGTCCTGTATTTCTGAAGGACAGGGCACGGGATTGGTGGGAGGAGGTCGGACATACCATTGGAGATGATGCAGAGTTGGATGCCATGACCTGGGCTGATTTCTCTACCAGGTTCAGGGCGGAGTTTGCACCAGTTATTGAGGTGCAGCAGTTAGCCAGAGAGTTTCAGGACCTCACCCAGACTACAGAGACCGTGGCGGAGATCACCGCCAAGTTTAGGGAGAGGGCTCTTCTTGTTCCTCAGTATGCGGCCGATGAGGAAATGAAGAAGGCCCGTTATCATGAGATGTTGCGGAGCGATATCCGTCAGTTTGTGAGCCGGTCCAGCTGTAAAACGCTGGATGACATGATTGCTAGGGCTCGGGAGAGGGAGATTGATCTCGAGATGGAGAAGAAGAGGAAACTGGAGGCGGTTTCAGGTACAGGCAGTTCGGGCAAAAAGCCCAAGGTTTCTGATCACAGATCCAGGAGTCAGCAGAGCCACGGTCGATGTGGCAAGTGTGGGAGATTGCACGAGGGGGTGTGCAAGGCAGGGAGTTCCGGCTGCTACAAGTGCGGTCGGACTGGGCATTTGAGCAGGGATTGTACGGCCCCTGCTACGGCCGTTGCGGCATCAGATCTGATTTGCTTTCAGTGCAATCAGAGGGGACATAAAAAGTCCCAGTGTCCCAGTTTAGCTGCAGTAGGGAAGGTGGCTGCACCTGCCCCTGCTATTTTGAGGATTATAGATGGCCGGCAGGGCCGAGCCGAGACGCCAGTGGCGAAGAGTAGGGCGTTTCAGATGACAGCAGAGGAGGCGCGAGCGACTCCTGACGTGGTGACGAGTATGTATCTTCCTTTCATCTCTTTATTATTATTGATTGATTATTGCTTATGATTGTATGTTTTATATAGGGTCGTTCTCTGTGAACGACATTTCTGCTATGGTATTATTCGATTCGGGGGCTACCCGATCATTCGTATCGCTTGCGCTTAGCAAGAGATTTAGCAGAGCTCCAGGGGAGCTGGATTGTCCACTAGAGGTTGAGATAGCAGATGAGAGGACCGTGAGGGTCGCCAGAGTGCATAGAGGGTGTTCTCTTCATTTGTTTGATGAGCAGTTTTCGGTGGACCTGGTTCCTATTCCCTTGCGAGGGAATAAGGTTATTGTGGGCATGGATTGGCTAAGCCCCAATGGGGCGGTGATTGATTGTGAGCTTCAGCTAGTGAGGGTTCGCACTCCCAGTGGGGGAGAGTTAGTGATTCAGGGCGAGAGGCCACATCGCGGACCGACCTTTTGTTCCGCCGCAAGGGCGGGCGCTATTTTCAGCAGGGTTGTGCTGGTTATGTAGCTTATGTCTTGGATGCCCGGGAGAAGGGCAAGACAACAGTTGATGATGTCCCGATAGTGCGAGACTTCCCGGATGTATTTCCCGAGGATTTACCGGGGATACCTCCTGAGAGGCAGGTTGAGTTTAGGATCGACCTGATTCCTGGTGCGGCTCTGATAACCAAGGCACCGTATCGCCTAGCTCCCCCTGAGATGCAGGAGTTGTCTACACAGCTGCAGTAGCTGCTAGACAAGGGTTTCATTCGGCCGAGCAGTTCGCCTTGGGGAGCGCCGATCCTGTTCGTGAGGAAGACGGATGGGTCGCATCGTATGTGTATTGATTACCGGGAGTTGAATAAGGTAACGGTGAAGAACCGTTACCCACTTCCGAGGATAGATGATTTGTTTGACCAGCTTCAGGGAGCGTCTTGGTTCTCCAAGATCGATCTACGCTCTGGGTATCATCAGATGCAGGTTAGGGATGAGGATGTACAGAAGACTACTTTCAGGACCAGGTATGGTCATTATGAGTTTGTGGTGATGCCATTTGGGCTCACCAATGCCCCAGCCGTGTTCATGGATCTCATGAATCGCGTGTGTAGGCCGATGTTGGATCGGTCAGTGATAGTATTCATAGATGATATCTTGGTATATTCCAAGACGCAGGAGTAGCACGAGGAGCACCTGAGGGAGGTGCTGGAAGTTCTGAGGAGGGAGAGACTTTTCGCAAAGTTCTCCAAGTGTGAGTTCTGGTTGCGCAAGGTGCAGTTCCTTGGTCACCTCGTCAACCAGAAGGGTATTTTGGTGGATCCGGCCAAGATAGAGGCCGTGATGCAGTGGGAGGTCCCGAAGTCTCCATCTGAGATTTGGAGCTTCCTAGGGCTGGCAGGGTATTACCGGAGGTTCATTAAGGATTTCTCCAAGATAGCAGTGCCGCTCACCCGACTGACCAAGAAGTCGGTGGTATTTCGTTAGGGGGCCGAGCAGCAGGCAGCGTTCGAGACCCTCAGGCAGAGATTGTGCGAGGCTCCAATCCTTACCTTGCCAGAGGGAGTAGAGGACTTCGTAGTCTACTGTGATGCCTCAATCACAGGTATGGGAGCAGTGTTGATGCAGCGAGGCCATGTGATAGCTTACGCCTCGAGACAGTTGAAGCCTCATGAGGCTAACTATCCTACCCATGATTTAGAGCTGGGGGCGGTTGTGTTTGCCCTCAAGATTTGGAGGCGTTATCTTTATGGGATCCGTTGTACTATCTACACGGATCACAAGAGTTTGAGGTACCTTATGGATCAGCCGAGTCTGAACATGAGGCAGAGGAGGTGGTTGGATGTGCTGAAGGATTATGATTGTGAGATCCTTTACCATCCAGGGAAGGCCAACGTGGTGGCCGACGCCCTAAGCCGCAAAGTGTCGGCAGCCCCTATCAGAGATTTGTGTTTGAGGATGACAGTGATTACTCCGTTGTTGGAACGGATCAGGGAGGCTCATTGAGGACCTCAAGGAGGAGAGGCAGAAGTGTGAGAGGATAGTGGGCCAAGTATCTTCGTTTGATTATGACAGTCGGGGATTGCTGACACTTCATGGGAGAGTGTAGGTACCGTACTGGGGTGGGGTACGGCAGGTGTTGATGGACGAGGATCATAAGTCTCGATTTTCTATCCACCCAGGGGCGACGAAGATGTATAGAGATCTTCGACCCGATTATTGGTGGCCCTGCATGAAGCGGGATGTCGCTTGGTATGTTGAGAGGTGCCTGACCTGCAGGAAGGTCAAGGCGGAGCACCAGAGGCCTCACGGCAAAATGCAGCCGTTAGACATTCCCGTGTGGAAATGGGAGGACATCACCATGGATTTTGTCACTAAGCTTCCCAGGACCGCACGAGGAGTAGATTCGATATGGGTAGTAGTGGATCGGTTGACGAAGAGTGCTCATTTTATCCCGATCCAGGAGAGTATATCGGCAGAAAAGTTAGCCGATATCTATGTGCGTGAGATCGTGGCACGTCATGGAGTGCCAGTATCGGTAGTGTCAGACCGAGATGTCCGTTTTACATCCAGATTCTGGAAGCGGTTTCACGACGAGATGGGTACTCGTCTTCATTTCAGCACCGCTTTCCACCCTCAGACGGACGGGCAGAGCGAGAGGACGATTCAGACCCTCGAGGACATGCTCAGGGCATGTGTTCTAGACTTCGGTGGCAGTTGGGATACGTATCTTCCGTTAGCGGAATTTTCGTATAACAACAGTTATCATGCGAGCATTGATCGACCTCCCTTTGAGATGCTGTATGGGAGGAAGTGTAGGACCCCGATTTGTTGGGGCGAGGTCGGTCAACGAGTCGTTGGGAGCACCGAGGTGGTGCTTAAGACGACCGAGTTGATTCAGCAGGTCCGTAGTAGACTGCAGACTGCGCAGAGTCGGCAGAAGAGCTACGCCGACAGGAGGCGTTCGGACTTGGAATTCCGGGTGGGTGATATGGTCCTCCTGAAGGTCTCACCCTGGAAGGGTGTCATCAGGTTTCGGAAGAGGGGCAAGCTGGGCCCCAGGTTCATTGGTCCCTTCAGGGTTTTGGCTCGAGTGGATCGGGTTGTGTATCGGTTGGATCTTCCTGTAGAGCTTAGCCAGATCCACAACACTTTTCATGTGTCTCAGTTGAGGAAGTGTTTGGTGGATGAGTCAGCAGTTGTTCCCCTAGAGGATATTCAGGTTGATAGCAGCCTGAATTATATTGAGAGCCCGGTCGCAATTCTGGACCGGAAGACAAAGACCTTGAGGAACAAAGCAATTCAGTTAGTGAAGGTGCAGTGGCAGCACCGGAAGGGGTCTGAGTGGACGTGGGAGGCTGAGGAAGAAATGAGAGAGCATTACCCGAAGTTATTTGCAGATTCAGCCGCAGAAAACTTCGAGGACGAAGTCAGAGACAAGTGGGGGAGAATTGTAACGCCCCGTCTCTGGTATGTTGCTTTCGTGGCATTTATTTAGAAGTTTTATTGAGGGACTCGGCGAGTCTATGGCCTGACTCGTCGAGTAGGGTTGAGTTTTCGTGCACGTGTTAGTTGGCGACTCGGCGAGTCCATATTCGGGACTCGGCGAGTCTACCTGCCTGGAAGAAACCCTAAATCCCCGGGTTGCTCACTATTTAAGCAATGATATGTGCCCAAACTCTCCTCCTTCACCCTCAGAGAGCTGTGAGAAAACCCTAATCCATTCCTTATTGTTTTAAGTGCTTTTTGTGTGGATTTTGAAGGCTTGAAGAAGAAGAAGAAGAAAGGAGCAAAGAGAAGAGGTGTAGAGCAAAGATCCAAGGGCAAATCAGAGTTCATTGAGGTATTTCTCGGATTCCTTCTATTTTATGCTTTAGAACTTCATTAGAACTCTTCTAGGGCTAGTTTGATGCATTTTCCAAACCTTATAGTTGTATGGATGCCTTAATAGGTCGAGATATCACTAGATCTGTTCATTTAGGAGTTGTAGAGCCCGGATCTATTGCCTTTTAGAAGATGCCTTGCATAAGAACCCTAGATCTAGCCTTTGTTATGCTTTTTGAGCCTTATTATCTTCTTGGTCGCTTATGGGCATGCAAAGATAGAATCTTTACGTGCTAATCGAGTTTAGGAAGCCCAAATCTATAAGTTTCAGACGTTGGATTCAAGCAGAATCGAGTTTAGAGTAGCTGCATGGATGTGACTCGGCGAGTCAGAAGAACGACTCGGCGAGTCAAGTCGCGAGTCCCGTTTTTCCCCTTTTTTTTGAGTGATGTCGAGTGGAAGCCTGTGAGTAGTAGAGTGGACTCAGTGAGTTGGAGGGCAGACTCAGTAATGGAGGGACTCGACGAGTTGTTCATACAACTCGGCGAGTCCAAGGCAATCTTCTTAGCTCAAGAACAACTCGTCGAGTTGTTCATATGACTCGGCGAGTCGGATGAAGATTGTCTGAGTTCTTGGATCGAGAGGGTACTCGTCGAGTCGATGCCATACTCGACGAGTAGCCACGAGTAGGGTTGAGAAGTGAGACTAGAGACTCGGCGAGTTGGCGGCCCAACTCGGCGAGTCAGGTCAACTGTGGGTTGAATTTAACCGAGAGAGTTGACTTTGACCAAGGGTAAAAGAGTCATTTTACCCCAGTACAGTGTTTAGCATTTGATTGAGTGTGTTTATGGACTTGTAGCCGGGGAGATACCGGAGCAGCAGCAGTTAGCTTCCAGATCCATTCACACAGCAGCCAGTTCACGAGGTGAGTTTCCTTTTAGTAGGAACGGGTCTACGGCCACAATGCCGGCCTGTTTAGTTAGCAGTAGTCCCGGACTTTAGTCCGATGCAGAAGTTAGAGTGCTTGATGTCTTTGTGATCCAAGCATGTTTGTGTTATGTGTTCCGGACTCTGTTCCGATGCAGCATGCAGTATATGTGTTTATATTAGTTGATATCTGTTATGCTATGCCATGATTAGCCAGTTCCGGACTTCGGTCCGATGCAGGGGACAAGGTCCCAGTCAGTTCCGGACTTCGGTCCAATGCAGTTAGTTCCAGACTCCGGTCCGATGCAGCTAGTTCCGGACTTCGGTCCGATGCAGTTAGTTCCGGACTTCGGTCCAATGCAGTTAGTTCCGGACTCCGGTCCGATGCAGGGGACAAGGTCCCAGCCAGTTCCGGACTTTGGTCCGATGCAGATAGTTCCAGACCTCGATCTGATGCAGTGGGCAAGGCCCAGTATGTGCTTTATATGTATTGTATGGTATGTGGTAGTTTGGGGGAGCTCACTAAGCTTTGTGCTTACAGTTTCAGTTTTGGTTTCAAGTACTTCCACAAGCAAAGGGAAGAGCTCGAGATGATGGCATCGCACACACCACAGCTTCAAATTTCTCCTGGGAGTTGATTTAGTTTTCTTGATATGTTTGGATACAGTTGTGATACAGTTTTTCTCACAGTATTTCATTATGGTTTTTGAAGCACACAGCTTATGATTTTATTATGTGATACTCAGTCTCATGGGTTTTGTTATAATAAAAAAATCGAAATTTTATGGTGGTATTTTTGGGTTGTTACATTGATTTGGTGATCTGTAATATTGAGAGTACCAAGCACATTTGCATGGTTATTCACACCTTGTTTGTTATCCTCGGCATCCCAGTCACAAAATTGAAGGGCACAATCGAGATTTAAACATGTCATTGAAAAGTTCATTGAATCTCAAAGGATCTAGGAATTTCAATCCAATTAAAACTTAATGATCAATTTCGTTTTTCATGGTGGAAATTGGTAAATCGTCATTTACTACCTTCAAATATTTTGCAATTGGATTACGGCATCCCTCTTCTGAATTGTAAAATATTGTGTTGGGTCCTAGCCTTAATATTTCATTTGGGTGTTATATTAAGGATTCTCATCTAATCTAAACTTTGTTCTTCTTTCTTTTCAGATGTCTATCCCAAACAATGCTTCAGGTTCAAACCCTTCTAGATCATTCTCCCTCATGAACTTGTTTGGGAGAACTATCTTCGATGGGTCAAATTTTAACGATTGGATAAGAAACATTCATATGGCCCTTCACTATGAGGACACATAATATGTCCTAGATAGAGAGCTGAAGGAGATTGATGAACAAACTGCTACTCCCAAACATATCGAGGAATACAGGGTTCATGAGAGGACGCAAGAAAGGTGTCGTGTATAATGATTGCTACCATGACTGCTGAGCTTCAAAAGTCCTATGAGGACTTCTGGGCCTTCGAAATGCACCGATATTTGATGGAAAGATACCATTAAAGTGCTCAGCAGGAGAGGTATGAGATCATTGCCTCCATGATCACAACCAAGATGAAGGATGGAGAGTCCATCACGACCCACTTGCAAAAGATGCAAAGATATGTGGACTGCTTGTTGAAGTTGAATGTGAACTTTGATGAAGAGTTAACCATAGATATTATTCTACACTCATTTCCTTCTTGTTATGATCAGTTCCGTATGACCTTTCATATGAACAAGGAGGAAGTCACTCTTACCAAGCTTCAAGGCCTTCTACGAACTGCAGAAAGCAACTTGAAATGCAAGTCGGTTGTACCTACTCCTACTGCTACTGCCCCTATTCTGGCAATTGGACATGGGAAATGGAAGAAGAGGAAGGCTCCCTCTAAGAGCCGCAAGGGAAAGTCTCTTTATGGATCTTCTTCTAGTGGGACCAAAGTTGGTTCTACTAATATCTCTACCAATGCAAAGGATGCAGAGTGCTTCCATTGTCATGAAAAAGGGGACTGGAAATGAAGCTGCCCCAAATACTTGCAGGATATTAAGGATGGGAAGATAAAGCCCAACTTTACAGGTATTTACACTATTCTTTCTAATAACTCACCACATGCTAATTCTTGGGGTCCTTGACATAGGTTGTGGATTTCACATTTGTTCTGATGTGCATGGATTAAAAGGAAATAGGGGTGTGGAGCACGGGAAGATAAACTTAATCATGGGAAATAGGAAAATGTTGCCTGTCACCTAGATTGGAGTTTATTCTTTATTGCTTAGTAGTGGGTTAGAATTAGAATTGAATAATTGTTGTTACTCGTCAGAAATGGCGAGAAATATTATTTCCTTTCACAGTTTGTGTAAAAAAGGTTTTACCTTTTTGTTTAATAATGAAGTTGGTAGTATTGATGCTTATTATAATGGTACATTTTATTTTGAGGCGTTACCTTGTAATGGTATATATGAAACTGTGATGGTTGTAGATAACCTAGGACATAATGTGTTGAATATTGATTCATCCAATGTTTTGGACAAGGCATGCATGTGGCATTGTCGTCTTGGACATGTCAATAAGAAGCGCATAGGCCAAATCCAAAAGGATGGAGTTTTGGATTCATTCGACTTGAATTCGGATGACACATGTGAATCTTGCTTGCTTGGAAGGATGACCAAGTCACCATTCACTGGTACTTGTGAAAGGGGTGAAGGTTTGTTGGATCTCATACACATTGATGTGTGTGGACCCTTCAGAACCGCCACAAGGGATGCTAACCACTTTTATGTGACTTTTACTGATGATTACAGCAGATATGGCTATGTCTACTTAATCAAACATAAGTCAGAAACATTTGAAAAGTTCAAAGAGTTTAAGCAAGAAGTGGAGAATTAATTGGGAAAGAAGATAAAGATGCTGCGATCTGATCAATGAGGAGAGTATCTTAGTATCGATTTACTAGACTATCTTAAGGAATGTGGAATAGTTTCACAGTTGACGCCACCTAGGACACCGCAACTTAATGGTGTGGCTGAGAGGCGCAATCAGACCTTATTGGACATGGTTCGTTCCATGATGAGTCGAGCTTCGTTACCTATCTCATTAAGTGGGCATGCCTTAGAGACTGTTACCCATATCCTTAATCTAGTCCGTACTAAGAAGGTTGCCAAAACACCTCACGAGATGTGGAAATGGAAGGTTCCCTCGTTGGATCACATCAAAGTTTGGGGTTGCGAGGCTTTTGTGAGAAAAGAAACCCATGACAAGCTCGAACCTCGTAGTGAGTAGTGTATTTCCATCAGCTACCCACAGAAATCCTTTGGATATCTCTTCTATAAACCTTGCGACAATGTTGTCTTTGTTGTGAGGATAGGAGTCTTTCGAGAGAGAGAACTTATATGCCAAGAGTACAGTGGGAGGCAAATTGACCTTGAAGAGATTCAAGAGTTAAGTGATGAAGGAACCTCAAACACTGGCGCTCAACCTGAGGAGGAAACTCCCGTTGAACCAATTGACCAATCCGTACCTCTGAGACGTTCCAGTAGAGTTAGTGTTCCACCTGTGTTATATGGTTTTCATATAACATCTGAGGGTGATACATTTATCAGTGATAGCAAGTTAATAAATCTGGATGAACCTTACAACTACAAGGAAGCCATGGCGGGCCCTGAGTCTGTTAAATGGAAAGAGGCAATGGACAACGAGATTCAATCCATGTACGACAATCAAGTTTGGAACTTAGTTGACAATGTATAGGGTCGAAATACAGTCAGGTGCAAATGGATCTTCAAGAAGAAGACCACATGGATGGGAAAATACACACATATAAGGCACGACTGGTTGCCAAGGGCTTTGCTCAAACTCAGGGAGTTGACTATGATGAAACTGTTGGGTCTTGAGCATTCTAACACTCCTAAGTGTACATGCAACCCTAAATACCTTGGATCTATGTTTTCTCTATTATACATGCAATTATGAACATCCAAGGTATTATCCTAATCTAGCATACAAAATCATGAATATAACAAGATAGAATACATACCTCTTTGATGTAGAATGTCTTCATGAAGCTTGAGTGCCTAGTGCCTCAAGTGTGACACCTCAAATGGTTCACACAACACCAAATACACATGTAATAACTTGAGAGAAATCTACACTTCATGAAAATCGGCTAGCCCTTATAGACCCACACTAGTGGCGATTTTGGTCAATAATAAGATGCAAATATAGTTAGGGTTACACCATGTAAACCCTAATTAACATGGCCTTTCATTTCCATGATCCATGGGTACAACAACACCATGGAGCATCCAAGGAGCATCATATGGGTTTTAGCCCAACTAGATAATCCATGGAGCATTAGCTCACTATATAAGTATGGATGATTTACACAATCAACCCATATATTTAATTAGTCTTCTTTTGATCACTTAATTAATCCTAGATTAATTCTTGATCAATACTAATTAAATATTCATATTAATCTTGTTATTAATATACTTGAACTTATAATATATTAATAACCATAAGTGTCTTATTTCTCTCATTATAGTCTATCCAAATGCATGATGCCATGCAACCCAAATGGACCATGCCAGGTCGGGTCAAGTCTCACCAATTATAGTTATGGACTTAGACATTAATCCAATAGTCTCCCACTTGGATATGTCTAAAACTATTATTGCGTGTGACTTCAAGAACCGACTGGCAATCGTAGCTCTCAAAAGCTTCTGTCGAACTTTGACCTTGTAGATGAACTCTGACCTTTGTCAATGACTTGTCCATTAGATAAGTGATCATATATTCCTCCATTCTAGATATCTTATGGACTGAGACATGGATTATAATCATTCTCTTTGTCCATTTGTTCCTTCCTGATTTCCGATTTATGACGACTGACTAATTGAACAAATCAAATCAGTCCTGGCCCGGCCGAGCACTTCCATTTGTCATCATTAAATCATCAAGAGGCCCACAGATATCGCTTTTATCCCGAAGGTAAAAGGAATGGATAAACTTCGACTCATATGGCTTGTTCTACTACTTGTTGAATCATACACAAAGGCACGTTTTATAACACCGAGTTACCGAATGCGTTTTCGTGCAATCAATGTACAACCAACTCATAGTAACAACTCATATCTCTAGGTTTGAAGAATATAAGATATTATCGTCTCATGAACACTCGTGATAAAATCCATGAAGTGATTCCAATGAGCGCGGGTTGAATCCAATACTCAGAACTTATGAGCACTCATGAGTGTTGTAGCCCTTTGTCCAATATCTTAGACCTCTACAAGCCAACCCATGATAGTCTTGATTCATATCTACTTCCAACATATGACCGACTGTGGATGGTTTGAATAACTTAGTCATTCCAGAAGAATAACCTAGTTTATTCTGGAAGTCAAAACATGCAAAGAGAAACACAATAATAATCGAATCCAATATGGTCTCAGAACTTATGAATATAAATAAAACACCTTTTATTTATCACCATATGATTACACATTATTCATTGTATATTGTTTCAGCTATCAACTTTATTCTTGAATTAAAACAATAGTTGTCCCATGCTCCAAGCATGTACACTATGTTTTTCTAAACACTAGTCATGCCACACACCAAGTATGCATACTATGTTTGTCTATGATCTTTACTTTGTGAAATAGATCAATTTGAACATAACTCCAATGATTCTCATTTCACAGTCCCAAATCCTTACTGCAAATGCAATAATTCCAAATTCATGTCATTCACTGAAATCTGTTAGATTCTAAACTTATATGCATTTATCTTCTTGTAATGATTATGCACAAAGTTAAAAAGACTTGACGACAACCATTACAGAGTATTCCAAAGGAGATCAGCTCCTTGGAAATATCCTTCTTGCATTAAGTTTCCTAATCTTACACAGATTGAATAATTTCTAACTTTGAAACATTTCCAGATTCCATTTTGACTATCACTTCAGAACAAGAGTTGCCTCCTTACAGATTATGTCAATATGGTCCTTCCAGAATTAACACTATACTTCCAACTGTCCTTGAGCAACCAATCTTTGGTAAACCTTAACTTGTCCTCGACAATTGTTTAATCCTTTTAGTCATATCCAATTCTAGACCTTTTCCCTTCTTAATGCCCCAGGCATTTGGAAAATTTTAGAAAGGATGAATATATAACACATGTAATCGATCCTATATCCGAAGCATATGGGACACGATTCATGATGTCTCACATAAAGACTAAACCAGTCTTTTGCTATAATATTTCCATTTCAATTTGCCAAGTTCTCATAATTCAGATTTTGAAAAGGGATGCCGTAATCATAATTGAATTTTAGAACTCAAATAATGGACCCATATACAGAATTTCCTTATGTTGAGCCATTCCAACATGAAATTCATATATATATCCTTGACTAGATACGATTAAAACCTCAATCTAAGCTTTTAGATTTGAGATGAAGTATAATTTCCTCTCCCTTAATTATAGCAAAACAACTCTTTCCCAATTGAAACTTTTGTTTTCTATAATTAACATTGCTAACTTGCAATACTTATCATAATTATCATGCTCCCACTAACATGATGATTATTAGCATAACACTTATGCTCCCACTAGCTTTGACATGTACTCAGAAATCAGCTGACTTTCTTACCAAAGTTCAGATTTCTGATACCAGATTGTTTTGATAAAACTTTATCAAAATCATACATCTTCCCTTAAATAGCACACTTGTGTGTCTAAACAATTATGAAGAGGGATGCCGTAATCATAATGGTTAGACCTTTTTGCCACTTCTCACAAGTCCAGGTTAGTGTGCCGGTAAACCACACACGCTCCACTAACGACTTTGAGAATGCAAATATTACAATTGCTATCTAGCTAAAATCTACTTAGTGAAAGTCTTTCCTCACCATCATTCTCATGAATCGGAGAGAAACCTTATGACACTTAGATTTACTGGTGTATGTGTTCTTATCCATGTGAATTTTCAAAACCATAGTCACAAGACAAGGATAATAACAAATCCAAACTCATACGGACTGAACTCAATCTTAATTTCTTGCCACTTGGAAGCTCAAGGGCCTGCCATTGCTTCCAAGTTGTTATGCAACAAATTGAGAACTCTAAGAACTCATATGCAAAGCCAATTTTAACTGGAATGGGCACAGAATATGTCAACATGATAGGTTATAAACCTCAAGTCGTGTGCTAGTGAAAAACTTCAGGTTTTATTCTTGATTAGTTCTTGAGACTTTCAAGACCTTTAAGACTCCCACTGTCCTCTTGACATATAAGACTTTCTTGTCAGATATTCAAGAGATAGTGTGGATTCTAATCAAGACAAACACTTCACACAATTGGCCTAAGTTGGTCTTTGTTTTATCCAAAACATCACAACTTACCAATTTCAAATGTACAACGGTAGAAAACTTTTACTCTTACATTTGACAAGTGTTTTAAACCTTCTTTAAGATATGTCACTCAAATTACAATCTTGGAGTATGACTCTAGGACTTGTATTGGAACGAAGTATGACTCATCTTCTTGATTTAACCATTTCAACAATTCTAGATTCCTCTTCTTAGTCATAAGAATGCACTAAGATTTCCTTAGAGAACTAATTGTGCTATGGTTTCTTAATCATTAAGATGATCACAAAACTGATACTAAAGTACTCTCCCATCTTTTCAGATTTGAGAAATATCTTGCTGCCTAAGTTGATTCTTCTTATTCGCTCTGCCTTACATTGGAACCTTTTTCCAATGTCTCAGAATTACACTTAAGCTTGTAAGTATAATCATATTTACTGAGCTTTAGTAAACTATGACGAATAGTCTTATCGATCTTTTGTGGTGGACTTAATCAATGCACAAGAATGTGTACTCGATCCCTTAGTCCATTACTTGACTCACACATCCATGTGAACAAGTAATTAGTCTTAATTTTTCAATACTTGAAAGTTCTCATTCATCATGCTATACAACTGGCATGATTCCAAGTTCTGGTCCAATTGAAACTTGGGTGATGAGAATCTTTCCTTATTTAGTAAATTTAGACACTACCAAAAATGAAAGAATCAAATTCATATTTCCACTCTTGCTCTTAATGGAATCTTATAAGCAACAAAAATTTCCACAGATGCCATTGTAAGGATATTTTAAAATAAATAAAATCAAAATTTTCCTTTTATTTTAAAAAACTTTGCGGAAGAACTTGTCCTTACAATCCATATGAAAACTTGTTGTTATCTATTCCTAAGAAATATCTCATAACTCCTAAGAAGTAGCTCAAGAATCCAATCTTCAAATTATGCGATAGAAATCCGTCTACGTGATCAGATTCAACATATTCTTTCTTTAAGTTTCTTTACTTTTCTTTGATTCTTAAAACATCACCATGTGACCCAGTCACATCATGTATCAAGAATCTCATAATAGAAACTTAGCAGAGTTAGATAGTGGACTTTACCTGAAGTAGAGTCAAACTTGTTGACTTTAACATCCTTAGGTAAATTTCGCAGCTTCGCAACTAGTGCCCCTTCCTTTGGCAATATGAACATATGGATCCTTTGGTAATGGTACACGGGACTATCACAGACTTAGCTTTTCTCTTTACCATTTGGTCAACCGAGTTGACTATGGCCGATCACTTTCCATTGGGAAGAGAGGGCTTTACTGGATATCCAATGTCATCATTGTCAATGTCCATAAAATTATAGGAAGTTGATCTTAGCAAATGGATAAGATCATTAAGGGTCTTATCTTAGTCTGTTTCATAGGAATCCCAAAGGAACTCACTATGAGACTTAGAAAGTAGTTGAGCCACCAACTTTCTCAAGACTTTGACACCTAACTCTCCCGGCTTGTCAATATGTGACTACATCTCCAAGATGTGACCACACATAGACCTTTACTTGCCAATAGGGCTTGAGTGACCTTAAATTTTTAAAGAACTTGTGGGTTAGGGAGAATAATTGGAGGAGGTGAAAGAAGTATGATTTCCATGGGACATCATCTTCATTTAGGAAAGCTTGTTTCAAGAGATTTGGGAAGATCATAAATGTCTAAACCAGACATCTTTTGGGAGATATTCAAGATAGTTGATCTAAAGTCCTTAATATGACACCGAATATGAAATATTAAGGCTAGGACCCAACAAACTATTTTATAACTTAAAAGAGGGTTGTCGTAATCCAAGCTATAAAATATTTGAAGGTAGGTGAATGACGATTCACCAATTTCCACCAAGATAAACGAAATGTATTATTAGGTTTTAATTGGATTTGAAACTCCTAGATCTTTGAGATTCATTGAACTTTTCAATGGCATGTTTCAATCTCGAGTGTGTCCTTCAGGTTTTGTGACTGGGATGCCGAGGATCACAAAACAAGGTGTGAAGTAACCATGCAAATTCCTTGATACCCTTAAGTGTTTACCCCTCAATTGATGTGCCGGCTAACCACACACGCTCCATCGATACTATGATAAACATTAAGTTACCCTTTGCCTACCTTGTTAAATACGAGTTAGTGTGCCGGTTAACCACACACGCTCCACTAACCGACTTAAACAAAGTGCAAAGTGTAATTTCATGGATTAGCACCTTTATTCACATTTTCCTAAGTAACTAAGATTAGGTATTATTAAGAGTTTAGTTACTTAGTATTTATCATTAATACTTTTAATGAAGGGAGAATTATAGTCCTGTCAAACCCGTTCGGCTAACGACCCTCCACCAGTCAAGGAAGCGGTGGTGTGAGTGGACACCCATTAAACTGCCATTTTATAGGCAGTAACCTTATACCCCCCTTATAGACCAGCTTCGTGAATGAGGCCTACTAACGGTAAGACTGACTTTACTCTTATACATATATATAAATATTATTATCTTATAATATTATAAAGTATAAGGGTTGAATTTTAACTTTTAAAATTCTAAGGTCTAACTTGGAATTAAAGTATTCATAAGTGAAAACTTTTCAAATTCCAAAACTTGAGGGCAAGTTTTGAAACTATTCAAAACTAATTAATTCCATAACTTATGTGTTTAAAGTAGTTTTAATCCAAAAACTCTTCAAGTTCCATAACTTGAGGACAAGTTATGGAAGACTTTAAACTAATAAAAGAATTAACTTATCTTTATTTTATAACTTATGAAATTAATTAAGGTTACACTTTTTTTTATTTATTATTTAATGAAGAGACTCTTGGTCCTCCATAGCTTGAGGACAAGTTATGGAGTCATAAAACCATTTAATTAGAATTAGACTCTTCATTTTGTAACCTTTGCCAACTTTTTTGAGTTTTATGAAACTTAAAAGTGACTTTTCATATAACTTGAGGATAAGTTACAAAAACACATTTTAGAATCAACTATTAGATTAATTTGGATTGAAAACAACTATTTCACTCAACTTTTCTATTAATCTAAGCAACTCATAAGAACAAGATAATTCAAATCAAACTTTTTCATCTAATTAGTCTAAACCTTAAACTAATACAAAACATGAATCTATTGACAATTATCTTTGAAATTGGATTAGCATGAACATTACCACATCAAAAACAAGTTTATAAGTCCAAAAACATCTTAGGGTAATGTTCCTAGTCCAATTCCAGCCAAAAAAGTCGAATTTATGTTGTCTGGGGGTCCAACTTGTCGAGTGCACGAACCAACTCGGCGAGTTGGATGCATTTTGCCTTGGACTCGGCGAGTCTGCTGGGCAGACAGCATCAAAACTCGATTTTTCAGCTACTTTTGCAAGTATAACAAGAAAACAAGCCTAGGCTCTGATACCACTGTTGGGTTTTGAGCATTCTAACACTCCTAAGTGTACATGCAACCCTAAATACCTTGGATCTATGTTTTCTCTATTATACATGCAATTATGAACATCCAAGGTATTATCCTAATCTAGCATACAAAATCATGAATATAACAAGATAGAATACATACCTCTTTGATGTAGAATGTCTTCATGAAGCTTGAGTGCCTAGTGCCTCAAGTGTGACACCTCAAATTGTTCACACAACACCAAATACACATGGAATAACTTGAGAGAAATCTACACTTCATGAAAATCAGCTAGCCCTTATAGACCCACACTAGTGGCGATTTTGGTCAATAATAAGATGCATATATAGTTAGGGTTACACCATGTAAATCGTAATTAACATGGCCTTTCATTTCCATGATCCATGGGTACAACAACACCATGGAGCATCCAAGGAGCATCATATGGGTTTTAGCCCAACTAGATAATCCATGGAGCATTAGCCCACTATATAAGTATGGATGATTTACACAATCAACCAATATATTTAATTAGTCTTCTTTTGATCACTTAATTAATCCTAGATTAATTCTTGATCAATAATAATTAAATAATCTTATTAATCTTATTATTAATATACTTGAACTTATAATATATTAATAACCATAAGTGTCTTATTTCTCTCATTATAGTCTATCCAAATGCATGATGCCATGCAACCCAAATGGACCATGCTAGGTCGGGTCAAGTCTCACCAATTATAGTTATGGACTTAGACATTAATCCAACAGAGACCTTCTCACCATTAGCGAAGATTAAATCTATAAGGGTTATGCTAGCCATAGTTGCATTTCATGACTATGAAATATGGCAAATGGATGTCAAAACCGCTTTCCTTAATGGAAAGTTGGCTGAGGATGTTTACATGAGTCAACCAATGATCTTTGTCAATGAAAAGTACCCTAATAGAGTGTATAAGCTTGAGAAATCTATTTATGGATTGAAATAAGCATCTCGCAGATGGAATCTTTGTTTCGATGAGAAAGTCAAAGAGTTTGGATTTTCGAGAAGCGAGGATGAGTCATGTGTATATGTCAAAGCCAGTGGGAGTATAGTTAGCTTTCTGGTATTGTATGTCGATGACATACTTCTCATAGGAAACGGCATCCCGACCTTGTAGGAAGTGAAGTCCTAGCTTGGGAAGTGTTTCACTATGAAGGACCTTGGAGAAGCTGCCTATATCCTAGGGATAAGGATAATGAGAAATATGAGTTAGAGACTAATAGGACTTAGTCAAAGTACCTACTTGGACAAGGTGTTGAAACATTTCAGCATGGAGAACTCCAACAAAGGTGACTTACCTATCCAAAGCAATACCAAACTGAGTAAGACTCAGATTCTGAGTACAGAGGCTGAGATAGCAGAGATGAGTCGAGTACCATATTATTCCGCAGTTTGCTCGATCATGTATGCTATGACTTGTACTTGCTCTGGTGTGGCCTTTGCTTTGAGCATGGTTAGCAGATATCAAGGGAATCCTGGTAGAGCTCACTGGACTACAGTTAATAACATTCTTAAGTACCTGCGGAGGACTAAGGACTGGTTCTTACCCTCGGTGGGAGTGATGACTTAAGAGTGAAAGGGTATCGTGACGCCAATTTTCAAACCGACAAAGATAATTTGCGCTCTCAATCGGGCTGGGTGTTTACCCTAAATGGAGGAGCAGTAACATGGAAAAGTTCCAAGTAAGAGACTATGGCTGATTCAACGTGTGAATCAGAGTACATAGCAGTGAGAGAAGCATCGAAAGAGGCGATATAGTTGAAGAACTTCATCGGAGACCGTGGAGTTGTGCCAGCCATAAAGGAGCATGTGGATATTTTCTACGATAATGAAGGCGTGGTTTCCTTAACCAAGGAACCGATAGATCATGGTAGATCCAGGCATATCGACAAAAGTATCACTTCATAAGACATCAAGTAGAAGAAGGAAACCTCGTTGTGAAAGGGATATCGTCAAAGAACAACCCAGCAGATCCCCTCACGAAGGGACTGAGTAGGGTTAAGCACTTGCAGCACGCAAGGGGCATTGGGCTAACGGACGATAGTGATTAGATAAATGTTTGAAACTTGTAATAGCTAAACTGTAATTGACATTTGATGATTAAATAAAAGGAGTTTTATTTATAAGTAAAGTTACCGTCTTGTGTCAATTATTTACTATTGTTTCACCTTTGCATGTTTTGACTTCCAGAATAATAAGATTATTCAAACTATCCACAGTTGATCATACTTTGGAAGTAGGTTATGAGGCTAGATTGTCATGAGTTGGCTTGTAGATTATCTAAGGGGTTAGACATAGCAAAAGTTTTCAACACCATTCATGAGTGTTCCATAAATAAGATTTGAGTATTGGATTAAACCCACGCTCACCTGAATCACTTCATGGAATTTATCACGAGTGATTGTGAGACGATAATATCATATAATCTTTAAACTAAGATATATGAGTTGTTGACTACAAGTTGGTTGTGCATTGATGACACGGAACGCATTAGTAACTTGATGTTATAAAATGTATCGCTGTGCATGATTTAATGAGTAGTTAGTACAAACATATAATGTGTAGGTTTATCTGTTCCTTTTATCCTAAGAGGATTAAAAATGATATCTTGGGCCCCTCGATGATTTGTTTTGACTTATGTGTCAGGCCCGGTCAGAAATAAATTGATGTGTTTAGTTATGTTCTATGTCAGACAAATCGGAAATCGGTAAACAAACTGCCGGACAATAAGTATGACTATGTTCCATGTACTTGTCCGCATGATATCTTGAAGAACAGAGGAATATATGATCCCTTATCTAAAGGGCGCGTCATTGACTGGGTCAGAGTCGATAGCGACTTTTGAAAGCTACGATTGCTAAGTTGGATCCTGAAGTCGCATTGGTAGCTATAGTTATTAAACTTATCCAAATGGGAGACTGTTGGATTTGGTGTCTAAGCCCATAACTATAACTTGGATGTACTTGACCCGATTATAGCATGGTCCTTTTGGTTTCCTTCACCAGTGCAATTTGATAGGATGGACTTTTGAGAATAAGACTAATTGTGATTTATTAATATATTATAAGTATAATATATTAATTTGATAAATCATATTATTTAATTAGTATTGATCAAGAATTAAGGTGGAATTAATTTAGTGATCAAAAGAGACTAATTAAATATACAGGGACTGATTAAATAAATCAATGATTCTTATAGTGCAGGCCAAAGATCCATGGTTAATTAGGATGGGCTAAACAAATGTGATAATCCATGGATAGTCCATGGATGTTAACCCATGGAGCCTAAGTAATATTAAAGGTCATGCTGCATTAGGGTTTGCAAAGATGTAACCCTTGCATTTGTTACGCTATAAAAAGGATCCCTAGAGCCAAAATCGGTTACACCTATCATTCTAAGAGTTTGATATTGATTTTGTGATAACTAACTTATTATATCAAGCCTCCTTTTGTATTTGGTGTTTGTGACACATTAGAGACATCACACTTGAGGTGTTAAAGCTTTCAAAGGCCAAGAACTACATCCACATCCAAAAGGTACTCATCTAACTATGAGTTTTGTATTTTTTTTTATCATCCATGTATGCTAGTTAGGATGTATGCTTTGGAAAATTGAAAATGCATGTATAATTAGAGAAAACATGGATCCCAAGCATCTAGGGTTGCATGTGCACCATAGGAGTGTTATAGTGCTTAAAACCCAACAATTCAGCGGTCTTCTGGCGAGATATTTTTTGATCTGTCCACTGATCGTAACAAATTTCTCTGAGAATCATCGTTGCCACCTCTTTCCAGGGTTAAAGTGAGCTCCAACACCAACATCAAAGTCTAACCTAAATTCAGCACCATCTCTAAGGTGTTGTTTGTTTTTTTGAAGCAAAAGTTTATGAAGTCTGCGGACCACCTATGCAACTCTCTGTAGTAGAAGAGGTGGACTAAACCGTTGCGGACTGTAATAAGAAGCATATTTGTTTTTTTTTTAACATCTGCATGCTGCTGCAAATATTCAAAAATTAAAATAAATTGATTTTATAAATCGAAAATATTTTTTAATACCGAAAATTTAATAATGTATGACATTTCAACAATAATTTATGATATTTCAGCAAAAAATAGTGATATTTCAACAGAAAAAATAAAGATATTTTAGCAAAAATAATGAAATTTCATCAATCAATTATTATTATTTAATATAAAAAACAAAAAAAAATCAACAATAATAAATAAAAAAAGAAGAAAACAAAAAAGGTAAAATAATATTTCAGCAACATATAATCAAGATTTCAGCAAGAAAAAAGAAGAAGAAGAGATTGGAAGAGACAATACAAGTGTTGCGTCAAACAGAACACGTGCATATGTTTTTTACTCTGAAGAATTCTAAAAAAAACAGTAGCGAGATTAAAAGTGATGCGCGTGTGCTGCACCGCGCAACAATAAGAGGTCTGAAGAGGTTTAAAAAAAACAAACAACACCTAAGTCTAAACACCAGCAGTTTAATATCGGACTTGAAATCGGAATTAAAAAAAAAAAACTAAAGAGAATGACGATGACCACAACGTCCACTGTTCAACTTCGGTTGCTAGGTAAATATTTTTTCTCTCGATTTATGTTCATTAATATATTCTTCTTTATTCTATCTGATATGTGTATATTGGGTTGAATTTACAGGTAAAGTTTTGGGTGAATGTTGTTTGCGTTAGTATAAACAATACGGTATTTGACTTACAGAGAAATTATTGACTATTTACCCTTTACTTTAATATATAATCTTTTGTTTATTGGAAGTAGAAGCTGAACAATCTTTGTCTATCCTTTTATTTTGCAGTTCGATTCTTGGAAACTATATCTCTGGTCACAAGGTTGTATATGAAATTCCTTTTTTACCCTTTGTAACTTTTGCTTTTTGGTTTATATATCATGCAGTTCGATTTCTTATTCAGGGACTTTAAAACAAACTATACTTTAGGAACCATTCCACCCGAGTTAAGGAGATTATATAATTTGAAACATTTTCTATCCATCTAGATTACAAGTTTACTTGATCTGTGATATTCATATGTAAGGAAATTCAATAATCTTTTTCACCACCTTTTCTTCACTATTATAGGTTGTGATTTGGGGTTCCTTTTTCTCAACAAATCCCTAGGAGAATGGATCCATTTCTACACAGAGAAAAATGATTTCTTGGAAAAGATAAGTGTATGCAATGCTTTGACTAGAATGTACTAAAAAAGTGGAAACATTGACAAAGCACGCCAACTGTTCGACAAAATGCTTCAAAGAGATTTCATTTCATGTAGTACAGTTATACTATGAAGCAAAAAACTGAAGAGGGTGCCTTTTCTTTTCATTTAATATGTCATTCCCTTATTCGGGGTTGTTAAGAGATTCTAGCCGTAAATGTTTCTTTATATATATATATATATATATATATATATATATATATATATATATATATATAATGTTTTTTTAGAGGAAGGCTCTTGCCCTGCTAATATGGACTGAAAAAATCAATATGACACGAGCATATACCTTCAGGCAATCTCAATATTGTATTAGTAAAATTTCTTTATAATTTGTGTTCTAATTTTATATCATGTTTTTGGATTACAAAATTTGTTTTTGTATGTATATGGTGCTATATTCAATTTTCTTGGGATACTTGGAACAGTTGTTATCAAAGGTAATTTATGTCTATTCTTAGGAAGAAACTATAAAAAAAATAGTAAAGGGTAGTCTGGCCTTTAAGCATAATTTTCATTCTAGTTCTTTTGATAAATGTACAAACTAAACAAATAACAACAAAAGAATGGAAGTGAAAGTTTATGCAAAACAATTAATTTATGTCTTAATTTTTTATTTTTTTCAGGTCTTGAAGGCTTTGACATTTTGCATGGACATTCAAACGCTACCATGCTTTTGATTATAAACAATGCAGGGTAAGGAATTTTATCTTGATTTTTCTTCAAATATACAGGCTAAGTAAAATAAATAAATTATATTACTTGCACAAAAACCAAAAATATAATTTATTTATTTTTAAGTAAAAAATATATTTTGTTTGGTCATACTTTGACTATATATTTCATGTTAGGAATTTCTATTGTTTTATGGATCGACCTCATGTTAGTCAAGGTTAGAGCAATTTGGTCCTCATATAATTTTTTTTTTAACTTTTTTTTGTCATGTTCCAAATAAAATGCCTAAATTATCTTTCTAAATTTTTATAATTACATCTCTCTTCTAATAAAAGAGTATAACTTTGTCCATGTGTCATTTTCTCGTAATTTACAATTTTTTTACATGCATTCTAAAAATTACACGTGTAAATTTCTCTGATTGTACATTAAATAAATTTATTTTACTAATTGGAGTATAATAGGGAAATCCCTTTAATTTAGGGATTTAATTTTGAGTTTGGTCACCATTAATTTTGATTTCTAGATAAGTTGTTTATATTTGAAATCATTTCCAAGTTCATCCCTTAATATCAACAATCCACTTAATGTTATTTGGTAGGTTGATAAACATAATTTGATATATACGAGGTATATATACAATGGGTATATTCCTTAATAAAATTTCTTCTCTATGTACATATAGTATTCTTTACCTGTTGTAATCTCTTCCTCAACTGAGTTCGTGGCGATGAGGCAATTGATGTATCACCATCACCTTCAAATATAACACCTCCTACTTCTCTAACTAAACGTGTTTGCTCCAATATTTTTAGCACTTTCATGATATTGGGTCCATCCACTATTACAATCATAATATTTAAGCCTTCCTACTTATTCATCTTTCTCTCCATGGATTTGTTTTTATTTTTCACGTAGCCCTATAGAATCAAAGTCATAAAATTTCAATTCTATTAAGTATGTCTCTTTTTTACTCCCCCTTCTTTATTATATGTACCAAATCATCTATGTTAACAACAATTGGGAGAACCCATGTTTCCCTGAATGAAAAGGACCTTAGGTATTCATTCATCCCTTATTGAAATATACAAGTTGCAGCCGGTAGTTGACGGTTTGGTAGTATCAAATTAATTTTCAAAGGATGGTTGTAAGTCCATGGAAAAAATGCATCGTCTAATGAAAAAAAACCTTACGTGCTTCCATGTTTGGTGGCAGGTCTATCAAAGCTTAAGCTCATTATTATTAGTTGCGATTTCATTATTGATGAAGATATAGATCTTCTACCCGACATCTTCACCTTTCCAAGTTTAGTAATAAGTATATAATCTCATTAAAATTGATATACCTATTGGTTGTAATCATTTGGATATAATATACCTATTGGTTGTAATCATTTGGATATATTTATATAGTTTAATCATATCTCACACACTACTTGGTCGCTAAAGTTTGAGGATTCTTCTCAACTTAGTGAATGCATATTTTTTTGTAACAAAGTGTTACTATAAGTGATTTGTAAATGAGAATGAATTATGTTTTAATAAAATTTAAACACTTTAGAACAATAATATGTGGATTGCCACTTTAGTCCATAATAGCTATAGAACACCTAAACTTTATATCTGGATGCATCTATGCACTCCTAAAACTTTACATCCTCATCATTTTGAATGGAAATTAGTTGATATTTTACAATTTTCTTTACTTTATTTTATTTTTAACAGCGTATTTTCAAATTTTATATTTATAATTTATTAAGTAATTTTAGTGGTTTTTGATTGTTTGTTAAGGTGATGTGGTGCGTATATCATTAGAATAATCTCAAATGGAAACTAACGATCCCACCCCAACTAAAAGCTACAAGTTGATGTTAAAATTATAATTTAAAATAAAAGTTTATCGTGAATTTTAATATTATATAAGCTTTTTCTCATAACCCATTTATGTCATAGGCATGTGCCAAGTTACACAATTGTTTAGTGTAAGACTTCCTTCCTTATATGAGTTTGTGTTGCCTCCTTTACTTTAGTATTCTCAACTCAAACCTGGCAGATAAGATGTTATAATACAAAATGCAAGCATAGGATATTGTAATAGGAAACTTCCAATGACTCCAGTCATGGAGACTGCACACACACATTCATGTATCCAAAGTCTGTTCCCCTGATTCACATATTTTTGTTAGGAGTTTTACTTTTACCACAATACAAAATGTTATAACAAAAACAATATTGAAATATGCAATAAATAGCAATGTACTACAGTTTGTTTACAAAAAAAATTATAAAAGATATGATATATACAAATTTATTACATAAATGATCCCTGTATCGCTTTAAATTCCTTTTTGGAAAAAAAAAATATGAAATTGTACTGTCAAAGTGCAATGCTATAATGTTACGTGTTTCCAATATAGTAAAGGTGAGAAATAATCAGAAAGTGACTTTTAAAGTACAATGGTTCTATGTGTTTATGTATTCCTAAACTGATGTGTATTTTATTGTCATGTCATTCTACTTTGTATTATGTAACTACTGTAACATTGTGCTTTTAAGTCGATGAAATTCTTTTATGGTATGTGTTCTCTTTGTATGTGTGTGTATGTTATTTGTAATTTTAATTTCTGTGCCAACCTTATAAATAAACTATAAGGAAACTAATATATATTTTTTTCATTTAGGGGATCTTGGACAAAAAGCCAAAAATTATAATATACTTTCACTTAGTCAATTACAGGAACTTACTTTTCTCTTTTAAGACAATAATTGTTATCTATAATGCAAGAAGTAGCATGCTATTTTTATTTGTTTCTCCATTCAGATTTTACTGAAGCATCACACTTAATGAAGATATTTTTTTAAACAATGAGAAAGTTGTAAATACTCCTTTTCTCCTTCCTTTTTTCAAAATGTCTTTGCTTTCTTTTCTTTATTTGTAAATATATGATTAATGATTAGGACTTTTATCATCTATATTATTTTACTTTATCAACCGTGTACTACACGAGTTATAACCTAGTGTTGTAATATAGATAAATGATGGTATAATCATTCTACTTAAGAAAACTAGATGAAGGGTAATGTAGTCGTTTTTGGCACGTTTAAAGTAAATTAAGTAAATAACCTATTTATTTTTTGTAATTTTATATGATAGATTCATATGTTACTTAAATATAAATAAAGGGTATTATAGTCATTTTAATTGAAATGATTAGATAATAAGGGCAAGTTCCAACAATAATATATTTAAATATACTATCCATGTTTATGTTGAATTTTAGTTTTATGATTTCATTCTACTGTGATCAAAATTAGACGAGAACATTAAATTGAGGATCAAATTTTACATAAAAATTTCAGGGATATATACAGTAAAGTCCCTATATTTTCATCGATTTGACAAGAAAGTCCTAAACTTTATTTTTTTGACAGTAAAGTCCAAATTACCGGCAGTTTTTGACACTTTTACCCTTTTTTCTCGGTTATCCGGTAATTAGGATTTTTTTGTCAAAAAAATAAAGTTTAGGACTTTCTTGTCAAATCGTCAATTAGGACTTTACTGTCAAAAAAATAAAGTTTAGGACTTTTTTGTCAAATCGTTGAAAATATTGGGACTTTAGTGTATATATAACTTTTTTTGGTTAGAAATTTAATGGTATGATACTCTTTAAGCATAAGAGTTATTGAAACCTTCACTAATCTGCTAGATCGTATTGAAATCCTTAACGTTTTGCTTCTTGTTAAATCGTATTTTTAATCTCAAGAAACCGACATTGAAAAAAATTGAGATAATCAAGAAAGAAAGAAAGAAAGAACCAGGGTAGTGTTGACTTTTTGCAACTCCAAAAATGGAGAAATAAGAAACCAAAAAAAAAAAAACGAAATTGCCATTCTTTCCTTTCTCCACATTCACACCCTTTTGACTAGACATGTGTTGTTTGTGTTTGTATAAAGCCAGGGCAATTTCGTTTTTTTAGGTTTCTAATTTCTCCATTTTTGAGACTGCAAAAAGCCAACACAACCCTGGTTCTTTCTTTCTTTCTTGATTATCTCAATTTTTTTCAATATCTGTTTGTTGAGATTAAAAAAACGATTTATCAAGAAGCAAACGTAAAGGATTTCAATAGGATCTAGCTGATTAGAGAATGTTTCAATAACTCTTATGCTTAAAGAGTATCATACCATTAAATTTCTAACCAAAAAAATTATATATACACTAAAGTCCCAATATTTTCAACGATTTGACAAAAAAGTCATAAACTTTATTTTTTTGACAGTAAAGTCCTAATTGACGATTTGACAAGAAAGTCCTAAACTTTTTATTTTGTTGACAAAAAAGTCCTAATTACCGGCTAACCGGGAAAAAATGGTAAAAGTGTCAAAAACTGCCGGTAATTTGGACTTTACTGTCAAAAAAATAAAATTTAGGACTTTCTTGTCAAATCGATGAAAATATTGGGACTTTACTGTATATATCCCAAAAATTTCATGCTACTGTTATATTTAGTAGTTTAGTTGCTTAAATAAGATTGAAGAATGTACTAATTGATCACGACATATATGAGTTTATATCCTTCAGGGTAATTATGTCTTCTAATTCTATAGTTGAAGTTTTATAATCATATACCGCCTTAAGTATCAATGATTATTTTTTACTAATTTGGAAACTAAAATGCAGGGTAGTTATGCCTCCTTTTTGTCCTGCCATACAAAAGCTTTTTAAGTTGTTGACGAAAATCAATGTTCGTTAATACTTATTGTAACTTTCAGTAATTTCTTTGTTTGAAGTCTCATGTTAATTAGCATTTTCAGCCTTATTTGTAATTAGAGTAAATTATTGAAATTGTTCCTATGGTTTGGTCAAAATTGCACGTTTGATCCCTAACTTTTTTTTTTTGCATTCGGATCATCCCTGTCGTTTGATTTTGTTGCGTTTTTCGTCCCTTACATACATGAAGTTAGGGACAAAACATGTAATTTTGATCAAACCATAAGGACGAAAAACGCAACAAAATCAAACCATAGGGACGATCTAAGTGCAAAAAAAAGTTAGGGACAAAACGTGCAATTTTAACCAAACCATAAGGACGATATCAGTAATTTACTATTGTAATTATTGGTACTTTTCGTGATTGAAATCTTGCGCATCTATTTTCACCTTTGTAGTTGGTTAATTTGTTTTATGGGTTTGTTGTTAAGTGCTTACTTGATAGGCAAGTTGTATGATATCGGTTCTGCTTTAAATATTGAAACTGAACAACCAATCATACATTACTAATAAACCATCACTAACAAATCATTCCATATACAATGTAGAAATTTTTTGTGAGTTAATCATTTTGTTTTTCCTGATATTTTGCCGACTGTTTTACTATTTGACCGGAAAGTTTCACTTTGATTTATGTCAACTAAAGTAGATCCGATGCCATTTTAGCTCATTGCTTATGTTTTTATTTGTTCTATGTTTTTATAACATTATATGTGTACAGTTTTATGAAAACATTCATAATGAATAAAAATAACAAAAAACCCTAAAAACAGAAGGCTTCAAATCCCCGCAAGACATGAAAACCTTCTCTAGTTTAACACCAAATATGGTGTTATAAAATTCCTTTACACCAAAACACTTTCATGTGTCAATTTTAGTCCCTAATTTTTATATTATTTTATTCTAATTTAGTTTATATTAATATGTACGTCCTAAATATAATAAATATTTATTATTATATTATGTTATATATTAAATCGGTATTAATTAATTATAACTATATAAAATTGTGATTTAAAATATAGTTTTCTTATTTAACAAAATGTTATTCTAATTAATAGTATTTAATTAATTAATTTGGTTATAATTTTCTAATAATTTATTATGTAAAGTTTGTGTCTAAAAAAGATATAAATAAATTAGATGTTAATAAGTTACAGAGTGGTTTTTATAATTTATATAAGTTTAAAATAAAAATATTATAAGAAATATATATTTTTAGTGTAAAAAGTGATATAAGATTGAAAATAATATACTATTTGCATCATTTATACACCACTTTTAATATAAAAAATATATATAAGAATGAAGATGGTCTAAATAAAATTTGTTAGCCCGTCTGTTGATCTATTATATAGTCTCGTTGATCCGTAAGTATTATCCAACAAGTTAAGCCTCAATATTAAATTAGCCGACCATTATCTTGTCTCATCTTGTATTGATTTAAATTAAATCATTTTATTCCATAATAAACTTTAAGTTATATTTATTCTCGATCCATCATGTACCTTCATTTAATTCTTTATATGCATGCCCACGTAAACATATAGTAAAGTAAGACCGGAGGGACTGATACTAGTTTTACCGTATTGTTTTTTTTTATTCGATTTTTTTTTCTTTTTTTTTAAATGTTTTAAAGACCATGGTTTTCATCAAGTTTTTAAAAAGTTTGTCATGGTTTTGCTATGAAATAGGTTGTATTTGCTGTAATGTTTTAACAAAATATGGCTTTAAGTATATATATATATATATATATATATATATATATATATATATATATATATATATATATATATATATATATATATATATATATATATATATATATATATATATATATATATATATATATATATATATATATATATATCGCCGTAGGTCACGTCTTACAAATGACATGGTTCGTAAAAGCTCGAGGTTTGACAATGTCGTCAAATCACCATAGTAAGAATTTTGTTTTAGACTAGACCAAATAATTTACTCTACAAAAAAAAAAAAAAAAAAAAAAAAAAACGATTTCCTCAATTCTTTAATCAAAAAATTGTTGCCTAAATTCTTTAATTGACATGTCTCAACAAATAAATTATTTTTTTCATTGTGAATTTAAGTTTTGAATGTGATGGGTCATGTCACAATTCACAACCTTAAAGTTTTTTAATCAAAAGAAATATAAATTATGTATATAACATATATTTCACTTCTTAAAGTTTTTTAATCAAAAGAAATATAAATTATGTATATAACATATATTTCACTTCAAATTTATGTGGTATGAGCCAAGACCCATTTTTACACTCATATAGTTATCCATCTGCAAGTGACACCTAATGTTATTTAGAACCTTAGTTTTTATACTAAATTTTTATTTTTATTTTTTCTACTTTAAACAACTTAATTTAAATAAAACATAAAAATTATGTTGATTTATAATAGAAATATTTTAAATTAAACTAAAAAAAAAATAATAAAATAACATACTAATAAAAAAGAAAGCTAAAAATTATATTTTATATATTTTATAGTTTGACTTTCACTGCTAAAATCAAAGCACACGTTCCTTCCCAGTATAATAACTCACATCTCGAAGTAGAAGTTTCATATCACAAACCTATTTTTAAGTTCTTGTTCCTTTGTAAATATCAAGTAATTTTCGAATGTTTTATTTATCCTTGTCATCTGGTTCTTCATACTTTATAGATCATCAAAATTTGACGCGACACATTTACATTTTCTTTTCACTTTGTCTCTTCCCATTGGGCGAGAGAGGGTGTAATTTTCGAGTGGTCCGTCAACAATGTTGAGGTCGAACTAGATATGATCACCAGTCAATGTGTGGGTAGACTCGGAGGTTTTGTTTCTTTTAGAACCACCTGCATACTCTTCTGAAGGATCCATGCCATTTTGCATTCTTTGACAATATTCCAACACTCGGTAAACTTGAAACCTTTCCTATGTTCTAAACGGAAAATTTCAAGTGCTTTTTTCAATATGGTCGCATCATTTTTCACCATTATGTCAATCACACTTCAATTTGTAAAGCCTTAAATTCCATAACAACTTTATTCACGTTCCCCACTTGTGTAGAATTGATATTTTATTCGATACTCTCTTTTCTTCATTTTCGAGAGGAAGTGTTTTGTAACTCTAAACAAAAAGTTGGCCCTTTTGGTCATTGTTGATCGTTGAGTCCTCTGAAACATCGAACCATGTCGAAGAATGATGAAGGGTTTGTGTTGTTTAGAATGAGTGTGTTTTTGTTGTTTGGGGTGTTGGGAGAGTTTGAAGAAGACATTTTGGGAGAAGAATGAAATTGAAACTGGTAAAAAAATATGTGGATTTTGAGAGAATAATGGAATTGAGAGTGGTAAAAGTTGGTGTTGGTTGTTTTTATTTATATTGGATCAAAAAGAAATAAAATTTTGAAAAAAAAAACGTTCCAAAGTTTAATAGGGGATAGAGATGGTGGGTATGTCAAGTTTCTATAGAGTTAGGGGTGTAACCTCGGCATGTCGAACTGTCGAAGTTCCATTCCCAAATTTTGTTTATTACCAAATGTACCAAATCGAACCAAAAAATTAATAAACAATCCATAATGAAAAACTCCCGATCCAAATGGCGAATTCCACCATACATCATATGATCATATATAATTATCATTGAGTCTTTTTTTTTCTCCAAACAAAATAAAAAAAGGTAAAAACAAATGTAACATTCCGTTTAAAATAAAATAAATAACATAAAATAAGTAGATATAAAATAAGTAGATAAATAAATAAATAAATAAATAAATAATAAACCCTAAAATCCTGAGATGTATCTTTATATTTTCATGTTATCCCTAATCCGTAATAAATTCTGGAAATCAGGGGTTAAAGTGTAACTTACGGGCTAGTTATGAATACAATTGTGGAAGCTCGGCCTCGGGGCTGCTTAGTAACTTTTGGACTTGAATTGAAAGGATTTTTGGAATCAGGGGGCTATAGAGTAAATTATGGACTTATTTTGAAAAAGAATGGGGAAGGAAGGACTGGAACTGTTAAAATGGATATAAGTTTGAAATGAAGGAGGCAGGGCTAAAACCCGTCACCCCCTCCCTTAGTCATTCATTTGAAAAACTTCACAAACCCTAACCCTAAAGTGTGTTGCAGCCGCAACCCTTATCCCTCCATATCATTACCGCCCTCACCTTGTCACTGCCTTGCACCACCGAGCAACTGTCACTGATCATGCTACTAAGGAAGGTGAAGATCGACGTGTGGACATCGTATCAGTGGGCAGTCGGAAGATCGTGATTGTGGTCGTTTTTGTCTCTCTTCGGTAATGACACAACTCGTTTCCCTTCGAATCTCTTAGTTTTTGTTGTCACTTCTTCGTGCCCCATCGTCGTCGCCGCTCTGACGGCTGTCCTGTTTGCCACCATCTTTGTCCGACTATCACATGTCACCGTGAGTGGGTGGATGTGTTGGTGTTCGTGTTTTGCTTATGGGTGTGTGTATTGTTGTTGCACGTCATGAGGAGTGTGTGTGTGTGTGTGCATCTTGGTTGGCCGGAAAATGAGAAGAACCACCATGGCAGCTAACCATGGTGGTTGTCGCCATGTTGCCATTTTTTGCCACCACCAGCCACAGTGTGAGGTGGTTGTATGCATGTAATATTGTGTGTTCATGTGTTTTCTGCGTCATTGTTGTTGCGGGAGTTTTTTGTTTGGATTTTAACTTGAAACCACCACTACCTCCGTGAGTGGGTGGCTGCCACCACAGACCGCCGCCGACCACCACTACCCGAGGTGGCAGTGGGTGGTGCCTAACGTATTACACATTAACTTTACCTAAGCATCTAACCTTAGTCCGAGTGGCATGTGTTTGGGTTAGAAACCCTAATTAGGGTATAGAAAACCCTAATGTCAAGAAAACCCTAGTTTTGGAGTTTTGTCGGGACCAACGTTAAATTTTTAATTGAACTTTAAATTATACTCGATAATACCCTACGATTAACTTAATGCAGTATTGGACTTAATGAATTAAGTCCTTAGGGGTTAAGTGTGGAACAATAACCCTAGTTATCATTTTATATGGAAACCCTAGAACCGAGAAGCCCTATTTTGGACAATGATCAGGCGCGTATTTGAGCTATTGCTTGGATTATTATTATACCCAAGAATGACTAAGTTAAACCTTAATCAATCCTACCCTTAGGTGATTAAGTTCTTAATGAGTTAAGTTTCCTTACTTAACCCAAATTGTCATTTTATGTGGAACCCTAATCGTCATTTCATGTGAGGTAGTCCCTATTGCAAGTGACTATGACATGTGATCAAGTATTGACTAAAGTATCTTCATGTAGGTGATTGGAAGTGAGTTGAAGCTGGTAGAGTACTTTGTTACTACGATAGTTACCTACATGCATATCAAGGTAAGTTTCGCCTCACTATACCCATGGGTCGAAGGCACCAATGTCGGCCCACTATTTTTGGTTATTTGTTAGTAAAGGGATGCCTTAGGGACTGTATATATAGTCATGTAGGATAAACTAAGGACACTTGATCTAAGCCCTTTTACCTGTTCCCTGTTTGGTTGTGGTTCTAGCATAGGATCACATGTCTGGGTGACTATCTCACCTCTGAGTATATACGACCATGCATTCTTTGGATTGTTGATATTTAGTATGCTGCTATGTTGTAGTGATATGCTAGATCTGTGTTCTGGTATCGAGTATGTTGTTATGTTGTAGTGATTTGTTAGATCTGTCTCCTAGTATTGAGTATGTTGCTTTGTTGTAATAATTTGTAGAACTGTATGTTCTCTGTTCTTGTTGGTTATCATCTATGGAGTGCCCTTAGGGACTGTCTGTGATCATGTAGGATATATTGGGAACTCTTGGTTTAGGCTCTCTTACCTGTTCCTTTTTTGGTTGTGGCTCTAGAGTAGGATCATATGTTCGGGTGGCTATCTCACCTCTGGTTACTTATGGTTACACATTCTATGGATGTTAGCTGGTAGTAGGACTTTATGATGTGAGAGGACTAGTAGGCGGTAGTGAGTTGTATGATTGTTGTTTACCTGTATTATTTGCCTACTTGATACTGATTGTTATATGTCAACATGTTGTGTTTGGTTTGGGTTGATGCGGTCCTATTTTGTGTTGTAGGCCAAGATACATGCTACGGGCCGACTTTAATCCGTAGGCATAGAGGCTCAAGTTGAGGCGGTAAGGCCAATAAACCCGGTATAGTTGCGCATTCCAGTTCGATGGCTGAATGGGCCTAGGGTATTCCAATACGATGGTTGATTGGACCCGACATGTTTGATTGTATATGTTATCCGTTTTTGTGGTGGTATTTTGGGGGATACTCACTAAGCTTTATGCTCATCCAGTTGTTTATTGTTTCAGGTATTATCGGTGTCTATGGGAAGGCGAAGGCGGGACTGTACATACTCATCAGCAACATTGAGGATTTCGCATTCATTATAATACTCTAATTTTAATAAATTGTAATTGAGAATAAATGGTTTTCTTAAAAATGGTTTATAATTGAGGAGTTTTATTAAATAAAAAATGAAAATTTTGGCCGTGAAAACGGAACGTCACAACAAATACCATAAATCCACTTTTTGACTGTTAAAAATTAAAAAGTAGTTTCAATAAAACGCTTGTGAATAATAGAAGTATCATGTTCAAACTATGACACACTTCTTTGATCTTTAGTGTTATGTGATTTATCATTTATCTCTCTCATATGATGGCTTTGGGGCGGGTGGGTGAGTGGGTGTAACATGAGACGGTAAGGTTATGCAATAATGAGATACTCTAATTTTCATCAGTTTTAGGCAATGTATTTGCCCCACTTTACATAAAATTGTCACACCCAAAAACAGGAACGGCGGAAACATTCCGGGGAGGAGGATGTCATATACAGTATCACAACAAAGCATAATAGTAAACAAGCAACAACATCACCATTGCATTAATAATATAATTTAATACAAGTGTGTTCTGTATAGTTTATAAGACACCGAAAATATAAATCAAAATAAGAGATGAGTCTTGAATGTGCTCCATCTTCTCAAAAGCTGACATCGGTACCTGTCTACTGATGACCTGAGAATACAAGTTATTTTGAAAGAGTTTATCAGCTTTAAAGTTGATGAGTTCATAAGCATTTTAGTGTCATTGTTTGTATGAAAACGTTTGTAAATGTTTGACGTATAAGTTTGTAAAAGTTTGTAGTAAATGTTTGTATATCCTAGAAAATCCTCTATTTTCTACTAAAAGTAGCCTTCTACCAAGGCATCAAATGTTCTGTATGTTTGTTTCTTGTAAAAGTGTGTATTTTTCCCAAGTGTGATTATCATTAACAAAATATTGTTTATACATTACCGTTTATGTGAGAAGATCACAATGTGAATGCAATGGGAAAATAATAAAGTACTGTAGTGTTGTATTATAGTAACTACTGCTGTACTAATTACCTTAAACCGGTTGTTAATTAAGGTATAATGTGATAAGATTGTAACCATACTTGATCGACGAGTAAAAAACGACGCTCAAAGACGTCGAAATGGTATGACATTCATCACCCATAGACCTGCAGGTCCCACTGTAGCTAGCAGCACGGTGTAGGACGGTCAGTCCCGTATAGATCTATACACAAATTCACGCTCTCCCTCCAGGAGACTCTGGTTACAAAACGAGCCACAACAGTGATACCATGCCCTGAAGTAGTGACTCACATTTATGTTAATGTATTGTATGTACTAGTGTAGTGTATGTTCTCTCTGTCTAGTATGTAGTATGTTCTCTTTGTTTCTCAACATAGTATGTTCTCTTGTATAGTGTATAGTATGTATTGTTTCTCGTTATAGTATTCTCTATAGGTTTCTCTTTATAGTGAGTATTGATTCTCGTTATAGTATTCTCTATATGTTTTTCTTTATAGTAAGTATTGTTTCTCATTATAGTATGTATTGACTCATGTACGAACTGACTCTTTGTATGTTTCATTGTACTAGAAATAGTGAGTAATGACTTCCTAAACTATACCTATTATAGTTTACTAGTAGAGTTGTTTGTATGACCGAGTGTGTTGAATTGAGATAAAAGCTTTTATGTCTATACATATATACATAATATATAACTAAGGATCAAACGACACTCGGAGAAACAACAAGGTACTCTATGTCCACAACCAAACAAGGAACAAGAAATGAAGTGAGTTTAACATGTAAAAGAGTTTGATAAACATTTTGAAGTAGCTTATTTGATAAAACAGTTAAAAGTATAGTAAATCCATTTGTTTGATAGTTATTAATCACATGTGATTAATATAATAACTATAAGGTTTCAACTTGTAAACCCCCCCCCCCCCCCCCATAAAATCATTTAAAATCATTTAAAAGGTAGATTAAAGGGTATGAACTCACCTGTAGTGAGTGATGCGAATGAAAGATCGGTATAGGATGCTAAGTGTCAAGTGAAGACTTGAGCACACACGAATCCTATTTAACATATATGAATCTAATTAGTGTTTATAACATCTAATCTTGAAATGGAATAACCTTAGTGACTAGAAAACACTTGTTATGAAGTGTTAAACCACATAGGGTTGCATATAAGGGGTGTAGGGCCTCACATAGGAGTTTACAGCCCAAATGGTAATACCCCCATGATTTTACGGCCCATGAGTTTACGACCCAATGAGTTTACGACCATAAACTCATGGTATCTTGTACCATTTTGTGTGTTAAGGTCCTATGGTCTTCCTTGAAGTGTTCTAGACTCAAGTCTAAGGCTTAGGAAGGAGTAGTGGCACCATTGCACTACTAATTAGGGTTTAGGGCCAAGGGAGATTGCCTTGGCCATAAACACCCTTTTTGTCACACCCCCGAACCATCAGAAATAATGGCGGAACGTCCGGGGCGGGTGACGTCATGCATAGTATCACAACAATCGTATCATAGTAAGCAAAGTAAACACAACCATTAGATTACAATATGATTATTTACATATGTTCGAAAACATAGTTTGTACATAAGAGTATATAACAAAAGATAAAGACGAGACTCCAAAATGCTCCGTCTTCTCCAAAAGCTGGCAAGGTACCTGTCTAACGCTGTCCTGAGAATACAAGCGGTTTTGAAAGAGTATCAGCATAAAGCTGGTGAGTTCATAAGCAAGTTTTTGAATTGGAAACTAGTCACTGAATTTGTACAAATGGTTTCTTTTCATTATAAGTAAAATGTCGTTTGTATCGAAAACCATTGCTATCAAGTTCGGAATTATGTATGCATGCTTTCCAAGAAAATCCACTATTTTCTAACATGTTGGTTTCTGTATAAAGATATGTCCTTTTGAAACCCCTGGCTACCACCAGTATGTAATGTATGTTTTGTTTGAAACCCTGGCTACCACCAGTATGTAATGTATGTTCTGTTTGAAAACCCTAGCTACCACCAGTAAGTAAAGTAGTCTTATTACTTAAAATAAAACCAAAGATTGTGTCCCTGGAATACCCTCCAGTAAGTAGATAGGTAGTTTTTTAATTAAAATAAAACTATGGAAGAAAGAAATCCTATAAACAAAGGTTAGTTTATACTATTGTGAGTTCGTATAACCATACTAATATCACTGATGACCTCCTTGACGTTTCTTCAGGTGTCGTACAGATACAAAATTTGTCACCCCAGGCGTGCGCGCCTAACTGTAGCTAACAGTTCAGGTGCGGGATTGTCAATCCCAAATAGATTTATTCACAAATTTCACGCTCTCCCTCCAGGAGACTCTGGTTATACTAACGGAGAGGATTTATTGGTACCCCGAAGGGCATCACGAAGATAAGTTTCATGATCCTGTATTAACTAGTTTACGTGTTGTTCAGTTGTTCTCGAGTTCGAAATCGTTGTATACATTGTAGAGTATAAATAATTATACACAAAATAATTATTTAGTAAAATACTCTTGTTGTTTGTATGGATAAACTAGATCTGTTATAGTTTATATGTTTGACTTTGTATGTAGTTTGATTCTGTAAAACTGGTAATGAAATCCCCAAACTATACCTATTATAGTTTGACTAGTAAGTTGTGTTCATGTACTGTTCTGAAAACGATGCAATTATGTTTAGAAAACGTCCCTTATGCTCCGCATATTACAAAATCGATAAAATATCTAAATGTTTAACGTGAAACTTGTAGTAATTGCATCAGTTTTTGACTTGTGAAAACATTTATGTTTGGCTTGTATTCCCCTTGAAAATTTTTTAAAAACTATAAAAGCGTAGGGGTATGAACTCACAATTTAACGTAGGATTCGGGTGCACGATCGGTTATGAGTGCTGAGTGCCAACTGACGTTTCGTACGCAAGTGGATCCTATCAACATATCGTAACACATATATATGCATTAGATTAAGGTATTCCATGACAAAACATGACGGGAAACCACCCTAAAGACTTGGAAATGCTTGAACTAAGTGTCGGAGCCATAAATGATCGAACGAGGGAGGTGTATGGCCACAAAATCAAGGGTTTTGGTGTGTGTGCGGCCAGAGTGTGCGTCCAGGATGTGTGTTCGGTTGCACACAGGAGTGTGCGTCCATACAGAGGGTGTGTGCGGCCATACACTGGGGTGTGCAGCCGTACACACTTCATTTATGCTCCAAAAGTCGATTTTCAAGTGTTTTAAGGCTCAAACCAAGTCCAACTAGAAGATAGGGTGTCAAACTCTCACTTTGGAGGGTCTTTAAGGTGTGTACGAACACCTTATGAAGGTGTGCGGCCGTACACCTTCAAGTGATGAAGAAAACGAAGAACATGAAGAGTTTTAGGCTTAGATCAAGGTGTCTTACCAGTATAACCAACTAAATGACGGAGTACTTCATGTTTTTTAGGCCCTTGAAGTGTTCTTGGATGAAGTTTCTAGAGAGAGAAAGTAGAGTGTAGCCAAAGAAAAGAATGAGTAAAGGGGGCCACCCTCTATATATAGGGGTGAGTGTGCGGCTGGAGGATGGGTGTGCGGCCGTACACACCTCCTAAGAGGGTGTATGGCCCGGTTTTGTCCCCATACGACTAGTTAACTCATTCCTAATCTCATTCTCGACAGTACTCAAGCTTAGAACACTTAAACGAACTCTTAAACGGCGTTAAAAGGTAACGAAATCGAGTTCAATGTTGATAAAATTGACCAAGCATACAAAATAAAAGTTTCGGGTTGTCACACTTTTGTTCTTGAATTCTTGATGTTTTCAAGGTGTTCAATATGTGATTCAAGTATACAACAAGCTAAGGGTAGTGCACTTGGTTCTCAAGGAATCCAAACAATTGAAGGTATGTATTTCTTACTGTCTTTTATGTTTAAAAGTTCCCCATGTATGCTAGATAGGTTATGAACCTTGGAAAATCAATTTTTAATGTATCGTAGTAAAACATAGATCCAAAGTTTCTTGGTGCCACACCCCCGAACCAGACGGCGGAAACGTCCGGGGGCTTGTGCGCGACTTCATCTTGAAATATCATTACAGTGAATATAAATGAAACATAACATCATCATCGTCACACATGTAATATCACAACATTCATTGCTTACATCGAGTATTGTATTTGAATATTACATGCCAAAATAGTAAGAGTATGATGAAACAAAATATAACACAATATCTATTAGTTTGTTTCGTTCATCCTGCTTCAACGGTTTCCTAAGAATACAAGTTATTTTAAAAAACGTCAACATATATTATGTTGGTGAGTTCATAAGCATGTTTGTGAAAATGATTTGTATAAATTTGAAACTACCAGAAAATCCGATATTTTCTGCAAACTGTTTAGAATGTTTGTGTCAGATCTTGTATTAATGCATGTATGTTTTTGTTTATTTGACTAAAAGGGGTAAAGAGAATGTATAGGGAATGTAATGAGCATGTATATAGAATGTTCCCAGACACAGAGCCGGTCCAAATATATATGGGGCCCGGGGCGAAAAGAAAAAAAAATTACCCCTTCGAGACAAATATAAAAAATATTAAAAAAATAGATCATTTATTATTCACTATAAACGTGTTCAATTAGAAATAACAAGCAAGCCAAATTGTTTATCTTTTGAGATAGTTTGAGTTTGAACCAACTTTAGGCCCTAAAAATCATTTAGGTATTATTTTTTTATATATATACACTGCATATTCCAAAAAATTTGGGCCCCCTGGAGACGTGGGCCCTGGGCGGTTGCCTGGGTTGCCCATCGTCTGGACCGGCCCTGCCCAGACAACCCGATGTTGATGTAAAAGAGAAAGCTATCATACCAACCCCCGAGGTTGAGTACCAGTACAAGAATGTTTCCAAGTAATCCAAAAGAAAAGAGAAGGGTCTTTCGTAAACTTCATAACGTTAATTCCTCTAAGTGAGCCGTCATAACCATACTAAATAATGACAATTTCGCCTGTCTTGGCGTTGTTGGACGCCGGTTTTGATTTTTGATTATAAGGTTTTCGTCACCCTAGACTGAGTTAGTCTAACTATAGCGAACAACTCAAGTGTGGGGTGTCATCCCCGTATAGATCTATACATAAATCCCCGTTCTCCCTCCAAGAGACTCTGGTTATAACTACAAGATGTGATCATACACTTAATACGTGCCAACGGACAAAACTCACTAGATCCTTGATCGAATTTACGCGAAGAAAGGTATAATCTCATTCCAGACCCAATGAACCATGTAAGTGAACCACTAAGGCATCGCTAAACATGTAAATCGTTTAAAGGCCCAAATTAGAATGAAATTATATAACATGGGCCTGAAATATATATATATATATATATATATATATATATATATATATATATATATATATATATATATATATATATATATATATGAAAGGACAACTAAGGCCCATTTCACATGTAAGGTATTTACAAGCCCAAATAGCACACAAATAGTATCCAAGGTCCGTCGCACATGTTAACGGATCAATGAGGCCCAATACACATATAAATAGTATACAGGACCTATCACATATAAAAATGGGCCACTAAGTCCCAATAACTTAGAAAATTATCAAATTAATCCGTTTGTTAACTTATCATTGGTTTTGGTTCAAGTATTCACTAAAATAGCTTAAAAGAAAGAAGAACACATATAAAATCATTCCCAGGCCCAATAAACATGTAAGTGGACCACTAAGGCCCACTATACGTGTCTATTATTTCCAGGCTCAAAGGAATATGAATGTCTATCCTAAGCCTAATATATATGTAAAATGACATTAAGGCCCACTAAACATGTATATTATTTCCAGGCCCAATAAGGATATGAATAGCGCTTTTAACCCGTTTGTTATTGTTTTGTTTATTTTAACTTGATTATTTACAACGTTGATATAAAAAACCCACTTTTTGTAAAAATGACGTTCTTGGCCTAATAAGCCAAAATTTACAATTAAGGCCCAATTTTTGTAAGAATAACACTTTAGTCTCAATTTTGTTCAAAACTTGTGTTGATGACTAGTTTGTGTAAAAAAAATAACGTTGTAAACCCATTTTTGTCAAAATATCATTTTTGGATTGAGTTTTGTGGAAATACACATTTTTCTGGTTTTGGGCCTTTCCGACCTAGTTTTTGGAAAATTTGTAGAAAAATCATCGTAAGTCGAAATTTGGATCCGTAAATTCTGGAATTTTGGAAATTTTGTCTACTTTGTTCACAATTTTTAATGGCTTCTAAAAAATGTGAAATTGCTCACCTTCACAGGCTGGTCCGAAATTATTTCAAATTTGATAGACAGTTTTGTAAAATTTGCCAAAAATTGTAGAAAAATCGTATGAAAACGTGAGGGTAGTCATTTTAAAGGTATAAATCTGAACTTTATCCATGTAAAACAGTTTTTTGAAAAATACTTCCGTTAAGAGGGTCAAAACAGTCCAAGATTGAACCAAAACTTTCCTGTAAAGGGTTGTTTTATGAGTTTAATTTATAGATCTTAGAACACAGCACTCATTTTTGTTATTTAAAGTGTATAAATCCCAGATCTACTAGTTTACATGTATTATATGTGATAAAACATACTTTTCTCAAGTGATAAACTTCAAGTTCTTAACATATTTTTAGATTAATGAAGAAATCAACACAAAATCACCAAATAATTCATGGAAAACACACATGTTGGGTTAAAGATTTGTTTGAAGATTGCGTCATTGGGCTCGGCTATTAAACCTTTTATTTTGTACTCCGGTAATGGGCCTGTCCAACCGAGAGCCTTTTAGGTTAATTATATATGTCACACCCCAAAACCGATAACGGCGGAATACGTTTCGGGGTGGATGACGTAGCGAACAGTATCATCATAATTGCATAATAGTAGAAACAAGAAACATACAACCATAGTATTACATAGTGAGTTTAATTACAAGCGTGTTTTGTAATATTTAACAATCACCCAAAAGTAAATCAAAAATAAGAGATGGGTCTTGTGTGCTCCACCTTCTCCAAAAACGCTGCGTCTGTACCTGTTTATCTTTGACCTGAAGATACAAGTTATTTTGAAAACGATTATCAGCATAAAGCTGGTGAGTTCATAAGAGTTTAGTGTGAGTTTTTGTATATAAGGCATCAGTGTTAAAAATGTATCATTACGTTCATAAGTAGTAGAAACTTAGAAAATCCCATATTTTCCAGGAAAAACATTATAAGTGACAATCTGTGAAAAGTATGTATTCTTTATTCCTTTGAAAACAGTTTATTTTATAAATACATTGGCAATCTCCAAATAACAAGTGTGATGGAATAGGTTGAGCCTGTAAATCAGTGATAGAGGTGCAAGCTTCCTTTAGTGATAGATACTTACTTACTTCGGGATGCAGTTTAGCATTTAGTGTAGTATTTTAGAGTAGTTGTAGGGTATTCCTTGTATATTACCAATAGTGAGGATAATAGAGGATCCCATGACCTTCCCGGTCATGCATAGTATAGTGAAGTAGTGGCATCCCTGGGCCTGTACGGCGCGGACTGAGATTAACAGTTGGGATATAATAGCGTCTGCCCCGTATAGATCTATACATGAAGAGTCGTCTCCTGCTGGAACACTCCGGGCGTAGTGAATAGCGAATAGAGTATCTCGTAGCGGGTTAGTGTATTATTGTTTGTTTAGTGTTTTCTCTATGGTTATAGTGTAGTAATCTTTTAGTATTGATCATAGTGTATTCTCTTACTAGTGTATCGTCTAGTAATAGTGAGTATTATAGTGTAGATAGTCATAACTTTAGCGAGTAGTAGCGGTAGCGACCCAAACCATACCTATTATGGTTGTCTTAGTGGGGATGTTTCTTAGCACGTTAGTGACTTTAGCATTAAGTGAAAGCAGTAATATTCGTATCCCATACTGATATACAAATTTTATATAAGTAAGAAATCAACGACAGTCGGACGGATAACTACTACCCTAAGCCCACAATCAAACAAGAACAGGAAATAAGGCGAGATATCGGTCCTAAGTCCTCCAAGTCTTATTTATATAAATATATCAGAGTGGTTACCTTTTATAAGCAAATTGATTAAACAAAAGTATTTTTCCAAAAGAACATTTAAATTCTGATTCACTGTTTAAGAATAGTTTGTAAAGGGTAAAATCCGTTTTCTTAGGGCATAGGGACAAATCACATGTGATTTGAGCTAAGAGTAGTGAATCACATGTGATTAATCCTTGTAACTCGGAAATCGTTTTGTAAAACTTTACATAAACATTTACAAGCAACTTGTATCTCCCCCCTAAAACATGTAAAACACTTGAAAGGTTCATTAAAGGGGTATGAACTCACCTGAAATCGCGGAAATCGGGTGAATCGGGTAAATCGGGTAATAGTGTCGATTGAGCGTTTGGTATCAAATAACCACTTGAGCACCTTTTAGGACCCTAATGTCATATGAAATATGTATTTTACAAGAGGTTAATCATCTTGTGCTTTTCATTATAGTATTTGGACATTCTAGTGTCGTTTTCGGGGTTTTAAGGCCTAGAAAGGGTTCCCGGGAGTGGTACAAGGCCATGGATGATTTACGGGAGGGTCCATGAGTTCACTCTCTTAGAGTTTATGGCCTAAAAGCCACCCATTGGGAGTTTACGGCCGTAAGCCCCCTAGGCTTGGCCGTAAACTCAAGTGGTGTCCCAAAGTGTATGTTTAAGGCCTTATATCACTTCCTTAATTTAGTGGTGGGTGTTTTGGACCAAAAGAGAAGGATTAACATCAAAATTTGTGACATTTTTGGGGAGTTTACGGCCAAGACTTGTTCTTGGGCCGTAAACTCCTATAAATCCTTCAAGATGAAGGTTTTACTTGTACAACATTGTCCCATATGTCTTGGAAAAATCCTAGAAGGCCCTATAGTGAGTTTGGAACAATTTGGCATACATTTTTGGGGAGTTTACGGCCCAAGAACATCCTTGGCTGTAAACTCTCCATTTTGTTCCCAAATGTGAAGTTTAATTGTACAACACACTTCCATAGGCCTTAGATAAATTCCTTTCATGCATTAGGGTAGTTTAAGGACTTGTTTGACACAATTTCTTGGGTGTTTACGGCCCAAGCTTTAGCTAGGCCGTAAACTCCTCTTTTTGTGTTCAAATGATTATGTTTAATGCACTTAAGCCTTCCTTGTTGTTATGCCTAAATTACCAAACATCCTAGAAGTGTTTTTGGGGCTTAAAACATAGATTTATGGGGTGTTTGAGGTGTTTGCGGCCTAAGCACATGCTTGGGCCATAAACTCCTTTTTAAGCATCATTTTCTTGTGTTTTAATGTCCATACCCTTCTAGTTATAAGCCTTAATTAGTATACTAACATACAAGGAGGAAAAACTTGATCTTTGGCTTGGTTTTGGGGGTTTACGGCCTAAGGAGCTTCTTAGGCCGTAAACTCCTCTTTGAACTTTGATTCCTATGATTTTTGGCCCTCAAATTCAATGAAGCATGTCTAGAATAAGATAGAGGATGAGTACTTACGTTTGGAAGTCGGAAATTAGCGGAATCGGGGTCGTTTTCGAGTCTAGAGAGAGAAAGTAGAGAGAGAAAGTGGGTGTGTAGTAAATGAGTGTTCAAATGTTGTGCACACCCATTGCATATGTCTCGGGAATCACACCCGATACACGGCTACCCGATGTTGAAAGTTACCTGGGTTAAAACTTTTTACCCGGGTGGAGTGGTTGAAAAGGTAATACAACTCTATTAGGTTAAACGGGGTTAACACATACGAGTTATATTTCTTATGATAATATTAAGCCATGCATAATTTAGATATTCGGATATTGACGATTCCAAATATTGCATAAAATAACGTATAGTGACACGTTCCGTTAGTGAAAATGGGATTTGCAACGGAATTAGATTTGGGGTTGTCACATCATCCCCCCGTTAGGGGAATTTCGTCCCGAAATTTAGAATACAAACAGATACGATGTTACAATACTACTAAGCGAAGAGATGAGGGTATTTGAGTTTCATTTGATCCTCGCGCTCCCAAGTGAATTCCGGTCCTCGCTTGGCGTTCCACCGAACCTTCACAATTGGGATGCGGCTTTGTTTCGTCCGTTTTACTTCACGATCCAAAACCTCAGCAGGTTCTTCCATGAAGTTGAGGTTCTCATTGATCTCGATCTCGTCGAGGGGGATCACAAGAGTCTCGTCCGACAGACATTTCTTCAAGTTTGAGACGTGAAAGGTGGGATGTATGTTACTTAGCTCGCGGGGTAAGTTTAGTTTGTAAGCTACGGGGCCGATTCTAGCAATAATCTCAAAAGGCCCTATGTACCTTGGGTTCAACTTTCCACGCTTCCCAAAGCGTATCGTGCCCTTCCAGGGCGAGACCTTCAGAAGGACCCGGTCTCCGACCTGGAATTCCAAGGGTTTCCTTCGTTTGTCGGCGTAGCTCTTCTGTCGATCCCTAGCGGCTTTTAGTCGTTCACGTATCTGTACAATCTTCTCGGTCGTCTCTCGAATGATCTCTGGACCAGTGAGGGCGCTATCAGGAACTCGTCCTTTAGCTAACTGAGTGTCTCCCACCTCGGCCCAACACAAAGGGGATCTGCACTTTCGGCCGTAGAGAGCTTCGAATGGAGCTGCCTTGATGCTCGTGTGATAACTATTGTTGTAGGAAAACTCCACAAGAGGTAAGTGTGTATCCCACGATTTCCCGAAGTCGATCACACAAGCTCGCAGCATGTCTTCTAATGTTTGGATCGTCCTCTCACTTTGTTCGTCAGTCTGCGGATGGTAGGCTGTACTCATATCCAGCCTCGTCCCTAGTGCCTGTTGTAACGATTGCCAAAATCTAGAGGTGAATCTACTATCTCTGTCTGATATGATAGATATTGGGACGCCATGCAATCGTACTATTTCTTTTATATAAGTCCTAGTGAGCTTTTCCATCTTATCCGTCTCTTTGATGGGTAGGAAGTGGGCGGACTTGGTCAACCTGTCAACGATGACCCAAATGGTATCTAATCCACCTGCTGTCTTGGGCAGCTTGGTGATGAAGTCCATTGTGATTCGCTCCCACTTCCATTCTGGTATTTCCGGTTGTTGGAGGAGTCCTGATGGCTTTTGACATTCTACTTTGACCTTCGCGCAAGTAAGGCACTTACCTACAAAGGTAGCGATCTCTGCTTTCATGTTTGGCCACCAATAAAGCTTTTTGAGATCCAGATACATCTTATCCGAACCCGGGTGGACGGAGTAACGAGTGTTGTGTGCTTCTCTCATAACCAAATCCCTAAAACCTCCATGGCGTGGAGTCCAGATTCGGTCCATAAAGTAATAGGTTCCGTCACCCTTAACCTCCAGATTTTTATCCATTCCGCGCAGGGATTCTCCCGCCATATTTCCAGGCTTTAAGGCTTCCAGCTGAGCCTCCTTGATCTACGCGGATAGATGTGAATGTATAGTCATTGTCAGCGACTTGGTTCTTCGTCCGGAATATTCTTTCCTGCTCAGGGCGTCCGCTACTACGTTGGCTTTCCCCGGATGATATCGAATTTCGCAGTCGAAATCGTTAAGTAATTCGACCCATCGCCGCTGTCTCATGTTGAGTTCCTTCTGGTTCAGTATATGTTGGAGGCTTTTATGATCAGTGTACACCACGCTCTTCGTCCCATACAAGTAATGTCTCCAGATTTTTAGTGCAAAGACGACCGCTCCTAACTCGAGGTCGTGAGTGGTGTAGTTCACTTCATGGTTCTTTAGTTGTCTCGAGGCATAGGCGATAACCTTGCCTCGTTGCATCAAGACACAACCGAGCCCCTGATTGGATGCATCACCGTATACGACGAAATCCTCTGTCCCCTCGGGAAGGGATAATACTGGTGCGGTGCATAGGGCTCGCTTCAGGGTCTGAAATGCCTTCTCCTGTTTCTCTTCCCAGTCGAATGATACACCCTTCTGCGTTAGCATGGTGAGAGGTTTCGCAATCCGAGAGAAATTTTGGATGAACCGACGGTAGTAGCCAGCGAGGCCTAGAAATTGACGAATTTCCGTAGGCGTCTTTGGTGCTGACCAGTTCTCAATAGCTTTGATTTTGGAGGGGTCCACGTGGATTCCGTCTTCACTGACCATGTGCCCTAAGAATTCTACTCTCCGGATCCAAAACTCGCACTTAGAGAACTTCGCATACAACTTCTCGGATCGCAGGGTTTCCAGTACTAATCGTAAATGGCTTCTGTGCTCTTCCTCGCTCCGAGAGTAGACAAGTATGTCGTCAATAAAGACGATGACGAACTGATCTAGATATGGACGACACACCCTATTCATGAAGTCCATGAATACTGCGGGGGCGTTAGTCAGTCCAAAGGGCATCACTACGAACTCGAAATGCCCGTATCGGGTTCGAAAAGCTGTCTTTGGAACATCTTCCTCGAGTACCCGTAACTGATGGTACCCCGATCTAAGATCAATCTTGGAGAAGTAACTGGCTTCTTGGAGTTGGTCGAATAGGTCGTTGATACGAGGGAGAGGATAGCGATTTTTGATCGTGAGTTTATTGAGTTCCCTATAATCGATGCACATCCGAAACGACCCATCCTTTTTCTTCACGAACAAGACTGGAGCTCCCCAAGGTGAGAAGCTCGGTCTTATAAAACCCTTGCTAAGCAGTTCGTTGAGTTGACCGGATAGTTCTTGCATTTCGGCAGGCGCTAGGCGGTAGGGCGACTTAGCTACGAGGGTAGCTCCTGGGATTAGGTCGATTCTGAATTCAACCTGTCGTTTAGGAGGTAGGCCTGGGAGATCCTCCGGAAAGACATCAGGAAAATCGCATACTACTGGAATGTCTTTTGGATCTTTCGATTTCTGGTTAGTGTCGACGACGTGAGCAAGAAAGGCGCGATATTCCTTGCGCAAGTATTTCTGAGCCTGAATACTAGAGATGATACGAAGGTTTGTACTTGGCTTATCTCCGTATATCACTAGGGTCTCTTGATTCGGAAAGTTCAGGCGAATGGCTTTCTCAGAACATAGGATGTCAGCGTAGTGAAGGCTTAGCCAATCCATACCAACAATGACATCGAAATTTTTGATTGAGACTGGTATAAGATCGATTAAAAAGGGGTGATCATCTAACGTGAGAGTACAACCTATATAGATTTCATTAGAGCTTTCTGTCTTCCCATTAGCCATTTCTACAACGAATGTTTCTTTTAGTGGTTGAGGGGTTTGTTTGAGTAGGTGTTTAAAGTTTTGATTTATGAAGCTTCTTTCTGCACCACTATCGAATAAGACACAGGCGTAAGAGTTGTTGAGAAGAAACGTACCCGTGACCACTGTGGGATCGGCTACTGCTTCATTGTGACCGATAGCAAGTAACCTTCCAGTTCCCCCAGCATTTGCAGTCTTCGGACAGTTCTTCTTAAAATGACCCGCTTCGCCGCAGCCATAACACGTCGGGGTCACTCCCGTACCAGGAACCTGTGTAATAGGTTTGGGAGGGGCCTTGCAAAATCGGACAGTATGGCCCTTCCGTCCGCAGTTGGAACACTGCAATTCACGGCATGGACCGTTGTGGTGAAAAGGGCACTTGGGACACTTAGGCAAATTCCCACTGTAAGCTTTCGGTGGGGCAGGACATGTGCTTTACGGCCAAACCACTCAGCCAGCAGTTCAATGAGCTGGATGAACTGATCAAGAAGGTACAATCGGTTTTTGTTTCATTTAAAGTACCACAATCCTCATATGAGAAAGAACTAAAAAATGTTAATACAAGAATTTCACATCTAGATAGTAGCTTAACTCAAACTCGAGTCACCAATTCTAACCTAACTGATCAATTAAGCAGGGTGTCTTCGAAGAGTGAGGAGCGGCGCATGTGGATCGAGTTGAAGGAGTCTGAATTAGTTAAAATAAAAGATGAAAACATTTATTTACAAAGAGACAATTTAAAGTTGTTAAAACAGCGGAATGTTTTTTGTTTAATTGCAAAACGTCTTTATTCTAATATTAGTCAGCTTCACTTGGACTGTGAAATAGGCCAAAAGATCCATCGCATGATTTTGCCCTTCCTTGAGTTTAAGGAGGATGAAATCGATGCCGAAGCTTATAATTGTGAGAGTGTGATATCATCTGATGACGTCAATCCGACCTATATGTATGGACTGGACAAAATTGAATCTTTCATTAAATCCAAGGACCACAAGGACATGCTCAAAAACCTTTTGGATGAAAATGATAGACTCAAACTGAGAACCGAAACCATACAAAAATTTGACTCTTTAAACGCCAACTTGAGCTCAAAAAACAAAATAGATGTTGAAAATGCATCTGAGCTTAATGAGGACGACAACATGAGTGAAATTTCTGTAGAGGACACGGTTGACTGCTCAGAATTTGTAAAAAGCGAACCTGAAAACCACAAGAATCTAATTTCTGAAAATTCAGTAGAGTTCGCTCGATTGTCCCAACAAAAGTCCCCGATCTTAGCAGAGAAAGCGGTGGTATATCAAAAGGTCAGGACCACTCCAAATCAAGTGTACAAGGTCACTGGAGTAACCGAACATCAGACCGCTGAACTCACAGCCATTGTAAACGAAGACAATGCTGATGGCTGCGATGAGTACTTCTGGTCAGCTCCAATAGATAATGCAAACGAAACGGTAGGCTTATCAGAAAGAACCTCATGGATGAGTAAAGGTAGATATATACCAGAACCTCTGAACAAGCGAGATAACTTCGATGTGCCAAGTACTAGTGGTACGAAAGACATTCCTCAAGAGAATTGTAGTTCGGCAAAAGAAGACACTCCCTCTAGTTCCTCAGTTCAAAGTGAAATTCTCACAGTTCAAAATGAACCTGCTAAGGAGAAACCGAAAATGAAAGCCAATATTCATCATCAACCGAAGCAGATGAGGAATAAGAAACGTGAAAGGAACCAGAGATACAGGAAGAATCTCTCTGAAAGGAAACAATTCTGGCAATCCCAGAATGCATACTTCTCACATCAAGAAAAGAATCTGAAGTTTGAGAACAATCCTGTCAAAAAGCATGAGAGTCACAACAACCGAAAGCAAAGGTTCGGTTCTGAGAATGACTCCAACCGAAAGCATAGGTTCGGTTCACAGAACGACTCCAACCGAAAGCATAGGTTCATTTCTGAAGTCAATGGAAATCACAACTCTAAGGTCAATCCCACCAATGATCAAAAGCAAAAGGGTCACCTAGAGTCTCCAGCCAAGAAGTCATCTCAATCTAAGCCCACTCCTTCTCATTCATCTAATTCTTCTAATTCTTCCAATTCATCTCCATCTTGCTCTAAAGCTCATTCTGTTCGTTCTCAAAAATCTCATTCGTCAGCTGAACAAAAGGGCAAACAGAAGGTTTCTGCATCCACACCAGAGTCTAAACCAAACGCACCTAATCCTAATAAAATCAAAGTTTTTACCATTAAAAAGAAAGATGAAACAACACTTATAAAACGAACATATCTTGTTGACCTTTCTCTTACTATTCCTATTCCCATGAAAAGCTCACGTGGACCCAAGAAACTTTGGGTTCCTAAATCTGCTTAATTTTTGCAGGTTATAAGTGACGAGCAGTTCGACGAAGAATGGTACATCGATAGTGGCTGCTCGTGTCACATGACAGGGAGGAAAGAGGAGCTCAGGGAATACAGGTCGCTTGCAAATGGTGGCAATGTCAAGTTTGGAAACAATTCTTTCGGCACCATAAAGGGATACGGAATGATTACTAATGGTGATTTTACTATAAGGATGGTGGCTTATGTGGAAGGACTACAACACAACCTCATCAGTGTATCTCAGCTTGTCGGAGGTACCGGTCTCAAAGTCTCATTCGACGATGAAGGTTCTGAAATTATTGAGAAGAAGACAAAGAAAGTAATTCTCAAGTCGGAGCGTAAGGGTGAAATGTTTCCTCTAAACCTTAAACCCATCAAAGGAAACCCAACTATTTGCTTGTTATCAAAAGCTCAATCAGACGAAAGCTGGTTGTGGCACCGAAGACTCTCTCATCTCAACTTTAAAGACATCAACAAACTTGTCACTGGAGGTCATGTTCGAGGCCTTCCATTGCTCAAGTTTGAAAGAGATCATTTGTGTGCTGCATGCGAAATGGGGAAGTAGAGTCGTCAAAGTCATCCATCTACAATTAACACAAAAGTTGTTGAACCACTCGAACTACTTCATATTGATTTATGTGGTCCATCATCTATCGAAAGCATCGGTGGTAGCAAGTATATTCTTGTTATTGTTGATGACTTTTCACGATTTACATGGGTGTTCTTTCTAAAGCTCAAATCTGAAGCGACTCATAAGCTGAAAGTGTTCATCAAGCAGATTGAAGTACAGCTCAAGAAGGTCGTTCGCAACATCAGGAGAGACAATGGTCTGGAATTCAAAAACCGGGAGTTTGAAGAATTTCTAGCAGAAAAGGGAATAAGTCACAACTTCTCAGCTCCTTACACACCTCAACAGAACGGAATTGTCCAAAGACGAAACCGATCTTTGTGTGAAGCTGCCCGAACTATGCTAAGTTTTGCTTCTTTACCTCTTTATTTTTGGGCTGATGCTATTTTTGCTGCTTGTTTTACACAGAACAGGTCCTATCTCAACAAGCGATTCACGCTCACACCATACAAGATTCTCAACAACAGAAAGCCCAATGTGAAATTTTTCCACGTGTTCGGCTCACGGTGTTTCATATTTAACTCTAAAGAACACTGCAACAAGTTCGATGTCAAAGCCGACGAAGGAATCTTTCTGGGCTACTCTCTCACATCCAAAGCATACAGAGTCCTAAGCAAGCGTTCGAGAAAAATCGAAGAGACCTATTACGTGACTTTTGACAATAGCTATGTCAAAAAGCTTCAGGCCAAAGAAGACACTGCTGGAGAAATCTTTCCTCAAACTGGCCAAGTCACAGTCTCGATCGCTAATCTATACGAGAAATTTCTGGAGCTCTTTGACGAACCAGAGAAAGCTACTCTCTCAGAAGCCGGTGCAGCAGACAACAAGGTAGACCACATGAAGCAAATTGTCGAAGAAGCTGCCAGGAGAATGAACGAAGGAGGATCGAATTCTGATGAACCTCCATCCAACGATGCTTCAGTCGAGGGGGAGACAAGCTCACATGTCGAGGAGGAACCAAGCTCACATGTTGAGGGGGAGCCAAGTTCTACAACTGCTACCGAAAGTCCAACTGCAACCGAAAGTGCTTCTCCAACCGAAGGTGCATCAATGCCTGAAAGTCCAGCACCACAAGAAACCTCTGAACCTCAAGTTTCTCATAGCTCATCAACCGAGGGGGAGCATGGTGATATGACGCTCGACTACGAAAGCCAATCTGAGCCAGAAGAAATGATCAACGCTGAACTAGACCCCACTTTTGATCCAAACTACCCTCCTCTCACCAAATGGACCAGAGATCATCCTATCTCTCAAGTGGTTGGTGATGTCTCCGAAAAGGTTCTGACCCGATCACAACTGAAGGCAAAACAGACATCCTTATTTTCAAAGGTTGAGTTTTGTATGTTTAACTCATTCGTATCAAAAGTTGAACCAAAGACAGTTAACACTGCACTCGATCACTCTGATTGGGTTCAAGCAATGCAAGACGAACTGAACGAATTTGAAAGGAACAAAGTCTGGCGCCTCATTCCAACTCCTCCAGATGCCTCGGTTGTTGGTCTCAAATGGGTCTTTAGGAATAAAATGGACAAGGAAGGGAATGTTATAAGGAACAAAGCTCGTCTGGTCGTAAAGGGATATTGTCAGGAGGAAGGAATTTATTATGAAGAGACTTTCGCTCCCGTAGCTAGGCTGGAATCAGTTATAATATTTCTTGCTTACGCTGCCCACAAAAACTTTGAAGTTTTCCAAATGGATGTCAAGTGTGCATTTCTTAATGGAGAACTCGAAGAAACCGTATATGTGGAGCAACCTCCTGGGTTCATGAACGAAAAATACCCAAATCATTGCTACATTCTGGATAAAGCTGTGTATGGTCTCAAACAAGCTCCGAGAGCCTGGTATGAAACGCTAACTAAATTCTTAAAGATGTCTAAATTCAAACAAGGTTCGGTTGACCCAACCTTCTTTCGCAAAAAGGAAGGTAACCACCTTATGATAGTTCAAATTTATGTCGATGACATCATCTTTGGCTCTACGAATCCCAGCCTAACAACTGAATTCAGAAAGCTGATGGAGACTAAATTTGAAATGAGCTCAATGGGTCCTATTAACTTTTTCCTTGGTTTAAATATTAGACAGGGACCCGAAGGCATCTTTATCAATCAGGAAGCTTACACGAAGACTCTCCTAGCAAAGTTTGGTATGATGGGAGACTCCAAAGTCAAAGTCCCAATGGCATTCGGCACCAAGCTAACTCCATCTCTAGACAAACCGGCTGTTGACATCACGCTCTATCGTCAAATGATAGGCGCACTAATGTATCTTACTGCTAGCATGCCTGACATCATGTTTTCTGTGTGTTATTGTGCTCGATTTCAGGCAAACCCACGCGAACCTCACATGCTTGCAGTGAAGAACATCTTACGCTATCTCAAGCGAACCACCTCCTTAGGTCTATGGTATCCTTCCAACTCAGGCTTCTTCGTTCAAGCCTATTCAGATGCTGACCTTGGAGGATGTGGACTCGACAGAAAAAGCACCACTGGTGGCTGTCAATTCCTTGACGGGAAGTTGGTCAGCTGGCAATCCAAGAAACAAACGTGAGTGTCGTTGTCTACTGCCGAAGCAGAATACATAGCCGCTGCATCCTGCACCTCCCAAGTGATTTGGATCCAGAGTCAACTTCGAGACTATGGACTCAATATGAAGAAGATCCCACTATATTGTGACTCTGAAAGTGCAATTAGGATCTGTCATAACCCAGTGCAACACTCTAAAACCAAACACATAGCACTGAGGTATCACTTCATCAAAGATCACGTGGAAGATGGAAACGTCGAAGTTCACTTCGTAAGAACCACTGATCAACTGGCTGACGTCTTTACCAAAGCTCTTCCTGAAGCATCATTCAACTGAATACTGCAAGGGCTAGGTATGATGGAATCAGAGTCAGTACCTCACACTACCTCTCAATCTCAAATGTAAGAAGCAAAATTGACCGAACGTTCAGGTTCGGTTAAATCATCTGACTCGCTCATCACCACAAAGGTAGTTTTCTTGATTGTATATTTCTTGTACAAAGTTGTTTATCTTATTGTTAAAAGTATCTTCTGATTGCATGTCTAAATTTCTTGGTTTTCTAAAATTTTCCAAAACCGAAACCTACCGAAGGTTCGGGTTCGGTTTCTTAAAATTTTCCAAAACCGAAACCTACCGAACGCTCGGGTTCGGCTTTTCAAAATTTTCTTCAACCGAAACCTACCGAACGCTCGGGTTCGGTTTTTCAAAATTTTCTTCAACCGAAACCAACCGAACGCTCGGGTTCGGTTTTTCAAAATTTTCTTCAACCGAAACCAACCGAACGCTCGGGTTCGGTTTTTCAAAATTTTCTTGAACCGAAACCAACCGAACGCTCGGGTTCGGTTTTTCAAATTTTTCCCAACCGAAACCAACCGAACGTTCGGGTTCGGTTTTTCAACGTTTTTCCAAAGTTTTTTTTTACTCTTTCTAAGTCTTTTTTTTTATAATTTTTTTTTATTTTTTTTTATTTCATATATCTCAAAAACTCCAAAAATATTTTTCTCTTTTAATTTTGTTTGTTTGTTCGTTCGTTTATGGGGATATAATTGTTGGATTACTTAAGTGTCCCTAGAAGCATGCTGCTGTATGTGTCCCAAGCCTCATAAGATTTTGAAAAATAGCCTTCATGACCTGGTATCAACAAACCTTGTCTTCCAAATAAGGCTACCACATTTATTCTAATCGTGAGCTACCTCACTCTCTTCTCACATGAGTTAAGAGTTTTCTGCTTGGTCCTTATTTTCGCAGCAGAGGTACTTTATTTTCTTACACCATCTCCATTACATTTCTCCATTACATTCGTTTCATCAACGTAACCCTTGAGACTCTTAGAAATTACCACTAAGGTTTATGGTTACACAACATCTGAGTTTATGATCTTAGTTTCGTGCCACTACGAGCTGAGTGAAACCCAAAATTCAACACCAAATCTGAATTGACGGTGAACAATTAATTTGCTCAAGTTTTCACCAAAGAATTGACGAATGTACCTTCATGGAATCTCAAATTTTATTTTGTGTGATTCCTATGAAATTGTTAAACACCATAACATTTCTTCCCTTGGGATCCAGTTTTTAATTTTTTTTCTTTTGAGATTTTATATTTTCCAAGCCAACTTAAACTCAATTCCTACCTACTTGTTCAACAGACTACATCGGTCTCACAAGTACTTTGTTCACTTTCTTTCTTATTTAAAGATTAGAATTGCTGAATCAAAGCGAAAGTCAGCCTTACTTAGCCTAATTAAAAGACGCCTTTCAACATTTATTAATAAGTGTTTGATCGTAATTCAATGGGAATCCACATTAACACTTTACGGTCTCTCTTGACCTTGAAGAAAGAGACTCGTGCCCGGGATCATTTGTTTCGTGTCATTATTGACATCACATTTATTCCCACAAAGAGTTGCTTTATTTCTTTTATTTTTTACACTCTTAGCACGAAAATCTTTGATTTTCCAAAATTCCGTTACTAATTATTACAGACTGTATTCTTGCTTTGGTGGTTAATTATCAAGATGTGGTCAAAAATCATCCACGTGGGCAATTTATTCAAAAGATGCGATTTACAAAATACGACGAAAGGTTGCTGACTCAGGCGGGAAATAAAAGGATTGAATTTCAACCGGTGGTAAAAGTAAAAAGGGGCGCGTGTGAAATTGAAACGCCCATACTTTTACGGACATAGTGGACGCGTGTGAGGATTTCAAGCGATTTCTCTCTGGCAATTAAAGGCGCGTGAGGATTTGAAACGGCTTATTCTGAAACGGCGCTTGTTGGGCGGCATGATCCTAGGAATCTGACACTCTCTCTCCTACGTGATCATCGCATGCCTTAACTGTCACGCATCTGTCATTCCGGGAAACCTTTTCGTATTTCCACAGAAGATTTGAAACGATTTTTCTCTCTCCTTTCACCCACTATAAAAGGCAGTCAATACTTCCATTTACCTCTTTACTGCTTAAAATTTACAAGAGAGCAAAAACTCGAAAAAGCTTTACTGTTCATCTTCTTCTACCTTCAACAATGGCAGAATCATCATCCGTCCACGCCACCTCACACATACTTCCCATTCGTCCTCAACAGTGCTTGGTGATTGACCTCACACCGCAGGCGTATGATTCTTACATGTTTCCGATCATCGAGTGCTTGAAGTACTCGCAAATCGCTCCTGCACTATCACGGGTTGAGTCTGTGCCCATGGCGATGCTCTCGCAGGTGTATGCGACTGCTTATTACGACAAAGCAGTCGAGCGGGTGTTCTTTGAGGTTGCTGATCACAAGACCTCGATTTCAAGGCAGCGATTCTGCACTCTGCTAGGGTTTGCTGCTGATTCTTCGAGAATCAATCCGGAGACGATTCCGGTGGGCCATCTTTACAGCATGTTCTACAATATGGGGTACACGGAGGTGCTCATCTCCGTCGCCAAGTTCAAGAAATCCTGCTTGCCGCCGCAGTGGAACGACATGTTCACAGTCCTCTTCAAGGGCTTGTCGGAACGGAGCTCAGGATCCGACGGTGCTAGTCGACTTTTCTTGTCGATTATGTATGCAGTTTACAACGGAGTCAACTTAGATTTTGGGTTGGTCCTCTGGCAACAGCTCATCCAGAGCCTTTCTTCTTCATCACGACATTCTGAGGTGTCGTATGCCCGGTTCTGGACTCTCATTACAAAGTGGGCAATGGATAAGTTCGACGTCCCCACTCCTGCAGGTGCATCGATGTCTTCGATCGGTACGTTTCATACCACGAAGATCATCGTCTCTGATGCATCCAAGTTTTCCTTCATTGGCTCTATTCCGGAGACAATGTATGGTGATGTTCCTTCTGACAGCAGGATCATCAGGACGATCAAGGAGTTCAAACAGTCAGGGCCAAGGGAACTCACACCGGAAATGCTAAAGTCCATCCACGACGCTGACAAACCGGTGAACAGGTGCAAAAAGGCGGAAAAAGGGAAGCAAGTGACCAAAGCTCCTAATGGTCCTTCTCCCAAGAAGAGGAAACAAACGAAACCTGCTCAGTCCCCGCAGCCGAAGAGGAGGAAGACTCAACCGAAGCGAAAGCTTGTAATCCCTTCCTCTTCGAGTGACTCAGAAGTTGAGCGTTCGGATTCGGACGACTCTCAAGGAGGCAAAACCCCTCAAGGAGGCAACACCCCACCCCGATCTCCTACTCTAGACATGGAAATCCATAACTCACCAGTTCCTTCACCTACTCAAACAATCCCTACTTCCATTCCCACCATAACCCCCACTACCACTATTCCTCCAACCTCTTTCCCTATACCATCACCCATTTTCACTGATACAACTACAACAACAACTGCAAAGGTTACAACCAACGTATCTGATACGGGGGTTCATACCAGTGCAACCGAAACACCACCTGTAACCGAAACCCCACCCGTAACCGAACCACCTCAAACCGAAACCCAGCATACAACCGAACCTACCCATACTCAACCACCACCCGAAACTACCCCACCCCACACTCACCCTGAACCTACCCAAACCACTACACCCCCAGCTTCACCACCTCCACCATCTCCAGATCATGCCTCTGATGGAGATAACCCGTTTCTTGGTGGAGACAACATGACCTTCGATTCGGTCTACTTTAGTCCGTTTCAGGTTCAGAGTGACGAAGAGGATGATGCTCCAGTGACAAAGAAGCATCTTAAGGAGCTCAACGAGAAGGTTGACTTACTTCTCGCTTCATCTTCCAACCACCAGTCATCTCTCTCTGAAGCCGCTCTTCAGAAGATTGTTGATGCCTTCTCCAGGGCTCAGCATGATTCTGTAGCTTCAGCCTCAGCCGCGATAGACGCCTCCACAAAAGCCTATGAGGCTACGACCGCAAAAGTCGATAAACTATTCTCAGACACTTCTACCCTGTTGAAGTCCTTACAAGAAAGCGCTGACGCCACCAAGACAACTTTGGAACCGATTGTTCAGCAATTGGCAAAGTTCATCTCAACGGAGTTGACATCGTTCGCTACTCTTCGCCAAACCATAAGCGATGACAACTCGGCCCTTCGTGCCTCCATCGATGAGCGCCTCGCTAAGCTTCAGGAGGATCTCGCAGCTGAAAACTCATTGATGGACGTTATGGCAAGCAAAACCACCGCCCTAAAGGTCAAGAGCACTCAACTTTCAAACTCACAGCAACAGCTTGAAGCTCTTCGATCCGAACGGGAGGTTATCAAGACATGTGTTTCGGATGTACACGCTGCCCTATCTAACATCCTAGAAGCACACGATCCGATTCTAAACCATTCGGTGAGGCGAACCCTTGCTGAAAAACTTGCTCCTGCCTTGGACCTTCTCAGCAAAATCGAAGGTTTACCTAGTTTCGTGTCCACTCCGAAACAAGGGGGAGAAGAGAAGAAGTCCGGATCGAAACCACCTCCTTCCTCCAAAGCTACTCACACAACCGAACCACCTCCGACTGGTCAAGCTTTGGGTTCGGGTGTGAAGGATAAAGGGAAAAACATAGCTGAGGAAGAAGATGAAGATGAAGATGATGAAACCACTGCTGACATGTTGAAACGCAAAAACAGTCGCAATGTTGATGATGATGTCAATCGTGTGGCGCGAGAGGCTGAAGAAGCCGAACGCAAGCAGAAGGAAGCCCACGATCTCCTCGAGAGCAGGAAGACTCTCTTCCCTGCATGGACTCCGGAGCGAATGATTAAGGAGGCCATAGATACTCCCAGCATCCTATGGCTCGAGCCGGTGATCTCGTTCGACTGCTATAATTCTGTCGATTCGCAGTTCGACATGCCGTTGACTCGAAAGGCGTTTATCTTCCACGCCTTCTCAAATATTTTTGAAGTCCCTCATCTGAACCCTGAGGTGGATAGGGAGCTGATCGAATTCTATATGAAGGCTGCTCGTCCTCAGTATTTAACATGGAGCGCCCAGAAGATAGTGAACGTTCGGGTATTGAAGCCTTACACCGAAGGAAGATTCATTAATGTTCGATTCAAGGTGATTCGAGGGTCTGCAAGAACTGAACATCATATATCCCTGGCAGATCTACCGAACTTAAATCCTCATGATTGGATTGTCTTGCATAATATCCTTTTGACGAATGAAGCCGAATATGGTCCAATTATAGACCATCTCAAAAGGATGTTAGTCTGTTACATCATGGAGGTAGCCCTTATGGATCAGGAGGCAGCCACCGTCTTCAAGAAGAAACCGAAGATAGCTCCTGTGGGATCGGCCAATGATCTCAATCAAATGAAGATGGGCAAGATCGACCCGAGACACAATTCGGTCATGTTCACTAGAGCAGAAGGACAGAAATGTCTCTTTGCTTTAGCTGACAAACACCTTTACACCACTGCTTGTCTAGAGCATGTGTTATCGATCATCCGAAGGTGTAAAGAGAATGCAGCGGATGATGTTAAGTACTTCAACGACATGATCCAATGGTACATCAGGTTTAGGCAGACGATACTGGCTCTTATCTCTCGTCTGTTTAACACCGTGAAGAAGAAGGTTCCCGCCTCCGCTGCTGGCCCAAGTAACAAGTGAAGATCTCGCTCCAATTGACGCAAAGGGGGAGATTGTTGGGTTAAAGATTTGTTTGAAGATTGCGTCATTGGGCTCGGCTATTAAACCTTTTATTTTGTACTCCGGTAATGGGCCTGTCCAACCGAGAGCCTTTTAGGTTAATTATATAAGTATATGCTTGCATGCATATTAGAAAAAGGATCTATAGTATAACGATAGAATTACAGATTTCATTGATCGTTCTTGTAAACCTACTAATCCTCTACAGTTGATGTTCTTAATCGAACTCTTCTGAGGGTCTTGTTTATAATCATTCGACTCGTTTGATTCATTCTGACTTGTTCTTTATTTTCGTGTTCTTGCTATTTATACTTATTTACCTGTTTAAGATCTAATCGATCTTCAAGATTATGTTTTATTCTCATCAACACATAGTCATGCATATACACATAGATCTACACAAATCAACTTGTATTCTCCCAAAAAAACAAGTAAAAACCAAAAACAAGGGGGTATGAACGCACCTTGCTTGTTGATTTCGGTTTTAGTGAAGAAAATAGGAAGCTTTCGGCTCTTGCAAGCTTCCCTTGAGTAGATCTCGAGTTCTATGGAGTTCTAGGGTATGGATCATGAAATGATGTAGCTTAAGGAGAGATTTAAAGTGTAACTTGGAGTTAAAAACTATGAAGTCTAACTAAAACTTACCAAATGTGATGAACTTTGTTGAAGAACCTCTTGAAATCTTGCTTCAACTCACGCAGTTTTTAGAGAGGAAAGGAGGGTTTTTGAGTGAAGTATTGAGAGTGTTTAGAAGGAAATGAGAACTGTTTGGGGTGAGTTTTGGTTCTCGGCCACAATTAAAAGAGGTGGAAGAGAGAGGATTTTCAATTAGGTTATTACTCCATGGCTAATATCTTACTTAGATGCATGTTATGTAATTACCTGGTTGTCCTCAAAACAAAAATGAGGTGTCACCACCTCTTTTCATGCAAATCTCTTTTTTTATTTATTTTTATTATTATTTTTTATTTTTTATTTTTATTGATGGGCCGAAAGTGAGAAAGAAGAGAAAAGAAGAAGTGGCTTGGGTCTTACTTGCATGGTTATGATCCTATGAGGCCCAAATTCCTAATTCTCGGCCCATTGGGCCCTTTATGAGGGTTCGCAGCCCCATTGAAGTCTATTAGAATAAATGAAATCATTTGTGGCCCATTAGCGCTAATTAAATCAATTATGGACCAATAAAACTAATTAGGTTAATTATAGCCCAACAAGGCCCATTAGATAATTTGATTACATTTTAGGCCCGAATGGTCCAAAATGTTATAGATTTGTGAATTAGGTCCATTTAGAATCCAAACAGGGTTTCCAAGCCCAAAATAGTCGAGTTGAATGCTTATTGTTCCGTTAGGCCCATTAAGAAAATCCTAGTCCATAAAGAACTTGGACCGAGATTTCTAAGGTTTTCAGCCCTTAGTTGGGCATATGAGATGTATTTGGATAAGCATAGAGTATGATATTCACTTATATTACATGTATTTCAATAGTTGAATGGTTACATGAGAATAGAATTTCCTAGCAAAGATGCTAGGTGTGACATCATCCCCCCGTTAGAGGGAATTTCGTCCCGAAATTCTTTCAAAAGGTAGGATCATGAACAAGGGAATAGGTGAGGGTACTTCTGCTTCATCTGATCTACGCGTTCCCATGTGAAATCCAGTCCACGCTTTGTGTTCCATCGACCCTTCACAATTGGAACACGACTTTGCTTTGTACTCTTCACTTCTCTATCTATGATTTCGACTAGTTCTTCGGTGAATAGAAGATTATCATTTATTCCAATCTCTTCTAAAGGAATGATAAGAGTTTCATTAGACAAGCACTTCATCAAGTTCAAGGCGTGGAACACGGGGTGTTCCTTGTTGAGCTTAGCATGTAGCTGCAGCCTGCAAGCCTTTGGACCAATCCGAGTAAGAATCTCGAACAGTCTAATGTATCACGGGTTTGATTTTCTCATTTCCTAAAGCGAATCATTCCTTTATAATGAAAAACTTTCATTAGTACCCGGCCTTTGACTTGGAATTCCAAAGGTTTTCATCATTTGTCAGCATAACTCTTCTGTCTGTCTCATGATGCTTGAAGTCGAGTTCAGATTTTGGATTATCTTCTCTGTTGTTTCGCGAATGGTTTTCTGGTCCGGTGAGAGTATTGACGAGTGATCTGCATTTACGACCATAACAAGCCTCGAAAGGAGAAACCTTGATGCTCATGCGATAGCCGTTATGGTATGAGAATTCAATCAAAGGCAACTGGGTATTCCATGAATTTTTGAATTCAAACTCCCAGACTTGGAGGATGACTTCGAGTGGTTGAATGGTCCGTTCTCTTTGGCTATTGGTTTGAGGGTGGTAAACAACGCTCGTGTCTAGCTATGTTCCCATAGCCTTCTAAAGTGACTGTCAAAATCTTGAAGTAATTACGTTATCCCGATCCGAGATAATAGATACTGATATTTCATGGAGTCTGACGATCTCTTTGATATAGGTCCATGTTAATCTTTCTGTCTTGTTTGATTTTTGTATTAGCAGGAAATGGGCAGATTGGATTAACCTATTGACGATCACCCGGATAGCGCCCAACTCAACTTGCCTAACTATAAGCTTCGTCCTTTGACTTCGAGAGTTTTACCCATCCATGTAGTGTTTTCTTCGCGATATTCTCCGACTTTGATACTTTCAAGGCCGGTCGTAGATGTTGACAGTGTTTTGTTCTTGCTTCGTGAGCAGATGAGTATGTTATTGATGAAAATAATGAAAAGGCTGACTAGGAATGGTTGGGGAAACTCGGTTCGTAGGGTCCATGCATACCGTGGGAGCATTCATTCGACCGTAGGGTATCACAACGAATTTGAAATGGTCACGACAAGTTCGGAAAGCAGTTTTTGGAATGTCCTCTTCTCAGACTCGGAGCTGATGATAACCGGATCTTAGATCCATTTTGGAGAAGCAACTAGCTCCTTGAAGCTGGTCAAATAGGTCGTCAATCCAAGGAAGTGGGTATCGGTTTTTGATAGTGAGCTTATTCAATTCCTTAAAACCGCTGCACATTCTAAAGGATCTGTCTTCTTGACGAACAAGACCGGAGCTTCCCAGGGTTGAAAAGCTTGGTCTGATGGATTCTTTGCTCAAAAATTTTCTTAATTGACTCGATAACTCCTGAATTTCGGCGAGAGTCAACCTATAGGGTGAATTGGCAATTGATGTGGTTCACGATATGAGGTCGATTCGAAATTCGATCTGTCTCTCTGGGGTATTCCTGGAAGTTCTTCAGGAAATACATCCGGAAAATCGCATGCTACTGGAATACCTTGTATGCTTACTTCTTCCTTGGTCTTGTCCACAACAAGAGCGAGTAAAATGTATTTTTTATGGTGCAGACACTTCGATGCCTTGATGCACGAGATAGGACGAGGATTGGCGCCAAGTTTATCAGCATGGATTATTAGAATTTCGTGATTGGGAAGGTGAAGGAAAATGGCCTTCTTGCGAAACATAGTATCAGCATGGTGGGGGCTCAACCCATCCACGCCGATTATCACATCAAAACTCCTAATATTTACTGACATTAAATTTATTTGAAATGAATGGTTGTTTTGTGTTACGGTGTACCCTACATAAATATCTTTGGTTGATTCGGTTTTTCCCATTAGCCATGTCCACCATAAAGGCTTCGTTTAGCTTCTGGGGTTGTTGTTTTAGTAAGTGCTCTAATGTGTTACTAACAAAGCTTTGCTCAGCTTCACTATTGAATAAGAGGTAAGCGAAAGAGTTGTTAAGTGGGAATGTACCAGTAACAACCGTTGGGTCTTGGACTGCTTCGCCTTAACCCAAGGTCAGGACCATTTCTGATCCTTCTGCTCCTTGATTGTTATTCTTGGGGTAATTGCGCCTGAAGTGACCGGTTCCTCCACACCCATAGCAGGTGTGACTGGTCTCATCATTGGTGTTGCTGTTAAGGCTGTTGCGATTGTTGTTGTTTTTGTTTGGCTGATGATTCTATCGTGGATAAGTTCTACAGTATTTGGTGATGTGATTCTTTCGGTTGCATTTCTTACAATGAAGCTCCGGGCAGGCTCCCTTATGATGAAAATTGCACCGGTTGCATTTTGGAAGGCTTCCAGCATATGGTCTCGTGGTTGTTGGTGTGATAGGGGTCATGGTCGCATGAACAGCAACAACATGTTGCTTCTTTGAGAACCCTCGAGTGGGTTGTCCCTTTCTCTTGCTTCCAGACTTCCACTTCCTTCTCTTAAGCTTGGGGTTAATTTGGAGTTCCATGATAAGCTATCACTTGTTGGTTTCCATGTTCGTTCCCTCGTTTGGAGTTGTCGATGCTATTTCCATCTCTATTGGTGTTGTTTGCCTTGAGTTGTGTCATAACAGCGGTTACTGCTGCTGTTTACAGTAGCTTGGAATGTAGCGTAGTCAATCCGCATGATTGGTGTCTTACGACCATGCTTGTTATCTTTGTGGGATGACATTTTCCTGACGCACATTGATAAGATAGATCATAAGTAATGATCGTCATTCCTGGTTATACTCTATAAATTTTGTATCTTGTTGTATAATTCTCACTGCTTCCATCTACATCCCTATGATGTACTTACGGTAGTAGGTAATCGTAGATTTGGCATGATCGTTACGTCTATCCTTAGAGTATATGGGTTGTTTCGGTTTCGAGATCCTTAAGTGTCTAGCGGTTTTGAGGGTTTGGTTATGCATGAAATTGAATTTATGTAGTAATCTGAAATAAAGATACCACATAATTGTTCCATTGGTACTCGAAAGAGAGTCATATCGGATAGTAGGGGGACAAAAGAAAAGGTTGATCCTAATTGTGGCGGAAAGTGTCTGGTGGTGGTGCTGACGAAGTGGATGCACCTTAGAGACAAGCTACTTGTTGCTCGGTATCTCATAGTCGTACCTCCCAAACTAATTGTCTCACTTAGGAGTCTCCGTTCACTTCCTGTGTTTGTCTCTCATCTCTCTCAATAGCAAACCGTATTTGTTTCGTTCGATTTGGGGTGTCTTGAGCTTGGTTATCAGTACCGTGGGTGCACCAGACCTTGACTGGGAGGGCCCGGTCAGCTGGTCCTCTATGACTAAGATCGAAGAGACATCGATTCCTACCATAGTGTGGTTGTATCCCCTGCTGGTGACTCTATCTCCAAATATCGTGTGCCTATGAGGCATGGGGCCACCGGGGTCCATACAAGAAGTTGGTACTCTGGTCATGTATGGAGGATTGATAACTTCGGATTCTGCATCCGAGGCATCATCGTCATTGCCCTCGAGCTCTTCCTCTTCGAGAATCACTACTGGCTCGACGGATTCATCTGTAAGTTCTACTTCATGTTTCTCCTCTGGTTCTTCCTTCGGGTCTCCTTCTGGGTCTTCCTCTGGGTCGAGCCACCCTGCTTTTCCCTGACTAGGGAGATAGGGGTTTCCTGGCTAATGACACTCATCTATAGTGTATTGCACGAAGGGGTATAAACACTAGAAGCAAATAGCATACCAATTACTCCTATAGTAATTTAATTTTGTTTAGGTTTGGTTCTATAAGCTCTTTGGATAGTTAAATGGTATGTTTTTGATTCATTGTCGATCACAATTACTCCTGAACATGGTCGTATTTTGAATGAATGTAGTTGATCAGGCTCATTCACCCCCAATACGACTACATAACTGCCCGAGTTTAATAGCGATGTTCAAATCCTCCAAAGACTTTTATTGTTCTTGTTGTGTTATTATTCTAAAATGCACACATAGGTATGTATTTTACTTATTATCGTCAGAGTTGTTTAGCCCCATTGTATTTATAGTTGCATATCATGTATGATTAGATATGCTAGTTCACTATAAACAATGTTGTGATACCAATCTGTCACACCCCCGAACCAGACGGCGGAAACGTCCGGGGGCTTGTGCGTGACTTCATCTTGAAATATCATTACAGTGAATATAAATGAAACATAGCATCATCATCATCACACATGTAATATAACAACATTTATTTTTTACATCGAGTATTGTATTTGAATATTACATGCCAAAATAGTAAGAGTATGATGAAACAAAATATAACACAATATCCATTAGTTTGTTTCGTTTATCCTGCATCAACGGTTTCCTGAGAATACAATTTATTTTGAAAAACGTCAACATATATAATGTCGGTGAGTTCATAAACATGTTTGTGAAAATGATTTGTATAACTTTGAAACTACCAGAAAATCCGATATTTTCTGCAAACTGTTTAGAATGTTTGTGTCAGATCTTGTGTTAATGCATGTATGTTTTTGTTTATTTGACTAAAAAGGGTAAAGAGAATGTATAGGGAATGTAATGAGCATGTAAATAGAATGTTCCCAGACAACCCGATGTTGCCTGTAAAAGAGAAAGCTGCCATACCAAGCCCCGAGGTTGAGTACCAGTACAAGAATGTTTCCGAGTAATCCAAAAGAAAAGAGAAAGGTCTTCCGTAAACTTCATAATGTTAATTCCTATAAGTGAGCCATCATAACCATACTAAATAATGACAATTACACCTGTCTTGGCATTGTTGGACACCGGTTTTGATTTTTGATTATAAGGTTTTCGTCACCCTAGACTGAGTTAGTCTAACTGTAGCGAACAGCTTAGGTGTGGGGTGTCATCCCCGTATAGATCTATACACAAATCCCCGTTCTCCCTCCAAGAGACTCTGGTTATAACTACAGGCTACGATCGTACACTTAATACGTGCCAACCGACAAAACTCACTAGATCCTTAATTGAATTTACGCGAAGAAAGGTATAATCTCATTCCAGACCCAATGAACCATGTAAGTGAACCACTAAGGCATCGCTAAACATGTAAATCATTTAAAGGCCCAAATTGGAATGAAATTATATAACATAGGCCCGAAATATATATATGAAATGACAACTAAGGCCCATTTCACATGTAAGGTATTTACAGGCCCAAATAGTACACAAATAGTATCCAAGGTCCGTCGCACATGTTAATGGGTCAATGAGGCCCAATAAACATATAAATAGTATACAGGACCTATCACACATAAAAATGGGCCACTAAGGCCCAATAACTTAGAAAATGATCAAATTAATCTGTTTGTTAGCTTATCGTTGGTTTTGGTTCAAGTATTCACTAAAATAGCTTAAAAGAAAGAAGAACACATATAAAATCATTCCCAGGCCCAATGAACATGTAAGTGGACCACTAAGGCCCACTATACGTGTCTATTATTTCCAGGCTCAAAGGAATATGAATGTCTATCCTAAGCCCAATATACATGTAAAAGGACACTAAGGCCCACTAAACATGTATATTATTTCCAGGCCCAATAAGGATATGAATAGCACTTTTAACCCGTTTGTTATTGTTTTGTTTATTTTAACTTGATTATTTACAAAGTTGATATAAAAAGCCCACTTTTTGTAAAAATGACGTTCTTGGCCTAATAAGCCAAAATTTACAATTAAGGCCCAATTTTTGTATGAATAACACTTTAGTCTTCATTTTGTTCAAAACTTGTGTTGATGATTAGTTTGTGTAAAAAAAATAACGTTGTAAACCCATTTTTGTCAAAATATCATTTTTGGATTGAGTTTTGTGGAAATACACATTTTTCTGGTTTTGGGCCTTTCCGACCTAGTTTTTGGAAAATTTGTAGAAAAATCATCGTAAGTCAAAATTTGGATCCGTAAATTCTGGAATTTTGTAAATTTTGTCTACTTTGTTCACAATTTTTATCAAAATTTTTAATGGCATCTAAAAAGTGTGAAATTGCTCACCTTCACAGGATGGTCCGAAATTATTTCAAATTTGATAGACAGTTTTGTAAAATTTTCCAAAAATTGTAGAAAAATTGTATGAAAACGTGAGAGTAGTCATTTTAAAGGTATAAATCTGAACTTTATCCATGTAAAACGGTTTTTTGAAAAATACTTCCATTAAGAGGGTCAAAACAGTCCAAGATTGAACCAAAACTTTCCTGTAAAGGGCTGTTTTATGAGTTTAATTTATAGATCTTAGAACACATCACTCATTTTTGCTATTTAAAGTGTATAAATCCCAGATCTACTAGTTTACATGTATTATATGTGATAAAACATACTTTTCTCAAGGTATTTATGAAGATCCAAGTGATAAACTTCAAGTTCTTAACATATTTTTAGATTAATGAAGAAATCAACACAAAATCACCAAATAATTCATGGAAAACACACATAGTCATGCATATACACATAGATCTACACAAATCAACTTGTATTCTCCCAAAAAACAAGTAAAAACCAAAAACAAGGGGGTATGAACTCACCTTGCTTGTTGATTTCCATTTTAGTGAAGAAAATAGGAAGCTTTCGGCTCTTGCAAGCTTTCCTTGAGTAGATCTCGAGTTCTATGGAGTTCTAGGGTATGGATCATGAAATGATGTAGGTTAAGGAGAGATTTAAAGTTTAACTTGGAGTTAAAAACTATGAAGTCTAACTAAAACTTTCCAAATGTGATGAACTTTGTTGAAGAACCTCTTGAAATCTTGCTTCAACTCACGCAGTTTTTAGAGAGGAAAGGAGGGTTTTTGAGTGAAGTATTGAGAGTGTTTGGAAGGAAATGAGAACTGTTTGGGGTGAGTTTTGGTTCTCGGCCACAATTAAAAGAGGTGGAAGAGAGAGGATTTTCAATTAGGTTATTACTCCATGGCTAATATCTTACTTAGATGCATGTTATGTAATTACCTGGTTGTCCTCAAAACAAAAATGAGGTGTCACCACCTCTTTTCATGCAAATCTCTTTTTTTATTTATTTTTATTATTATTTTTTATTTTTTATTTTTATTGATGGGCCGAAAGTGAGAAAGAAGAGAAAAGAAGAAGTGGCTTGGGCCTTACTTGCATGGTTATGATCCTATGAGGCCCAAATTCCTAATTCTTGGCCCATTAGGCCCTTTATGAGGGTTCGCAGCCCCATTGAAGTCTATTAGAATAAATGAAATCATTTGTGACCCATTAGGGCTAATTAAATCAATTATGGCCCAATAAAACTAATTAGGTTAATTATAGCCCAACAAGGCCCATTAGATAATTTGATTACATTTTAGGCCCGAATGGTCCAAAATGTTATAGATTTGTGAATTAGGTCCATTTAGAATCCAAACAGGGTTTCCAAGCCCAAAATAGTCGAGTTGAATGCTTATTGTTCCGTTAGGCCCATTAAGAAAATCCTAGTCCATAAAGAACTTGGACCGGGATTTCTAAGGTTTTCAGCCCTTAGTTGGGCATATGAGATGTATTTGGATAAGCATAGAGTATGATATTCACTTATATTACATGTCTTTCGATAGTTGAATGGTTACATGAGAATAGAATTTCCTAGCAAAGATGCTAGGTGTGACACTATGGTTGCATGTACACCTTATGAGTGTTAGAATGCTCAAAAACCTTCAGTTCTTTACCCGTGTCAGGTGTCGGATCGATTGAGCCTGCCAAGGTAGGAGGGAATACTCATATCTCAGAAAGCTTGGAATTTGTGGCAAGGGCCACAGATTGTAATTGTGTAGAAAAGATAACATGATTCAAGTTGACTCATGAGTGTGTCCTAGGGGGCTCCAAGGGACTTTGTTCAATACAACACCAACCTTTTGGAAGGGTAGGGGTAGATCATGAGCAGACTCCCCGTGAGTGTGCAATGTGTACTTGTGAAACTCTGAAGGGTACTTCGAAAGAATAGGTGTGTGGGGTAAGCAGTGACCCAGAGTCAGACCGAGATCCAATATGTGAATCCTTTTGAGAAGATTCACTAACTTTGGTTCTCTTTTTGGCATTAGGTTTTGAAGGGGATGCCTTTTGCTTTTTGGCGATTTTCTTCTTTCAGCGTTCACATCCAGTTGATTTATTCTCTTCCTTGGCTAATTCAACGTAGACTGGGTCAGGTTGTGTTGTGTCAAACACAATCGAAGTCTCTAAATGCTATTTCAAGTGAGCAGAATCAGAAGGAATGATATCCAACATATTTTGAGGAAGTCGTCAGGAAGCTCTGAAAGTAGCTTGACTATGCAACCTGTAAGTTTCAATTGTTTTAAAGGAACAATATATATGACAAATATCATAATTGAGTGGAATTGCCTCACTTTGTTTGTAGTACATTTGTTGTAGCGTTAAAGCCCAAAATCTCGGACACGGAATCTCATTCGACTTCCTTTTCTTGGTAAACTTTCTGAAGTCTTTCCAAAGGACCTCTGATAGATCAACGATGTTTGATTGACCAGTGAAGATGTTGTAGACGACATAGATCCAATCTTTGCTCATTATGTTCATTCAATCGTGCTTGCCATACAAACCTTTGAGAATGAGGTGTACCAGAATGGTGCATATACTGGGAACCACCGACTTCTTGAACTCCTTTTCTTTGAATTCACCTTTATATCCTATCTAAGTGAGAAAATATTGGAATTCTTCTATTGTGGGTTCCTATACTAATAAACCTTGAGGGTTTTCTTCAACTCCAATTACATGAAGGAAGGTTGTTTTATGAACATGTACAATTTGATCATTTGTGATCTTAACCCCGAGGACTCCATCTTCAAACTTAACTCGTTCAAAGGCTTTGTACTACAACCTAAGATGGAAGCTAGGGTTTAGGATTTTGCTGAGAGGAATCACGATGGGGGTGTCTAGAGGTGAATTTGATCATGATTCTAATAGATTCTTCATAGTCCATAGGATCAAGGGAAAATAGTTGAGTGGTTTCTCTGAGGATAGGTTCAGTCAAAGAGGATGAAGATGAACCCTTTGAAGATTTCTTCTTAGTTGCATATTTAGTGATTTGAGACGCCATTGATGAAGGTTGAAGAACACTGAGAGTACAGTTGAACGTTCTAAGAAGATGATAGCAAAATTGAGAAAATTAGAACAGTTATGATTCAAAATCTTTTTCTATGTGGATGTGTCCGGGTGGGTCGAAGAGTAAGAATGATAACACCCGAATAAGGAAACAGATTGCACTAAATGCACAGGTCTAAAAGACCTCCCTATGTGATAGTTTGTAACCAGAGATGGGATTATGTTTTTTCAATTTGGGTAACCGTCGATTCGTTTCAGAAACACTCAATACTTTATTGGAATGCGTGCCAAAAGCATGATTATTGAGAATTAAGAGGATAATCATAAAGATATTATCGTTTAAATCATCAAGATAAAACTTTTCAGAATTAATTCATAAATGATAACATTAAAATTCATTTATTTTTAGTTTAATAGAATCTCGAAATGATCAGTTTCCGAGATGGAATGACATAAGATACTCCGAAAGAAATTTCAAAGCAACATTAGTACATGATATAGGTTCATGGATGGCACAATATCTAAATTAATATTATAGGTATCAATAAATGAAGATCTTAGAGGGCAAGTTTTAAAACACATAGATTTGAGAGGCTGCGGGAGTTAAAGGAGCAGATATTGGAAAGAGATAAGTAACGAGATCACATTACCAACTCAGACTTGAGTTCCGACGTAGATTCAACACAAGAATTTTGAAATGTGATATACTCCAAGGTGGAACATTCTCAAGATTTCTGATAAATTTATTTCGGATAGAACTTTTATAGAGGTGATCTACTCAAAAACTTGAGATTAGAAGAAAAGGTTAGACAAAAAGACATATAATGATCCTTTATTTTCTGAGAAGAAATAATTCTGAGGTAAAAAAAGGTTTGGTTCAGAATTATTTCACTTTATGATGTTTCCATTAAAGAGTATAAACTTCTTGGAGGAATTGAGAATCAGGCATCATCATTTGTTCAAAAAACCATTGAATTTGGTTTCTTCTAATGCCTTAGTAAAGATATCAGCAATCTCATCTTCATATGGAATAAAAATGAGTTCAATGTTACCTTTGAGAACATGATCTTTAATAAAATGATATCGAATATGTATGTGTTTGGTCATGTAGTGTTGAATTGTATTGTGAGAAATCACAATAGCACTTTGAGAATCACAATAGATTGGAATTTGCTGAAAACGATCACCATAGTCTAATAGTTGAGATTTCATCCACAGAACTTGAGAGGTGCAGCTTGCAGCAACAATGTATTCGGCTTCAGCTGTTGAAAGAGAAATGATGTTCTGTTTCTTGAATGACCAACTAACCAATCTTCCCCCCAAAAATTGACATCCACCAGATGTGATTTTCCTATCAATTTGAAATCCTCCATAGTTTGGATTTAATAAGCTTATAACAAGAAACTTGCATTTGCAGGGTACCAAATTTTGAGGCTCTTTGTTCTCTGATGATTTTCTTTACTTCCAAGAGATGAGACATCTTCGGATTGACCTGGAATCTATCACACAAGCATAAGGAGAATATCATGTATGGATGACTTGCAATGAGGTAGAGTAGCTGTCAAATCATTCCCCTATACTTCTTCTTATCCACGACAACATCAGATGGGTCTGAGAAAATTTTGTGTCCGAAACCCATGGGAACTTTTGCAGAGGCATAGGTGTCCATTGAATATTTCTTTAGAAGCTCAAAAATGTATTTCTCTTGATGGATAAAGATTGCTTTGTTGGTTTATTTAACTTGCAGTTGGAGGAAGAAACTTAATTCACGACTCATACTCATTTGGAATCGACTAACCATCATCTTAGCAAAGTCAGAAACCATTGTTAGATTAGTTGACCCAAAGATGATGTAATCGACATAATTTTGCACTAATATGGGATGCTTACCATTTGATCTTTGGAACAATGTAGGATCAAAAATTCCACCTTAAAAACCAAAACTCTTCATAAAACAATTGAGTGTCTCGTACCAGGCACGAGGAGCTTGCTTAAGGCCACAAACAACTTTTTAAAGTTTATAGCAGTAGTTCGGATATGATAAGTTCACAGACATCATAGTTTGTTGAAGATGGACTTCACTATCGAGTTCACCATTGAGAAAAGCACTATTGACATCCATTTGGTAAACTTTAAAGCCTTTATAAACATCATAAGTGAGAAAGATTCAGATAGCTTCAAGACGAGTAACAGGAGTAAAAGTCTCATCATAGTCAAGACCTTCTATCTATGTGAATCCTTTGGCTACCAATCTTGATTTGTTTCGGATAATAACTGTAGCGTCGTCGAGTTTGTTTCAGAAAACCCAGCGTGTTCCAACAATAGGGTGATCGTAAGGAGGATGGACAAGAGTACACACTTGATATCTATCAAATTTTGGTAGTTCTTCTTGCATGGATGTAATCCAATTGTAAATTTATAGAGCTTCTTTGATGGATATTGGTTCAACCATTAAAATGAATGCCCAGAAGTGACACTCCTTTTGAATAAACAACTTGCTTAAGGCCATAAACAACTTTTTGAAGTTTGTAGCAGTAGTTCGGATATAATAAGTTCACAAACATCATAGTTTGTTGAATATGGACTTCACTATCGAGTTCACCATTGAGAAAAGCACTATTGAAATCCATTTGGTAAAATTTAAAGCCTTTATAAACATCATAAGTGAGAAAGATTCAGATAGCTTCAAGATGGGTAATAGGAGTAAAAGTCTCATCATAGTCAAGACCTTCTATCTGTGTGAATCCTTTAGCTACCAATCTTGATTTGTTTCAGATAATAACTGTAGCGCCGTCGAGTTTGTTTCAAAAAACCCATCGTGTTCCAACAATAGGATGATCCTAAGGAGGAGGGATAAGAGTACACACTTGATATCTATATAAATTCTGGTAGTTCTTCTTGCATGGATGTAATCCAATTGTAAATTTATAGAGATTCTTTGATGGATATTGGTTCAACATTTAAAATAAATGCCCAGAAGTGACACTCAGTTTGAATAAACAACTTGCTTAAGGCCATAAACAACTTTTTGAAGTTTGTAGCAGTAGTTCGGATATGATAATTGTTGGGTTTTGAGCATTCTAACACTCCTAAGTGTACATGCAACCCTAAATACCTTCGATCTATGTTTTTTCTATTATACATGCAAATATGAATATTCCAAGGTATTACCCTATCTAGCATACAATCTCTTAGATACTTGAGTAATAAAAAGGATAGAATACATACCTTGTTGATGTAGCTTGACTCCATGATGCTCGAGAGCCTAGTGCCCCAAGTGTGACACCTCAAATGGTTCACACAACACCAAATGCACATGGAATGACTTGAGAGAAATGGAATACTTCATAAAATCGGCTAGCCCTTTCTATCACACATAGTGGCCGATTTTTCCCAAGAATATGATCTTTATATAGTGTCACAATTAGGGTAAACCCTAATTGTCATGGCTTTCCATTTCCTTGGATCCATGGGTTCAAATACACCATGGAGCATCTTATGGGTTTTAGCCCAACTTGATAATCCATTGAGTCTTAGCCTACTATAAAAGTTTGGATGATTTACACAATCAACCCATGTATTTAATTAGTCTTCTTTTGATCACTTAATTAATTCTATATTAATTCTTGATCAATACTAATTAAATAATCTTATTAATATATGAGAACTTATAATATATTACCAAACGTTAAGTGTTATTTCTCTCATTTTAGTCAATCCAAATGCATGATGCCATGAAACCCAAATGGACCATGCTGAGTCGGGTCAAGTACATACCAAATATAGTTATGGACTTAGACACTAATCCAACATTCTCCCACTTGGATAAGTCTAAAACTATTATTGCGTATGACTTCAAGAACCAACTGGCAATCGTAGCTCTCAAAAGCCGTTGTCGAACTCTGACCTTTGTCAATGACTTGTCCATTAGATAAGTGATCATATATTCCTCCATTCTAGACATCATATGGACTGAGACATGGATTATAAATCATTCTCTCTGTCCATTTGTTGTTTCCCGATTTCTGATTTATGATGACTGACTGATTGAACATATCAAATCAGTCCTGGCTTGGCCAAGCACTCACATGTCACAAAGACTTGTCAACAAACATTACAGAGTATTCCAACGGAGATCAACTCCATGGAACCGAAGTCTCATATTCAAATTTCATTGCCTTTGAACATTCTTCTTGCATTAAGTTTCTTACATAGATAACTTCCACCTATGGAGACAACTCCATATTCCCATTTTGACTACCATTTCTGAACAAGAATTGCCTCTTTTCATATTAGGTCAATATGGTCCTTCCAAAGTTAACACTATACTTCCAACTGTCCTTGAGCAACCAATCCTTGGTAAAACCTTAGATTGTCCTCGACAATTGCTTAATCACTTTAGTCAAATCCAATTCTAGACCTTTTCCCCTCTTAATGCCCCAGACATTTGGAAAATTTTAGAAAGGATGAATATTATAGCACATGCAATCGATCCTGTATCTGAAGCATATGGGACACGATTCATCATGTCTCACATAAAGATTAAACCAGTCTTTTGCTATAATATTTCCATTTCTATTTGCCAAGTTCTCATAATTCAGATTATGAAAAGGGATGTCGTAATCATAATCGAATTTTATAATGCAAATAATGAACCCATATATAGAATTTCCTTATGTTGAGCCATTCCAACATGAAATTCATATATATTCTTGACTAAATTTGATTAAAATATCAATATAAGCTTTTAGAATTGAAATGAAGTATAATTTCCTCTCCCTTAATTATTGCAAAACAACTTTTTCAACCCATGCAGCCTCACGAATTGAAATATTTGTTTTCTATAACTAACATTGCTAACTTGCAATACTTATCATAATTATCATGCTCCCACTAACATGATGATTATTAGCATAACACTTATGCTTCCACTAGCTTTGACATGTACTCAGAAATCAGCTGGACTTCTAGAAAAAACAATACTTTATTGACTTTCTTACCAAAGTTCAGATTGTTGATACTAGATTGATTTGATAAAACTTTATCAATATCATACACCTTATCTTAGATAGCTCATAAGTGTGTCTAAACATTTTAAGAACTATGAAAAGGGATGCCGTAATCATAGTCTCAATTGTTTAGACCTTTTCCACTTCTCACAAGTCCATGTTGGTGTGTCGGTTAACCACACACGCTCCACTAACGACTTTGAGAATGCAAATATCACAATTGCTATCTAGCTAAAATCGACTTAGTGAAAATGTTTCCTCACCATCATTTTCATGAATCGGAGAGAAACGTTATGACACTTAGATTTAATGGTGTATGTGTTCTTATCCATGTGAATTGTCAAAACCTTAGTCACAAGACAAGGATACTGACAAATCCAAACTCATATGGACTGAACTCAATCTGAATTTCTTGCCATCTAGCAACTCAAGGGCCTTCCATTGCTTCCAAGTTGTTATGCAACCAATTGAGAACTCTAAGAACTCATATGCAAAGTCAACTTTAACTGGAATGGGCACAGAAATAGAAATATGTCAACACGATAGTTTATAAACCTCACGTTGTGTGCTAGCGATAAACTTACAAGTTTTTATTCTTGATTATCCTTTCAGGATATTTAAGACTCCCACTATCCTCTTAACACATAAGACTCGCTTGCCAAATATTCAAGAGAGAGTTTGGATTCTTTATCAAGACAAGCACTTCACACAATTAGCCTAAGTTGGTCTCTGTTTTATCCAAAACATCACAACTTACCAATTTCAAATGTACAAGAGTAGGATACTTTTACTCTTACATTTGACTAGTGTTAAGAAACCTTCCTTTAAGATATGTCACTCAAGTTACAATCTTGGAGTGTGATACCAGAATCTAAGAATTGATTTTGGAACAAGGTATGAATCATCTTCTTGATTTAACCACTTCAACAATTCATAACTCCTCTTCTTAGCTATCAGAATGCACTTAGAGGATGAATTGTGATAATGTCTCTTAATCATTAAGATGATCATATATCATAAATTACTCTCCCATCTTTTTCAAATTTGAGAAACTTTTATCTTTCTGCCATAATTTGACTCTTCTTATTCGTTTTGCCTTACATTGAAACTTTTCCAATGTCTTAGAATTATACTTAAACTTGTAAGTATAACCATATTTACTGAACTTAAGTAAATCATGCGAATAGTCTTCTTGGTCTTTTGTGGTGCACTTGACCAGTGCTGTCACACCCCAAAACCAAGAACGGCGGAAACGTTCTGGGGCGGAGGACGTCATGTACAGTATCACAACAATGAAAAGTAGTAAACAAGCAACAACATCATCCATTGCATTAATAATATAATTATTATACAAGTGTTCTGTCAAATTTTGATAAACACTAAAGCATAAATCAAAATGAAAGATGAGTCTTGAACAAGCTCCATCTTCCTTTCTCCTTGCATCGATACCTGTCTATGATGACCTGAGGATACAAGTAATTTTGAAAGCGAGTATCAGCTTTGAAGCTGGTGAGATCATAAGTATTTTAGTGGCTTAATTTGTATGTAAGAATTTGTAAGTTTATGAACTGTAAGTATGGAAAATGTAAATGAACCGTAAGTATGGAAAATGTAAATGAACTGTAAGTATGGAAAATGTTTGTAAAACAACTGTAAACGTTTGAAAAACTCTAGAAATCCCTATGATTCCTACTATTATATAAGGGTGTCTTCTACCAAGACCTAACTGTTCTCAATGTAGTCTTCTACCAAGACTTAATTGTTCTAACTGTTCGTGTTATGTAAAAGTGTGTAACTTTCCCAAGTGTAACTATTATTAACAAAATATAGTTTTTACATTTATAGTTTAAGTGAAGAGATCACTAAATATATGTACAGGGAAAATTAATGTAGTACTAAAACGTAGCGCTATAAGAACTACTGCTGTACTAATTACCTTAAACCAGATTTATATTAAGGCATCATGTGATTAATTGCACCATACTATCGACTGGTAACAACGACAAGGTATAGTCGTAAAAAGGTATGACGTTTGGCACCCGCAGACCTGCAGGTCCCGCTGTAGCTAGCAGCAAGGTGTAGGATAGTCAATCCAGTATAGATCTATACGCAAACTCACGCTCTCCCTTCAAGAGACTCTGGCTACAACTCGGGCCATGACATTTAAGGCATGCTCCGATACAGTGGATCACAATTTTATTAACGTATTAATGTAAGTGTAATGTACGGAAATGTTCTACGTGTGCTAGCTGTAATGTGTGTTCTCTCTCTATCTAGCAAGTATAGTAATGTACTGTAATGCTCTAGAAAGTATTGACTCATGAATGAACTGACTCATTGTATGATATTGCGTTCTAATAATAGTTCTAGTATCTCCCTAAACTACCCATATGGTAGTTTACTAGTAATCTAACTGGTACGTATGGACATGGATGTATACCCTTGCTACTCAAGGGCATGGGATGAACTGGAAGGACCTTTTATGACTATATATGTATACATGATATATAACTAATATTTAAACGACTTTCGGATGAATACCCGATATCCCACCATACCACATCTCAAGCGCGAAAAGGAAATAGGGTGGATAGCCTTCCTAAGTCTTTTAAACATTTCTTATATAACTATACATATAGAGGCATGCAATTTATAATATAAAAGAATAAATAAGTTTTGTAAGACATTTGAAACATAATTATTATATTAAGAAAAGATCTATTTGATGTCAATCTATAAAACAATTTGAAGGCATGGGTTTGATAAAACAGTTTAGTATAAAGAAACATTTGTTTGAAACACAATTGTAAATAAGTTTGAAATGTAATATACAGAGTAAAATGTATAGTGTAATAAGGAGTTTAAAACATATAAAATGTTTATAAAAATCATTTGAAGGAAACTGTTTGGTAAAACGACTAATGTGTAGTAAATCATTTGAATGCTGCATATTAATCACATGTGATTGATATAATAACTAGCATAATTCTACTTATTAATCACATGTGATTGATATAATAACTAGCATGATTCTACTTGTATCCCCCCATAAAACATTTAAAAATAGTTTAAAACATTATTTAAGGGGTATGAACTCACCTGCAGTAAGTGACTGGAATTGAACGGACTGTTATCGTAAGGAAGGATCGGACAAGTGCTTGGTGTCAAGTGAAGACTTTAGACACACACAATGATCCTAAATTCATATGAAGACATATGTATATAAATAATTAGTGATTAAAACACTAATTATACAAGTATAAACATTTTAACACGGGGAAAACACTTTTGGTCAAGTGCTAGGAGGCAAATGGGTTGCAACAAAAGGGTGCAAGACCTCTAATGGGAGTTTATGGTCTAATGACCATATGTTTTCGAGTTTACGGCCCAGGGGAGTAAACTCCTGGCCGTAAACTCTCAACAAAGTCACTAAATGAAGTCTAACAATTATACAACTCATGTGGTGAATTGCTTCAAGGCTTAAACAAGTGTTTGGGCTTCCTATTAACTCCTTTGAGGAGTTAATGGCCCTGGGATCATATCCCATGGAGTTTATGGCCGTAAACTCCCTTGGGAGGGTGTTTATGGTGTTTTCAAGTCTCTACATTAACTAGGAACTAAACTAGGCTTTTGTACTTGGCTTTAGAAGAGTTTATGGCACCATTTGGCACCATTTTATGGAGTTCACGGCCCTAGAACCTTTTGGGCCATGAACACCTTACTCTTGGTGTTCTAAGTGTGTTAGCTAGTCCAAAACTCATTTAGGTACATGCCCAAATTAGTCTCTTGGCTTAAGGAAGGTTTTAAGGGCATTTTGGCACTTAAACATGGAGTTCACGGCCCAAGAACACCCTTGGCCGTGAACTCACTTTTCATCATTGATTTTAATTGCTTTTGGTGTCCTAAACATGCAATGGTGGGTTCTAGTTCGAGTTCTAAAGCTTTGAGGGTCATTGGAACACTTTAGGACCTTAAAATGGAGTTTACTCCCCAAGTGTTCTTGGGCGGTAAACTCCCAAATCTTGGGATCTTAATCCGTTTTTGATGTTTTCTAGTCATATACACACTAGCATACAAGTCTAAGGTAGTTACAATTCACGGGGAAAGGACTAGGTAGCATATAAGCCACTTATCGGAGTTTACTCTCCAAGAACGTTCTTGGGCGGTAAACTCCTGAATCTCACAGATTTGATATGTAATTGGTGTTTCTAAACACAATCTAAGCTATATAACATAACTAGATCGAAGTACTCACAATTTGGGATAAAAACCTGAAGATCCGTGAGAGAGAATTTTGACTTTTCTCTAAATGGAATTCAACAAATGAACCAATTTGGTTCAGAATTCTATTTATAGTCCTGAGATATTTTTGGCAGAAAATATTTTTATTCCTGGAACGAACTCTAATGTCCTAGAGTATTGGAATAACAGTGTTGCAAAAAACCCTAGTGCATCCACTCTCCTAATATCTCCTTAAGTGTAAAATTCTGAAAACTGCCAAACTTATACTCGAAATCTGAGTTTTCACTGTAACTGTTCTACTTCTATTGACTTCAAATGGTTTGTTCAGAATGGAAATTTCGGGTTGTCACAAGTGCACAAGAATGTGTACTTGATCCCTTAGTCCTTTCCTTATTCACATAAGGAATTAGTCTTAATTTTCCAAGCTGAAAGTTCTCATTCATCATACTATACAACTTGCATGATTCCAAGTTTTGGTCCAATTGAAACTTGGGTGATGAGAAACTTTCCTTATTTGGTAAATTTAGACACTACCACAAATGACAGAATCAAATTCATATTTTCAATATTGCTAGAAACATACAAACATCAAGTTGTTCATAAATTCCATTGCAAGGAGATATAAAATAAAGTAAAACAAACTTTTATTTATTTATAAAATGTGGAAAAAAAAACTTTTCCTTACAATGCAACTTTAAATGAAAACTGTGATATTACATGTTTCCTAGCAATCTATCATAACTCCTAAGAGTAGCTCAAGAATCCGATCTTCAATCAACCGATAGAAATCCATCTTCGTAGTCAGATTCAGCATACTCTTTCTTTAAGTTTCCTTCATTTTTTCTTTGATTCTTAAAACATCAACATGTGACCCAGTCACATCATGTAATAAGAATCTCAGAATAGAAACTAAACCGAGTTAGATAGTGGACTTTACCTGAAGTAGAGTCAAACTTATTGACTTTACGAGCCTTATGATCTTTCAGGTAAATTTGGCAGCTTCGCAACCAATGCTCTTTCCTTTGGAAACTTAACATATGGACCCTTTGGTAATGGTACATGGGACTATCACAAACTTAGTTTTTTCCTCTTTACCATTTGGTCAACCTAGTTGACTATGGTCAATCCCTTTCCTTGGGAAGAGAATGTTTTTTCTGGATTTCCAGTGTCACCATTGTCAATGTCCATAAAGTTTTGGGAAGTCGATCTTCTAATCAAATTTGCTTTACTAGCCTTCCAAATCATTGTTGATTCAACAGCACCAAGAAAATAGATAAGATCATTAAGGGTCTTGTCATAGTCTGTTTCATAGGAGTCCCAAAGGAACTCACTATGTGACTTAGAAAGTGATTGGACATCCAACTTTCTCAAGACTTTGACACCAAACTCTCCCGGCTTGTCAGTATGTGACTTCATCTCCAAGATGTGAGCACACCTAGACCTTGCCTTGCCAATAGCGCTTGAGTGATCTTGAACTTGTGGGATAGGGAGAATAATTGGAGGAGGTGGAGGAAGTGAAGTTCCAAGAGATTTGGGAGGATCATAGATGTCTGAACTAGACATCTTTTGGGAGATATTCAAGATAGTTGATCTAAAGTCCTTAATATAACACCCAATATGAAATATTGAGGCTAGGACCCTACAAACTATTTTATAACTTGGAAGAGGGATGTTGTAATCTAAGCTATAAAATATTTGAAGGTAGGTGAATGACGATTCACCAATTTCCGCCAAGATAAACGAAATGTATTATTAGGTTTTAATTGGTTTTGAAACTCCTAGATTATTTTGAGATTCATTAAACTTTTCAATGGCATGTTTCAATCTCGAGTGTGCCCTTCAAGTTTTGTGACTAGGATGTCGAGGATCACAAAACAAGGTGTGAAGTAACCATGCAAATATACTTGGTACCCTTAATATTTACCCCTTAATCAATGTGCCGGTTAACCACACCCACTCCACCGATACTATGATAAATATTAAGTTACCCTTTTCCTACCTTGTTAAGTCCAGGTTAGTGTGTCGGTTAACCACACATGCTCCACAAACGACTTAAGCAAAGTGCAAACTGCAAAGTGTAATTTCATGGGTTAGCACCAAATTCACATTTTCCTAAGTAACTAAGATTGGGTATTAATAAGAGTTTAGTTACTTAGTATTTATCATTAATACTTTTGATGAAGGGAGAATTCTAGTCCTTGTCCTACCCGTTCGGCTAACGACCCTCCACCGGTCAAGGAAGCGGTGGGTGAGAGTGGACACCCATTAAACTGCCATTTCATAGGCAGTAACCTTATACCCCCTTTATAGACCGGCTTCGTGAATGAGGCCTACTAACGGTAAGACTGACTTTACTCTTATACACACACACACACATATATATATATATATATATATATATATATATATATATATATTATTAACGTATAATATTATAAAGTATAAGGGTTGAATTTTAACTTTTAAAATTTTAAGGGCTAACTTGGAATTAAAGTATTCATAAGTGAAAACTTTTCAAATTCCAAAACTTGAGGGCAAGTTTTGAAACTATTCAAAACTAATTAATTCCATAACTTATGAGTTTAAAGTAATTTTAATTAAAACTCTTCAAGTTCCATAACTTGAGGACAAGTTATTGAAGACTTTAAACTAATAAAAGAATGTAACTTTTCTTTATTTTGTAACTTATGGAATTAATTAAGGTTACACATTTTATTACTTAATGAAGTGACTCTTGAACCTCCATAACTTGAGGACAAGTTATGGAGTCATAAAACCATTTAATGAGAACAAGACTCTTCATTTTGTAACCTTTGCCATCTTTTATGAGTTTTAAGAAACTTAAATGTGACCTTTCATGTAACTTGAGGACAAGTTACACAAACACGTTTTAGAATCATCTCTTAGATTAAAATGGATTGAAAACACATAATCAATTAATTTATCTATTAATCTAAGCAACTCATATGAACAAAGATAATACACATCAAACTTTTTCATGTAATTAGCATAACTTTTAAACTAATACAAAACATGAAACTATTGACAATTATCTTTGGAATTGGATTAGAATGAACATTAACACATCAAAAACAATTTTATAAGTCCAAAAACATCTTAGGGTAATGTTCCTAGTCCAATTCCAGCCAAAAAACTCGAAAATATGCTGTCTGGGGCTCCTACTCGTCGAGTGTACGAACCTACTGAAACGACCCAGAAATACGACCCAAAAATTTCATTTTTCAATATAACCAAAAACCATAATCTGCGTGTCATATCATAAAAACCATACGTGATGTATCCCAAACATAATAAAAAACAACACTGTGCGGAAACTGTATCATAACCATGTCATATAAAAATCAAAAACTAAATCAACTCCCAGGATAAAAGCTGAAGCTGTGGTATGTGCGATGCCATCATCCCGAGCTCTTCCCTCTGCTAGCGGAAGTACCTGAAACCAAAACTAAAACTGTAAGCACGAAGCTTAGTGAGCTCCCCCAAACTACCACATACTATACAATACATATAAAGCACATACTGGGCCTTGCCCACTGCATCAGATCGAAGTCTGGAACTAGCTGCATCGGACCGAAGTCCGGAACTGACTGGGACCTTGTCCCCTGCATCGGACCAGAGTCCGGAACTAACTGCATCGGACCGAAGTCCGGAACTGACTGCATCGGACCGAAGTCCGGAACTAACTGCATCGGACCGAAGTCCGAAACTGATCGATCATGGCATAGCATAGAACATAACAACTATTATAATCACATATACTGCATACTGCATCGGACCGAAGTCCGGAACACATAACACATATATGCTTGAATCACAAAGACATCAAGCACTCTAGCTACTGCATCAGACCAAAGTCCGGAACTACTGATAATTAAACGGGCCGACATTGTGGCCGTAGACCCGTTCCTACTGAAGGGAAACTCACCTCGTGAACTGGCTGCTGAGTGAATAGCTCTGAGGGCTAACTGCTGCTGCTCCGGTATCTCCCCGGCTACAAGTCCATAAACACACTCAATCAAATACTAAACACTGCATTGGGTAAAATGACTCTTTTACCCTTGGTCAAAGTCAACTCTTAGACAAAGTCAACTCTCGGTCAAAGTCAACCCACAGTTGACCTGACTCGCCGAGTTGGGCCGCCAACTCGCCGAGTCCCTATTCTCACTCCTCGACCCTACTCGCTGCTACTCGTCGAGTATGGCATCGACTCGACGAGTACTCATTCGATCCAAGAACTCAGACAATCTTCATCCGACTCGCCGAGTCATATGAACAACTCGACGAGTTGTTCTTGAGCTTAAGAAGATTGCCTTGGACTCGCCGAGTTGTATGAACAACTCGCCGAGTCCCTCCATTACTGAGTCTACCCTCAAACTCGCTGAGTCCACTCCACTACTCACTGGTCCCACTCGACACCGCTCAAAAAGGAAGAAATCGGGGACTCGCGACTCGACTCGCCGAGTCGTTCTTCCGACTCGCCGAGTCACCACCATGCAACTATTCTACACTCGATTCTGCTCGAATCCAAAACATACATATGGTAGATCTGAGTCCAATAAGCTGATTTACCACGTAAAGTTTCCAACTTTACGTGTACAAACACATGAACAAGGAAATAAAGGCTAAAAGATGCTTAAAAGGGGTAGATCTAGGGTTAATATGCAAAATAGCTCCATAAAGGCAATAGATCTGGGCTCTACAACTGAACAGATCTAAGGTTATCTCGGCATAAGAGATCTTCCATATCAACATAAAGCTTTGAGAAAGGCATTAACAAGATCTAGAAAGGGTTTTAAGGCATAAAAGAGAGGGAAAACGGAAGAATACCTCAAAGAGCTCTTGCTTTCCCTTGAATCTCTGCTCTACAGTCCTTCTCCTTGCTCCTTCCTTCTTCTCCTTCTTCAAGCCTTCACAATAGCACACAAAATCACTTAGAATCACTCAAGAACGAATTAGGGTTTTCTCACAGATTTTGAGGGTGAAGGAGGCGAGATTGGGGGCTATAAGGTGGCTTAAATAGTGGGCAACCCGGGGATTTAGGGTTTCTCCTAGACGGATAGACTTGCCGAGTCCGGAATATGGACTCGCCGAGTCGCCAGCTAACACGTGCTCGAAATCCCGACCCTACTCGGCGAGTCAGGCTATGAACTCGCCGAGTCCCTCTTGCAAAACTTCAAAATAAATACCAAGGAATTATCATACCGGAGACGGGTCGTTACAATTCTCCCCCACTTATCTCAGACTTCGTCCTCGAAGTCTGCTACGGCTGAATCTGCAAATATCTCTGGGTAGTGCTCCCTCATCTCCTCCTCAGCCTCCCACGTCCACTCAGACCCCTTCCGGTGCTGCCACTGCACCTTCACTAACTGAATTTCCTTGTTCCTCAAGGTCTTGGTCTTCCAGTCCAGTATTGCGACCGGTCTCTCAATATAATTCAGGCTGCTATCAACCTGAATATCCTCTAGGGGAACGACTGCTGACTCATCCACCAAACACTTCCTCAACTAAGACACATGGAAAGTGTTGTGGATCTGACTAAGCTCCTCAGGAAGATCTAACCGATAAGCAACCCGACCCACCCGGGCCAAAACCCTGAAAGGACCAATAAATCTGGGGCCCAACTTGCCCCTCTTCCGAAACCTGATGACACCCTTCCAAGGTGAGACCTTCAGAAGGACCATATCCCCCACCTGGAACTCCAAGTCCGAACGCCTCCTATCGGCGTAGCTCTTCTGCCGACTCTGAGCAGTCTGCAGTCTACTACGGACCTGCTGGATCAACTTAGTCGTCTTGAGCACCACCTCCGTGCTCCCGATGACCCGCTGACCGACCTCGCCCCAACAAATCGGGGTCCTACACTTCCTCCCATACAGCATCTCAAAGGGAGGTCGATCAATGCTCGCATGATAACTGTTGTTATACGAGAATTCCGCTAATGGAAGATACGTATCCCAACTGCCACCGAAATCTAGGACACATGCCCTAAGCATGTCCTCGAGAGTCTGAATCGTCCTCTCGCTCTGCCCGTCTGTATGAGGGTGGAAAGCGGTGCTGAAATGGAGACGAGTACCCATCTTATCGTGGAACCGCTTCCAGAACCTGGATGTGAAACGGACATCTCGGTCTGACACCACCGATACCGTCACTCCATGACGTGCCACAATCTCTCGCACATAGATATCGGCTAACTTCTCCGCCGATATACTCTCCTGGATCGGGATAAAATGGGCACTCTTCGTCAACCGATCCACTACTACCCATATCGAATCCACTCCACGTGCAGTCCAGGGAAGCTTGGTGACAAAATCCATGGTGATGTCCTCCCATTTCCACACGGGAATGTCTAACGGCTGCATCCTGCCGTGAGGTCTCTGGTGCTCCGCCTTGACCTTCCGGCAGGTCAGGCATCTCTCGACGTACCAGGCGACGTCCCGCTTCATGCAGGGCCACCAATAATCAGGTCGAAGATCTCGATACATCTTCGTCGCCCCTGGGTGGATAGAAAACCGAGACTTATGAGCCTCATCCATCAACACTTGCCGTACTCCACCCCAGTACGGTACCTACACTCTCCCGTGAAGCGTCAGCAAACCACGACTATCATAATCAAACGAGGCTACTCGGCCCACGATCCTCTCACACTTCTGTCTCTCCTCCTTGAGGCCCTCCACCTGAGCCTCCTTGATCCGCTCCAACAACGGAGTGATCACTGTCATCCTCAAACATAGATCCCTGATAGGGGCCACCGACACTTTGCGGCTCAGGGCATCGGCCACCACATTGGCCTTCCCTGGATGGTATAGGATCTCACAGTCGTAATCCTTTAGCACATCCAACCACCTCCTCTGCCTCATATTCAGACTCGGCTGATCCATAAGGTACCTCAAACTCTTGTGATCCGTGTAAATAGTACAACGGACCCCATAAAAGTAATGCCTCCAAATCTTGAGGGCAAACACAACTGCCCCCAGCTCCAAATCATGGGTAGGATAATTAGCCTCGTGAGGCTTCAACTGTCTCGAGGCATAAGCTATCACATGACCTCGCTGCATCAAAACTGCTCCCATACCGGTGATCGAGGCATCACAATAGACTACGAAGTCCTCTACTCCCTCTGGCAAGGTAAGGATCGGAGCCTCGCACAACCTCTGTCTGAGGGTCTCGAACGCTGCCTGCTGCTCAGGCCCCCAACGAAATACCATCGACTTCATGGTCAGTCGGGTGAGCGGCACTGCTATCTTGGAGAAATCCTGAATAAATCTCTAATAATACCCTGCCAACCCTAGGAAGCTCCGAATCTCAGATGGAGACTTCGGGACCTCCCACTGCATCACAGCCTCTATCTTGGCCGGATCTACCAAAATACCCTTCTGGTTGACGAGGTGACCAAGGAACTGCACCTCGCGCAACCAGAACTCACATTTGGAGAACTTTACGAAAAGTCTCTCCCTCCTCAAAGCCTCCAGCACCTCCCGCAGGTGCTCCTCGTGCTGCTCCTGCGTCTTGGAATATACCAAGATATCATCTATGAACACTATCACTGACCGATCCAGCATCGGCCTACACACGCAGTTCATGAGATCCATGAACGTGGCTGGAGCATTGGTGAGCCCAAATGGCATCACCACAAACTCATAATGACCATACCTGGTTCTGAAAGCAGTCTTCTGTACATCCTCATCTCTAACCCGCATCTGATGATAACCGGAGCGTAGATCGATCTTCGAGAACCAAGACGCTCCCTGGAGCTGATCAAACAAATCATCTATCCTCGGAAGTGGGTAATGGTTCTTCACCGTTACCTTATTCAACTCCCGATAATCTATACACATACGATGCGACCCATCCTTCTTCCTCACAAACAGGATCGACGCTCCCCAAGGCGAACTGCTCGGCCGAATGAAACCCTTGTCTAACAGCTCCTGCAGCTGTGTAGACAACTCCTGCATCTCAGGGGGAGCTAGTCGATACGGTGCTTTGGCTATCGGAGCCGCACCAGGAATTAGGTCGATCCTGAACTCGACCTGTCTCTCAGGAGGTATCCCCGGAAAATCCTCGGGAAACACGTCCGGGTAGTCTCGAATAATAGGAACATCATCAACTGTCGTCTTTCCCTTCTCCCGGGCATCCAAGACGTAAGCTACAAAACCGGCGCAACCCTGCTGAACATAGCGCCTCGCCCTTGCGGCGGAACAAAAGGTCGGTCCCCGCTGTGGCCTCTCGCCCTGAATCACTAACTCTCCCCCACTGGGAGTGCGGACCCTCACTAGCTGAAGCTCACAATCAATCACCGCCCCATTGGGGCTTAGCCAATCCATGCCCACAATAACCTTATTCCCTCGCAGGGGAATAGGTACCAGGTCCACTGAAAACTGCTCATCAAACAACTGAAGGGAACACCCTCTGCCGACCCTCACGGTCCTATTTGCTGCTATCTCAACCTCTAATGGACAATCCAACTCCCCTGGAGCTCTACTAAATCTCTTGCTAAGCGCAAGCGATACGAATGATCGGGTAGCCCCCGAATCGAATAATACCATAGCAGAAATGTCGTTCACAGAGAACGACCCTGAATAAAACATACAATCATAAGCAATACTCAAACGATAATACTAATAAAGAGATGAAGGAAGATACATACCCGTCACCACATCAGGAGTCGCTCGTGCCTCCTCTGCTGTCATCTGAAACGCCCTGCTCTTCGCCACCGGCGTCTCGGCTCGGCCCCGCCGGCCATCTGTAATCCTCAAGGTAACAGGGGCAGGTGCAACCACCTTCCTTGCTGCAGCTAAACTCGGACACTGGGACTTTTTATGTCCCCTCTGATTGCACTGAAAGCAAATCAGATCTGATGCTGCGACGGCAGTAGCAGGGGCCGTGCAATCCCTACTCAAATGCCCAATCCGACCGCACTTGTAGCAGCCGGAACTCCCTGCCTTGCACGCTCCCTCGTGCAATCTCCCACACTTGCCACATCGACCGTGGATCTGCTGACTCCTAGATCTGTGATCCGAAACCTTGGGCTTTTTGCCCGAACCGCCTGTACCTGAAACCACCTCCGGTTTCCTCTTCCTTTCCATCTCGAGATCAATCTCCCTCTCCCGAGCCCTAGCAATCATATCTTCCAGCGTTTTACAGCTGGACCGGCTCACAAACTGGCGGATATCGCTCCGCAACATCTCATGATAACGGGCCTTCTTCATTTCCTCATCAGCCACGTACTGAGGAACGAGAAGAGCCCTCTCCCTAAACTTGGCGGTGATCTCCGCCACTGTCTCTGTAGTCTGGGTGAGGTCCTGAAACTCCCTAGCTAACTGCTGCACCTCAATAACCGGTGTGAACTCCGCCCTGAACCTGGTAGAGAAGTCAGCCCAAGTCATGGCATCCAATGCTGCGTCATCTCCAATGGAGTGTCCGACCTCCTCCCACCAATCCCGTGCCCTGTCCTTCAGAAGACAGGATGCCAATCTGACCTTGTCCCCCTCGGGACACCTGCTAGTGCCGAAAGCGTTGGCCACATCCGCCAACCATCTGGTACTCGCTATGGGGTCCCGTGCCCCATGATAGTCTGGAGCTCCACATGCCCTGAACTCCCTGAAAGTAAGGGTGCGCGACCCCATCATAGCCGCCACCTTGGCACGGAAGGTGCCCAATCTCTCATCCATCAGCTCTAGAATCCCCTCCTTGATCGAACCGAAGATCACATGAGTCTGCTCTATAATGATGCGCGTAATCTCCGAAGAAAGAAACTCTCGGGTCTGCTCATCGATGCACTCACCCCCCGAGCCTGAACCTGATCCCTCCCCGGCACCTCCACTGCCGGCTGCTGGTCTTGAACGCAAAACCACCATTCTGAAACATATCACAACTACATCAGAAAACCGAAATATCTCAAGGGATCATTAATTACTACAACTAGCTTCCTGGTCTTGTCTCAGCCTTTCTTGATTCGAGTACGGATCCTCTGCTTTCAGTAGTACGGGCCCATACTACCTTCCACATCTATCCGTACTTTCTTCAAGAACTGCCTTGACTCCACCAAGTCACTTTTACTACTACTGATCTCTGCTACTCTCATCCTAGGCTTGCCCTAGGGAAACCTCAGACTCAACTCAACTAGTCCTCAGCTGTTGAAGGTCTCCTCATAATGCTAGTTAGCCACCACCTGAACACCATCACATGTGACGAGGATCAGATAATCCTTCAAGTAAAAGACCCGTCCCTATAACGGTTGGACTCAAACAAGAGCTGCGCAATAGGGCCAGTTCCAGCACTCTGGGATTATTCAACCCTGATCACATGTGGTGTGACGTGTTCACCTAATGGCTAACTCCCATCACTCAGAGTCCCACAAAGCACAAAGCAAGCAGCATTCGGATAAGGGAAACATACTCAGGCAAAACTATCCTCATAACGAGAAGCTACTCTAGCATACATTGCTAAGCTCGCGCTACCAGGCATAACCTAAACAGGCTATCCTACTACTGTTTACTTAATACTAGCATGCAATTCTCATAAAACTGTAACACATAAAGCAGGCACATAAGGCATCCTCCTAGATCCTTAGTCCTATACTAGCATGCTGTTCTACTGAAGCTGGAACAATTAATCATAATAATAAAACATGTATTGGTAATTTGGGAGTACTTACTTGAGCTCGGCTGATCGCATGCACCACACCCTTATCTGGTTTTTTAAAAAAATCTTTTCTTTCTAAGTGCTTTTCAGAATCTAATTCGAAAACATTTTTCTTTTTGAAAATCTTTTTATCTTTCCCTTAGTTTGAGTTCAGATGCACCCGGAGGTGTATCCGAATCCCTCAAACCAGGGCTCTGATACCAACTTGAAACGACCCAAAAATTTCATTTTTCAATATAACTAAAAACCATAATCTGCGTGTCAATACATAAAAACCATACGTGATGTATCCCAAACATAATAAAAAACAACACTGTGCGGAAACTGTATCATAACCATGTCATATAAAAATCAAAAACTAAATCAACTCCCAGGATAAAAGCTGAAGCTGTGGTGTGTGCGATGCCATCATCCCGAGCTCTTCCCTCTGCTAGCGGAAGTACCTGAAACCAAAACTAAAACTGTAAGCACGAAGCTTAGTGAGCTCCCCCAAACTACCACATACTATACAATACATATAAAGCACATACTGGGCCTTGCCCACTGCATCAGACCGAAGTCTGGAACTAGCTGCATCGGACCGAAGTCCGGAACTGACTGGGACCTTGTCCCCTGCATCGGACCAGAGTCCGGAACTAACTGCATCGGACCGAAGTCCGAAACTAACTGCATCGGACCGAAGTCCGGAACTAACTGCATCGGACCGAAGTCCGGAACTGATCGATCATGGCATAGCATAGAACATAACAACTATTATAATCACATATACTGCATACTGCATCGGACCGAAGTCCGGAACACATAACACATATATGCTTGAATCACAAAGACATCAAGCACTCTAGCTACTGCATCAGACCAAAGTCCGGAACTACTGATAATTAAACGGGTCGGCATTGTGGCCGTAGACCCGTTCCTACTGAAGGGAAACTCACCTCGTGAACTGGCTGCTGAGTGAATAGCTCTGAGGGCTAACTGTTGCTGCTCCGGTATCTCCCCGGCTACAAGTCCATAAACACACTCAATCAAATACTAAACACTGCATTGGGTAAAATGACTCTTTTACCCTTGGTCAAAGTCAACTCTTAGACAAAGTCAACTCTCGGTCAAAGTCAACCCACAGTTGACCTGACTCGCCGAGTTGGGCCGCCAACTCGCCGAGTCCCTATTCTCACTCCTCGACCCTACTCGCTGCTACTCGTCGAGTATGGCATCGACTCGACGAGTACTCATTCGATCCAAGAACTCAGACAATCTTCATCCGACTCGCCGAGTCATATGAACAACTCGACGAGTTGTTCTTGAGCTTAAGAAGATTGCCTTGGACTCGCCGAGTTGTATGAACAACTCGTCGAGTCCCTCCATTACTGAGTCTACCCTCAAACTCGCTGAGTCCACTCCACTACTCACTGGTCCCACTCGACACCGCTCAAAAAGGAAGAAATCGGGGACTCGCGACTCGACTCGCCGAGTCGTTCTTCCGACTCGCCGAGTCACCACCATGCAACTATTCTACACTCGATTCTGCTCGAATCCAAAACATACAAATGGTAGATCTGAGTCCAATAAGCTGATTTACCACGTAAAGTTTCCAACTTTACGTGTACAAACACATGAACAAGGAAATAAAGGCTAAAAGATGCTTAAAAGGGGTAGATCTAGGGTTAATATGCAAAATAGCTCCATAAAGGCAATAGATCTGGGCTCTACAACTCCTAAATGAACAGATCTAAGGTTATCTCGGCATAAGAGATCTTCCATATCAACATAAAGCTTTGAGAAAGGCATTAACAAGATCTAGAAAGGGTTTTAAGGCATAAAAGAGAGGGAAAACGGAAGAATACCTCAAAGAGCTCTTGCTTTCCCTTGAATCTCTGCTCTACAGTCCTTCTCCTTGCTCCTTCCTTCTTCTCCTTCTTCAAGCCTTCACAATAGCACACAAAATCACTTAGAATCACTCAAGAACGAATTAGGGTTTTCTCACAGATTTTGAGGGTGAAGGAGGCGAGATTGGGGGCTATAAGGTGGCTTAAATAGTGGGCAACCCGGGGATTTAGGGTTTCTCCCAGACGGACAGACTCGCCGAGTCCGGAATATGGACTCGCCGAGTCGCCAGCTAACACGTGCTCGAAATCCCGACCCTACTCGGCGAGTCAGGCTATGAACTCGCCGAGTCCCTCTTGCAAAACTTCAAAATAAATACCAAGGAATTATCATACCGGAGACGGGTCGTTACACCTACTCGACGAGTAGAATGATTTTCTTCATGGAATCGGCGAGTTCATCAGTGGACTCGGCGAGTCCAGTGCCCAGAAAGCCAGAAAATTGATTTTTTTCAGCATTTTTCTAGCACTTTGCATCAAGTATAATTGAAAACAAGCCTAGGCTCTGATACCACTGTTGGGTTTTGAGCATTCTAACACTCCTAAGTGTACATGCAACCCTAAATACCTTGGATCTATGTTTTCTCTATTATACATGCAAATATGAATATTCCAAGGTGTGACATCCCCATTTTCACGGCTAGAAAAGACCGATTTTGTTGATGCTTTATAAAAATCAGAGTGTCTCTTTTAATAAAAAGGTTGCATAATTTGTTCCCAGTAAAACATGATAAAAACGTTATCAAAGCATTTCCGAAGAAAAGTATTTTTATTCATTTTAAAACATTTGGGATGTCATTGTCAATACAGAAACATAAGCATAAACATAACTTACATTCATTATCACTAGTGATTTATATCTCCTTAATATCTCAGTGTAATGTGACTTCATATCAACACCTGTGATATAAATAAACTGAGTGGGTCAGGTTGGGAAACCTGGTGAGTACATAGGTTTTTCAACCCACAATAATATAATTATTATGTTTAAGCATTTTTCAATTTACCCAATTACCCTTCCCCATTATCTTCTTTATTCTACCCTAAGAATTCAACTATTCCTCGTTTATTTATTCCTAAGGGTTATCCTAAGGAATAGGAACAAAATCCATCGTTGCCAAGGTTTACTCAACAGGCACTAAATCCATAGTTACCAAGGTTTATCTCGTTTATTGACAGTATCGTTTCCGAGACTCCTCTCGCAATACATGGCAATGGGTTTTATCTCGTTTATCGACAATATCGTTTCCGAGAATCCACTCGCAATACATGTCGATGGGTTTTTAGAGTACACCTGGTGAATACACAGTTCAAAACACCTACAGGTTGCGAGCCTGCTAGTGTCCATTCGCCTGTCTAGAATAGTTCGTGGTTGTCATCCATCCTCTGTTGGATGACGGGGCCATCACTTGGGTAAAAGGCTTCTCTCATGGTTCACCTCTCACCCTTACCTCATGGTCTATATCACCTCTTCATCATTTTATTTTTGTCACACAGAAACTATTTCATCTACCCATGTTTTACCCAGCACATTTTGTAGATATAAAATACGTATACAATTTAAATATTTAAAACATGTATGAAAATCTTTCACCCAGCACAGACAGCAAGTATTCAGACAATATACACACATAGCACGTAGTTTATATAAAATACTTCATATCTATGTGTAAGCTGAAAGTAACTATGCACTCACCTGAAAAGGTGGTGACTCGGTACTCGGACAACACTTCTATACTCTCAAAACAATTATCCTTCGATAAAACCTAGTACCAATACCACTAGGGTTTAGTCTAACGATAACCGCGACAAATTAATAGTTTGACTATTATTATTATTATATAAGCATTAAATAACACTCAATATAACTCATAATAATAGCCCAAATAATTATTTTAAGGACCTAATAACATTACTATAATTATTTGAAAGCTATATTAAAAATTGCGTAAGCGTAGCTCACTTACAGCGGATTTTAAAGAAAACCGGGCTTCGCTTGGAGCAACGTTTCTGAAACCGAAAGACCCTTTTTCTCGGGACTCCGGGAGCCTCGGGGATTCCTTAGGGTGCTGGGGGTTTTATCTAGGGTTTAGGAGTGGTTTGGAGCCTTAGAGAGAGAAAGATTTTAGAGAGAGAATGAGAAATTGTGTAAAAAATCTGGAGACCCTCGCCCCCTTTTATAGCTGCGAGGCCTCGGATTACGTTGGGCGTAATCCTTGGCTACGCGGCGTGTACTCCTCGGATAAGGATGCCAAATGGCGAGCTTCGGATGGGCCGATGTGGCTACTCCTCAGACCAAGCAGATCGAATACGCGGGGCGTTCCCTCTTCGCATGCAGGGCGTACCTCGTATGCATGGCGCTCCTCGGTTACACTGGGCGTAACCCTCGCACCAGTTGGGATCGTGCCACGTCAGCAATCTCGCAACAGGTCTCGCAAATTTACTTTCCAACTTCTAAAAATCATTACTTTCGCATACGAGCTCCGTTTTTTACGTTCTTTATATCCACCCGAAGGTGGGAACGTACTCTACAACTTTCGTTTAGACTTCGTCGGCTAATTTTGATTTTATTTTAAAATTTATATTATTAACAGGCCGGGACAAGATTGGTCCGTTAAAAATTCATAACTTCTTCATCAGACGTCCGTTTTCGTCCGTTTTTTTATCGTTACGCTACTCTTAACGAGATCTTCGATTCTCTTTTAGGCTTTGTCAGCTAAATACCGCTCAATCTATTATTCGAATTTCGGGTTGTACACTGCTAATCCAAAACTTCGAAAAATCATAACTTCCTCATACGAAGTCAGATTTGGGCGTTCTTTTTATGGACGCTCTCGGTTTAATGTATTCTAAAATTTTCATTTAGATTGCTAAGGCTAAAACTTGCTCTATCGCAAATTCACTATTTACGCTTCCCGGTGTCGTGTCGGTTCCGTCGCGAAACTTCGACGAGTCATAACTTCTTCGTTATAACTCGAATTTCGACGCTCTTTATATGTACGAAAACCTTGTAACATATACTACAACTTGGTTGAGATTATTTATTCTTAATAATATTTTTCCGAAAAGTCATTTTCGACACTTATTGCCTCTAAATTGACTAGCCCGTATCTGCGGGCGTTACACAAAGTATTACCCTATCTAGCATAAAATCTCTTAGATACTTGAGTAATAAAAAGGATAGAATACATACCTTGTTGATGTAGCTTGACTCCATGATGCTCGAGAGCCTGGTGCCCCAAGTGTGACACCTCAAATGGTTCACACAACACCAAATGCACATGGAATGACTTGAGAGAAATGGAACACTTCATAAAATCGGCTAGCCCTTTCTATCACACATAGTGGCCGATTTTTCCCAAGAATATGATCCTTATATAGTGTCACAATTAGGGTAAACCCTAATTGTCATGGATTTCCATTTCCTTGGATCCATGGGTTCAAATACACCATGGAGCATCTTATGGGTTTTATCCCAACTTGATAATCCATGGAGTCTTAGCCCACTATAAAAGTATGGATGATTTACAAAATCAACCCATATATTTAATTAGTCTTCTTTTGATCACTTAATTAATTCTAGATTAATTCTTGATCAATACTAATTAAATAATCTTATCAATATATTAGAACTTATAATATATTACAAAACGTTAAGTGTTATTTCTCTCATTTTAGTCACTCCAAATGCATGATGCCATGCAACCCAAATGGACCATAACGAGTCGGGTCAAGTACATACCAAATATAGTTATGGACTTAGACACTAATCCAACAATAAGTTCACAAACATCATAGTTTGTTGAAGATGAACTTCACTATCGAGTTCACCATTGAGAAAAGCACTATTGACATCCATTTAGTAAACTTTAAAGCCTTTATAAACATCATAAGTGAGAAAGATTTAGATAGCTTCAAGATGGGTAACAGGAGTAAAAGTCTCATCATAGTCAAGACCTTCTATCTGTGTGAATCCTTGCGCTACCAATCTTGATTTGTTTCGGATAATAATTGTAGCGTCTTCGAGCTTGTTTCAAAAAACCCATTGTGTTCCAACAATTGGGTGATCCTAAGGAGGAGGGACAAGAGTACACACTTGATATCTATCAAATTCTGGTAATTCTTCATGCATGGATGTAATCCAATTGTAAATTTATAGAGCTTCTTTGATGGATATTGGTTCAACCATTAAAATGAATGCCTAGAAGTGACACTCATTTTGAATATTTGCAGCACAGTGAGTTTGAACTCCGATGTTATGATTTCTAATGACTCGATTCGAAGGATGATCCTATGTCCAGATATGCAATCTTAGAAGTTCTTGTACAGTATATGATATGATGTCAACAACGGGGTTATGTTGCTCCCAATGAATAGTTTGTATTTGAGGATGATGCTCCCCCTAAAGTTCTGAACCGGATATGTCAACATCGTCTTCGTTCGGAAAGTTAAAGAAGTTGACATCATCTTCGTTGTTGTTCGGAATTAGATTAAATTCATCAAATTGACCCGCTGCATCTTGGAAACCATCGACATTTGATTCGAGGGTTGGATTGCTTTCTTGCCTTTAAGGCACGGAAGTGGAGGTATTCTCCCCCTCAACCCAATAAGGGAATACTTAAGAATCAAATGGAGGAAAGGTTGGGTTTAGACCAGACATATTTTGAGAAATAGGAGTAGGAATGGAGGACGATCTTGATTAAGATTCCAAATCAAGTATGTTTTCTATTGGTAGAACAGGCTTTCGAAATCAACTTCATAGATAACTTCAGGATTCAGAGACCCAGGAGGTGGAGCATCAGACTCCAGGATGTGTGTTATAACATGAGTTGGTTCCGAGTTCCGAAAAAAATATCATCAAAAGTGATATCAAAACTTTCTTCAATTACACGGGTACGACGATTAAGAACCCGGTAAGCTTTATATTTAGCAGAGTATTTGAGAAAGATGGCTTCATCTGATTTCGGTTGAAACTTGGTGAGTTAATCATGGTTATTTTTGATGAAACATCTACAACCAAAAATGTGTAAGAACAAGATACTTGGCTACCGACCATTCATTGTTTCATACTGTGTCAATTTGAGATGATGGTTGATGATACTTCGATTTTGAGTAAAGAAAGTTGTGGAGACTGCTTCGACCCAAAGATAAAGAGCAAGATTTGTAGAGTTCAACATCGACTGAGCGGCTTCAACTAGAATTCATTTTCTTCTTTCAACGGTACCATTTTGTTGTGGAGTATAAGGAGCAGAATGGTTGTGTTCAATGACTTTTTCAGTAAGAAACTTTTCAATTGTGGCATTAGTGAACTCAAATCCATTGTCACTATGAATTCTTCGGACGGGTAACTTTATCAGCACTTCAATTCCTTTTATGAAATTAATGAGCTCGGAAGCAGTTTCCGGTTTTATTCTCAAAAAGAAAACTCATGTAAATCTTGTGTAGTCATCAAGAATAACAAGAATGTACTTTTTGTGATGTAAACTTTCTACGACAAATGGCCTAAAGAGATAGATATGAAGAAGTTCGAGTGGTTTCGAGATGGACTTTTCGATTAACACTAGATGAACTTTCTTTGATCTCTTCCCACATTCACATGCATCACATAGATGATCATTTTCAAATTTGAGGAGTGGCCAACCTCAGGCCATTTCACCAAAAACCAGATCATTCATATAACGGAAGTTGAGATGAGCAAGCCCGTGATCCCATAACCAACTTACGTTAGGAATAACTTTTGATAAAAGACGTAATTGAGGCTTTCTGATGATCATATTGATATCTAGAGGATACATATTTTTGATACAATCTGATTTGATGAGACATTTATTCCGCTCTTCTATCATAACATAGTTATGCTTCTTGCAGAACTCAAATCTTTGATTTGCATCAGTGAGTTTGGCTATACTGATCAAATTGTGCCTGAGATCAGCCACATAAGCCACATTTGAGATAGAGAAATTGCCGTTGGTTAAGATGCCATAACCTCAAATTTGAGAGTTTGAATTATTTCCATAAGTAACAGAACCAACATTCGGAGCAAGCTTAAGATCACACAGAAAATCTCTTTGCCCAGTTATGTGCATGGAACAAGCACTATCAATATACCATATTGTATCTTGTTCCGAAGCACAAAAAGCCTGCAAGATCAGTGAATTTTGGATTTTTTAGGCTCCGAGTTAGATTTAGAGACTTTAACATGGGCTTTGGACTTGGCTTGTGATTTCTGAACAATGGGTATCTCAGAAGGCTTCTTCCGAGATTCTTTTGGAAATATGCAGAATGTCAAATTCTTTTCATTAATCCAAAAACCATATTCAACCATTGGTTGTTTGGACATTGCTTTTCTCGGAGGAACAATTTTCCGAGATGTTTCAAGAAGAACTGTGTTCTGAGATAGTTCAGTTGAATTTTCCCTCCTTTTTACTTTTCCATTTAAATTTTTAATTTGAACCTTTTAAAGGTTTTTGAACAACAGTGTAATGAGTATCTTTCCCTTTGTTCAGTGCATTCGTAGGCACATTGGATTTTGGAATTTTTTTGGTTTGAAAATTGTGCCATCCGAGGTAGCAATAAACACTAAAGATGATACTTTCCGAGGATAGTCATTTTCTTAGATGAGGTCTCGACAGTAACAGTTTTCACACAATTTTTGACTAATTTTTCATGAGTATCCAAGCTAACAGGAACATAGGGTCTTTTAAGAATCTTAACAGACATGAATGTATTTTGATTCCTAGTAGTTGTACTGACTATTTGAGACACATTCTTCTTGGATTTCTCAAGGTGTTGGATTATGCGTCTAAGCCCATAACTATAATGGGGGGGGGGTGTTTGGCTTATCTTTTTGAGAGGTAAAAGTCCTTTTTGGAAAAGATAAAATGTAAAAGATGTTTGGTAAAAGGATTTTAAAAGCTACTTTTGGATTTTTGATATAAGAAAAACTAAATTTTTGGAAAAGTTAGGAAAACATGACTTTTTTTAACTTTTCCAAAAAGGACTTTTGCCTCTCAAAAAGATAATCCAAACACCGCCTTGGTATGTACTTGACCCAGGAGTAGCATGGTCCATTTGGGTTGTATATCACCAGGACAATTTGATAGGATGGACTTTTGAGAAGAGGTTATTTATGATTTATTAATATATTATAAGCTCTAATATATTAATATAAAATCATATTATTTAATTAGTATTGATCAAGATTTAATTTGGAATTAATTTTGTGATCAAAAGAGACTAATTAAATATATGGGGATTGATTTGGTAAATCATTCATTCTTATAGTGTGGGCCAATGATCCATGATTCTTTAGGTTGTGCTAAACCAATGTTACAACCTATGGATGATCCATGGGGGTTTAAATCCATGGAGCCTAAGGAATATGGAAGGTCATGCACATTAGGATTTACATGGTGTAACCCTAAACCTGCCACACTATATAAGAAACCCCTTAGCATCCAAAATTGGGTACAAGACACACTAGTGATCCTTGGAGTTCCATGAGCCGATTTTGGTGCAAGAAATACTCTCTCAAAAGTCTCCTTTGTTCTAGGTGTGTTGTGATTCCATTTGAGGTGCAACACTTGGGGCACTAGGTTCTTAAAGGCCTAACTCAAAAAGTTCTACAAGCTACAACAAAGAGGTAACTCTACAACTCAATTCCATGTTGTTTATATCAATTGTATGCTAGTTGTCGGCTTAATGCTTTGGAAACAATATTACACGTATAGTTAGAGAAAACATAGATCCAGAGCATTTAGGGTTGTATGTACACCATAGGATGTTGTAGTATACTCAAACCCTTCATTAGTATCAGAGCCATGGGTTGTTTTCTATTATATTTGATGCTTGGTTATATTTTCAAAACTAAAAAATCGTTTTTTTGGACTCTACCTAATCACCATGAGGTGGTTAAAATTACCACGAGGTAGTGACGGGCCTGGCAGATTTTTTTGGATTTGTTGCCTTTTTTGGATTAGGATCATTACCATAAAATGTATTTGTTCATAAAATTTGATTTTTTTTCTATGGTAATTATTATCCTCATCTAAATAAAAGATAATTATCATAGTTTCAAGATTTGTATTAGTTTATAGGATAGGCTAATTTCTTGCAAATGGTTGATATGAATTATCTTGACTTATGAGTCTAATTGGATCATAGATATATTATTTGATAATTTATGTTAGTTAAAAAAATATGATCTAAAGGCCCTTTATGAACTCCATAACTTGTCCTCAAGTTATGGAAAATGAAAAGTTTTTCTTTTTAATATTTTTAAAGTCTTCCATAACTTGTCCTCAAGTTATGGAACTTGAAAAGTTTTTCATAAAAACCATATTAAACACATATGTTATGGAAAACAAAATTTTTGACAAGTTTCAAAACTTCCCCTCAAGTTTTGGAATTTGTAATGTTTCACTTATGAATACTTTAATTCCAAATTAAACCCTAGAATTTTAAAAGTTTAAAATTCAAGCCTTATACTTTTATAATATTATAAGCTTAATAATTATATATATATATATATATATATATATATATATATATATATATATATATATATATATATAAGATGAGTCAGTCTTACCGTTAGTAGGCCTCATTCACGAAGTCGGTCTATAAGGGGAGTATAAGGTTACTGCCTATAAAATGGTTGTTTAATGGGTGTCTACTCTCACCCATCGCTTCCTTGACCGGTGGACGGTTGTTAGCCGAACGGGTAGGATAGGACATTAATTCTCATTATAATTATAATGATAATTATAAAGTAACTAAACTTTTATTAAATTCCCAATCTTAGTTACTTTAGGAAAAATGTGAATCTGGTGCTAACCCATGAAATTGCACTTTGCACCTTGTAAAGTCGTTAGTGGAGCGTGTGTGGTTAACCGACACACTAATCTGGGACTGACAGTGTGTGGAAAGGGGTAGCTTGATGTTAATCATATATCAATGGAGCGTGACACATTGATTAGGTGGTTGTAACATTGAGTGTAGCAAGCTAATTTGCATGGTTATTCACTAATTGTTTATGATCCTCGGCATCCCAGTCACAAACTTGAAGGGCACAATCGAGATTTAAACATGCCATTGAAAAGTTCAATGAATCTCAAAGGATCTAGGAATTTCAATCCATTTAAAACTTAATAATCAATTTCGTTTTTCATGGTGGAAATTGATAAATCGTCATTTAACTACATTAAAATATTTTGCAATTGGATTACAACATTCCTCTTATGAATTGTAAAATATTGTGTTGGGTCCTAGCCTTAATATTTCATTTGGGTGTTATATTAAGGACTTAAATCAACTAACTTGAATTTCTCTCATTATAGATGTTTAGTTCTGACAACTGTGGTCTTCCTCATCCTTTTGGAAAAAGATTTCTTCATCAAGATGATATTCCACAAGACGATCAAGGTGAAATATTAATCCCTTCTTCGTGCTATATTGGAACTTCACTTCCTCCACCTCCTACAATAATTCTCCTAACCCACAAGTTCAAGGTCACTCAAAGCCCTATTGGCAGGAAGGAAAGTCTGTATGTGCTCATGTCTTGGAGATGAAGTTACATATTTGACAGGCTAGGAGAGTTGGGTGTCGAAGTCTCGAGGAAGTTGGCTGCTGATTTGGTTCTTCAGTCACTCCCTAAGTCATATAGCGGGTTCTTTAAGGACTACTATATGGGAGATAACGACATGACCCTTAATGATCCAACATATTTGCTTGATGCTGCTGAATCAGCAATGATTTGGCTCACTGGTAAAGCAAATTTGATTGGAAGATCTACTTCCCAAACTTCCATGGACATTGACAATGGAAACTCTAGAAGTCCAGAAAAGTCTTCTCTTCCCAATGGAAAGGGATCGGCCATAGTCAACCCGGTTAACCAAATGGTAAAAAGAAGGGCTAAGTTTGAGATTGCATGTGCCATTCCGAAAGAGTCTGTTTGTTTCTATCGCCAAGAGAAAGGGAATTGGTTGCGAAGCTGCCATATTTACCTGAATGATCGCAAGGATGGTAAAGTCAAAAAGTTTGAATCTACTTCAGGTAAGTCCACTATCTAACTCTATTAAGTTCCTATTTGGAGATTGTTAATACGTGATGTAATGTAATTACATTATGATGTTTTGTATAATCGAAGAAATGAAAGGAAGCTTAAAGGAAGAGTAAGCTGATTCTGATCGTGAAGAGATGGATTTCAATCGCATGGTTCGATGATCAGAATTTTGAGCTGCTGCTTAAGAGTTATGATAGATAGCATAGGAATAGATAACAACATATTTTCATATGTATATGCATTGAAAGGATAAGTTTTCCGCAATTTTTATAAATAAAGAAATTTTTTGAAATTTATTTTTGTAAAGTTTCCTTACAATGTCATTTGTGAAAATTGTTGCTTATATGTTTCCATTGATAACAATATTGGAAAATGGATTTGATTCTTTCGTTTGTGGCAGTGTCGAGAATTTGCCAAATAAGGAAAGATTCTCATCACCCAAGTTTCAGTTGGATAGAAACATGGAATCATGCAACTTGCATTGTGTGATGAATAAGAACTTCATCTTTAGGAAATTAAAACTAATTCCTTGTTCACATGTATATGTGAGTCGAGTGAAGGACATGGAGATTGGGTGCACTCGGTTGTGCGCTGGTCGGGTCCACCACAAAGAACAATAAGACTATTCGTTATGATTTACTAAAGTTTAGTAAATATGGTTATGCTTACAAGATTAAGTATAATTCTGAAACATTGGAAAAGTTTCAATGTATGACCAATTATGTGAAGTGTTTGTCTTAATAAGAATCCGCACTTACTCTTGAATATTTGTTTGTCAAGGAATGGTTCTTGATAAAGAATCTTATATGTCAAGAGGTCAGTGGGAGTCTTAAAGATCTTGAAAGTTTCAAGAACTAATCAAGAGTAAACCTGTTGTTAATCACTAGAACACGACTTGAGGTTTATAACCTATCGTATTGACATGTTCTTGTTTCGGTGCCCATTCCAGTTAAAGTTGACTATGCATGTGAGTTCTATGAGTTATCAGTTGTTTGCATAACAACTCTGGAAGCAATGGTAGACCCTTGTGCTACCAAGTGGCAAGAAATTAAGATTGAACAAGTTTAGTCCATATGAGTTTGGATTTGTCACTAACCTTGTCTTATGATTATGGTTTGACAAACTCACATGGATAGGAACACTTACACCATAAAATCTAAGTGTCATAAGGTTTCTCTCCAGTTCATGGAAATGATTGTGAGGAAACACTTTCACTAAGGAGATTTTAAGTAGTTAGCAATTGTGATATTTGCATTCTCAAATTCGATTATGATTACGACATCCCTCTTCATAGTTCGAATTATGAGAAATGGCAAAAGGTCTACACATTTGAGACTTATTGCTATAAGTTCCAAAATTGTTTAGACACACATGTGAGCTATCTAAGGAAAGGTGTATGAGTTTGAGAAGCCTAGATAAAGTCTTATCGAAGCATCTCGTGTCAGATCTCTGAACTTTGGTAAGAAATTCAATAAGTATTGATTTTTAGAAGTCCAGCTGATTTCTGAGTACATGTTAAAGCTAGTAGGAGCATAAGTGTTATGTTGGCGTAATTATTATACTAGTGGGAGCACAATTATTACGTTAAGTGTTGCGAGTTAGCAATGTTAATTATAGAAAATAGATGTTTCAATTTGCAAAGATGCAGGGTTTGAAAAGTTGTTTTGCTATAATTAAGGGAGAGGAAATTATACTTCATTTCAAAATCTAAAAGCTTAGATTGAGTTTTTTTAATCAAATTTAGTCATATATATATATATATATATATATATATATATATATATATATATATATATATATGGAAATGTTAATTGCGTTCTCAAAATTTGATTATGATTACGGCATCCCTCTTCATAATTCGAATTATGAGAACAAGGCAAATAGAAATATTGTAGCAAAAGACTGGTCAAGTATCATGTCTTTATGAATCATGTCCAATATGCTTCGGGTATAGGATCGATTACATGTCCTATAATATTTATCTGTTCTAAATTTTCCAAATGCCTAGGGCATTAAGAGGGAAAAAGGACAGAACGGGATATGACTAAAATGATTAAGCAATTGTCGAGGATAATCTGAGGTTTACCAATGAATGGTTGCTCATGGACAGTTAGACGTATATTTTAAATTTTGGAAGGATCATATTGACATATTCTGAAAAGAGGCAACTCTTGTTCAGAAGTGATATTAAAAAAGTGGAAGTTATTCTTTAAATCTGTGTAAGATTAGAAAACTTAATGCAAGAAGGATGTTCAAATGAATGTACTTTTAATGTAAGACTTCGTTTCCATGGAATTGATGTCCATTGGAATAATTTGAAATGAATGTTGCCAAGTCTATGTTACTTTTGTGCATAGTCATTACAAGAGGATCATTTCATATAAGTTTAGAATCTAACAGATTACACTAAATGTCAAGAATTTGATATTCTTACATTTACGGTAAGGATTTGGAATTGTGAAATGAGCATCATTGAAATGTTGTCAATTGATCTATTTCACAAAGAAAGGACCATAGGTAAGGATAGTGTGCATGCTTGGAGCATGGGACAACTATTGTTTTAATTCAAGTATTAAGTTGATTATACGAAACATTATACAATGAATAATGTAATCAATATGGCACTCAAAAATTTTGGTACCATATAGGATTAGTATTATTCTTGTGTTTCACTTTGCATGTTTTGACTTCCCGAATAAATAGGTTATTCAAACCATCCACAGTCGATGATACTTTGGAAGTAGGTATTGAGGCAAGAATGTCATGAATGGGTCTGTAGTTTGTCCAGGACAAGGTAGCTACAGTGTTCATGAGTAATCTGGGAATAAGATTCGAGTATTGGATTCAACCCACACTCATCTGAATCACTTCAAGGATTTTATCACGAGTGATTATGAGACGATAATATCTTATATTATTGAAACGGAGACATGTGATTTGTAGTTACAAGTCGGTTGCACATTGACATACGTAAACGCACCAGTAACTTGGTGTTATAAAACGTATCGTTGTGTGTAAATTTGATGAGTAAGTGCAAGCAAGCATTTAGGTCGAAGTTTATCCATTCCTTTTACCCCATGTGGATAAAAGCGATATCGGGGGGGGGGGGGGGGGGGGGGGGGGGGGGGCTCGATGATTTAGTGATGACCACCCTAAGTGCTTGGCCAAGCATGGACTGATTTGATTTGTTCAATTAGTCAGTCGTCATAAATCGGAAATTGGGAAACAACAGATGGACAGAGTGAATGATTATAATCCATGTCTTAGTCCATATGATATCTAGAATGGAGGAATATATGATCCCTTATATAATGGACGCGCCATTGACTAGGTCAGAGTTTGACAACGGCTTTTAAGAGCTACGATTGCTAGTCGGATTGTGGAGTCGTACTTGCAATAATAGTTATTAGACTTATCCAAGTGGGAGTCTGTTGGATTAGGTGTTTAAGCCCATAACTATAATTGGTATGTACTTGACCCGAGAGTAGCATGGTCCATTTGGGTTGCTTATCACCAAGACAATTTGATAGGATGGACTTTTGAGAAGAGGTTATTTATGATTTATTAATATATTATAAGTTCTAATATATTAATATGAAATCATATTATTTAATTAGTATTGATCAAGAATTAATTTGGAATCAATTTTTTGATCAAAAGAGACTAATTAAATATATGAGGATTGATTTGGTAAATCATTCATTCTTATGGTGTGGGCCAATGATCCATGATTCTTTAGGTTGGGCTAAACCAATGTTACAACCCATGGATGATCCATGGGGGTTTAAACCCATGGAGCCTAAGGAATATGGAAGGTCATGCACATTAGGGTTTACATGGTGTAACCCTAAACTTGCCACACTATATAAGAAACCCCTTAACATCCAAAATTCGTCGCTAGATACACTAGTGATCCTTGGAGTTCCATGAGCCGATTTTGCTGCAAGAAATACTCTCTCAAAAGTCTCTTTATTCTAGGTGTGTTGTGATTCCATTTGAGGTGCAACACTTGGGGAACTAGGTTCTTAAAGGCCAAACTCAAGAACTTCTAGAAGCTACAACAAAGAGGTAAATCTACAAATCAATTCCATGTTGTATATATCAATTGTATGCTAGTTGTAGGCTTAATGCTTTGGAAACAATATTGCATGTATAATTAGATAAAACATAGATCCAAAGCATTTAGGGTTGTATGTACACAATAGGATGTTGTAGTATACTAAAACCCTTCACAAGGAACCTAGAGCATTGTCTTGAATTAGTTTCTTTTTCTAATGCTTTCCTAGCTTCGGTATTTGGATGAACAATGTTCTTCTTATTCAGCCACGACTTCTTCTGAGAGTCAAATATTCACTTGGAAGACTGTCCAACATATGGATTGTTGAAACAAGGCTTAATAGGAACTAAGGTTGACTTAGAAACAACTGTGGAGTTAGAAACATAGGATTCAAACGAAATGACGTCAGCACACTTAAATTCTTCATCTACATCATGGTTGTCAAAATCGCGATCCTAATCGTAGGATCGTACGATCCTAGGTATTAAAAACGATCTATATCGTAAAAGGATTGTATTTTGTGTAGGATCGCAGGTAGGATCGTAGGATCGAGAACCGATCCGATCCTACCTTCCCTTGAATATATATATATATATATATATATATATATATATATATATATATATATATATATTGCAAATGAATTTTTTTTACCACTTTATGTCTTTTACCCTTTACCAATTTACCAATTTATCATTTTGTATTGTGACTTATGACTAATATTTTGAAGATTTTATAACTTTTGAACGAAAAACTGAATGTTTGAAATATTTTTCATAATTAAAAATTATAAATTAAAATTATATTTTATTTTGTGGGATCTTAGGATCCGGATCACGATATTGCAAACCCAAAAACGATCCTAGGTAGGATCCCGATCTTGACAACCTTGATCTAAATCATTATCAAGAGAAGCCCAAAATGAATTTGTGGTATCATTAAGTTTGTCGAAGCCATGTCTATTTGTATCGGGAATAATTTCCTCAATGACAAAATTGTTTAGAGGACCAGAGTTTAGAATGTAAACTCTAGTGTCTCCTGTTCCATGTGGAATTTTTAAAGACTGATTCAGGTCCAAGGATATCATAGGTGGAAATTATGTGGAATCAGAACATATAACAGTGATTGGTTTGAATTCAAGAATTAATGATTGATATTTGTCTGAGGTCTCATGAAGGGACGACAATGGTGAGACAGGGATATCCGAATAAGTATGGTTCAAAATGTCTCTCATAAATTTTAAGTTTTGAAGTTCCTTCAGGGGACAAGCAATAGGTTTTGGAAACTCGCTTTCGAGACCAGGTGCTATGGACTAGGATGACAAAAATTTTGAGTCATTCTTTCATTAGCTTCAAGAACATCAGTCGAATTATGCAAACTCTCGATTTTAGTATTAAGATGCTTGTTATTATTAACAAAGATATTTCTTTCACTAACTGAAATTTCACATTTGTCATTCAAAATAACACATTCATCTTTGGCTATTACAGTTTCTCTTTCTAATGATTCAATCTTAAGCTTGTGGTCTTCGAATCGTAATCTAAGTAGGGTTAACTCACTATCCAACTTTTCACTAACTTCTATAGAAGACTCGTATGCTTTATGAATAACTATCATATATGATTGAATTTGATTTAGGTAAGGCTTACAAATAGATAAGTCAAAATTATTATCAGTAATCATAGATTTTACCTGCTGGATGATGTTTCGGCCAGGTGGATCATTGGTTTCCATGTAGCAATAATTTGGCTTAGCATCTTCATCATCAACTTCCGAATCAAAATACTAGTAACCTTCACCACACTCAGTTGTGTGTCTAGCCATAAGACACGAGTTTCTCCCATATTTTCCTTCATCTTCATCGTTAGATGACCAGTACCCATTAACATTTATTGAAACCGTAGTGAAAAATGTATTTTCACTTTCAACAAGTTCTTATGCTTAACGTGCATAGTAGGCAGAATCCTTCACCTTTGGCTTTTGACGAACATAAGCTAAATAGTCCTTTGCATAGTCTTTTCCGAGGCCACATTTTTGACAAATAATCTTGGGTTTGGTTGAGTTCGAAACTTCTTGAGGTTATGAGGAGTGATTTGGAATGTTGGGTCGATAAGGTGGTGGATTTTCAGTTGGTTTAGGGTAAGGTTGAGGATTGCTTTGGTGAGGAGATTGAAAGAGGTTCTGAGAAGGTTTTTGATTGGGATTCCAAGATCTTCTATACTTCATAGACAAAAGTGCAAACTCTTGCTGGAAATGAAGTTTGGAATCAACGGCTTCTGGATCAAAGTTTTCTTCATATAGATAGTTTGGAATTAGTGGAACAGGTACAATAGGTGGAATGGGTCGAGTAGGTTGAATAGGCGGGACAAATCCAAAAGGGTCTGAGACAATTGGGTTCAGAAGCAGTGGACTGATCGAACTGATTAGAGCGAGAAGACCTCTAAAGAGTTCTCTCAACATTTTAGCAACGTTGGATTCATGACCTTGTGGTTCATCAAACAATTAGTAGAGCTTTAGTTTATTCAGAGATCCATTACTCTGAAGATAGGACTTAACATTCCCCCATCCTTTTCGAAGAGTGTTGATGAACTTAAGGTTGTACTCGAGACGAGTTCAGACTACTCCATGCATTGTTATGTTGTTCACCATGATTGTATATTCATTTGATGTAGAGGAAACAGATTCCAGGCATGGTAGTAAAAGTGTCAAAGTCATTCACAACAAATGTCAAACTCTTATCCTTCATATTCTCTGATCCTGAAAACAAATCTTGTAATGTATCCCAAATCTCTTTAGCATATTTTTTACAACTTAAGGTGCTCAAAGAGAGATGGTGGAAAACCAAATACCATTTTAGAGAAAGCGATCTGATATGCATGGAACTTGTTGATGTCATTAGCAGTTAGCGGTGCTTTAAGAGTCTCTTCCTGGCACATAAGAGTGGTAACAAATAGGAACATGAGCACCTTATTTCACTGACCTCCATAATTCTTCATATTTTTCTTTACCAAGCAAAAATCTCTCCATTCTAACTTTCTAGTGATCATACTCTTCAACAACTAGCAATAGGGCAGACAATGGGCAACCCACTCTATTTACGATATGCATTGAATACATATGTTGAGATTAATTAGAAATAGCCATTAAAGTTGAGATATTATAGCTGAAGTGGTATATAGAAGAAATTTTATCGTATACACATAAATTATTGAGATACCAAGGTAATCTTCAACCAACTATAACTTTTTCTTATGGATTCAAAGGACGGCCAATTAGGCTCTGATACCAATTGTGAATGCAAGGATTTACACATACAAGGTTGAAAACTGAAACCTTCAATTAAATTAAGATACATGATTGCTTGTAATAAGGTTCCAGTCAAGTATGGCAAACCATTCTTGTCTCGAAAATGATTAACTCAACAAAGTGCTCAATACAGAATGATATGAAGTATAAAAAATGTAAAGCAAATAAGAACAAGAAGAATGTAAGAGAGAATGATTAACGGAAAGATTCTCTAATTTGATGGAAGTGAAAAAGGTGCACCACTTTTTGTTGTTACAAAGTTTGACAACTCCTTATATAGCTATGGAGTCACTAAAAGACAACGGCTGAGAAAAATGCACATGGACTGAGGAAGGACTGAAGATCAACAGGCTGACACAGCCGTTGCTATTGATCTTGTCTCTTGCACTATACTAAAAAACATTCAAAACAATACAAAATAGTACTTGGTACATTAAATACATTACAGACTCAAAATACTTCCAAACATAACTTAATCTCAGACTAAGTCTTCACCTTAGACAAGCTTTCACTTCGAAATTCACTTCACCTCGAACACATCTTCCGTTTCAGACATGCTGCATCTTAGATTGCATAAGCAACACTTTTTCATGTTCTATTAAAAACTTATAATATATTGCTACCAGGCATACAAATAAAATCTCATTGTTTACATGAGTTAACTAAAAGTGTGTATTTAGAATTTGAACTTTTACTTTAATATTCTATATGAAACTATATAATCAATACTAAATAAAGAATCTTGGAAAAACATATTAGTTGTCTCCTAAATCAGTAAACCATGATACTACTTTATGTGGGGAAATTGAGTAATCTAACACATATAAACGAGTATTTTAATAATAATAACCATCTTATATTTTTTTTGAAAAATGAACACTTACTCCAGAATATTGTATTCCGGAGTAGTTATGTTCATTTCGGAGTTGTGGTGGTTGGTGGGTATCATGTCCAGATGACAATTGTACATTCCGGATTGACAAAATGGATTATGGACTTTGTTTTCTAGAATACAATATTCCATAGTATTTATGTTCATTCTTGAGTTGGTGGTGGTTGATAGGACTTTGGGCCGGTATCTGACACTCGCACGTTCTAGACTGAAAAAGTGTATATCATAATGGTAACAATAGGGTATTTTTTTTCTTTGTTCATCAACAAGATACATGCAATACATTAGTGTCTTTGTTCTCCATTCATACACAAGTAGTATTATTTGATAGTTGTTGTAATCTAATAGAATGAGTATGTATACCAATTTTTTTAGTGCTAGTTTCTAGTGGAGGGTAATGGAAACATATCAGTGGATCTATGCACTATGTTGCTCCTGACTACACATGATTTGGTGTAGATATAAGCACTAATATAAACTCTGTTAAGTTAATCACATTGGTTGCTTCCAAGTATAGGTTACACACAAATCAAATACGTCATTCTTTTCAATGTTTTGGATCAAAACTAGTTATATAGATTCTTGATGATATTGATGTTAGAATTTTTCTTAGTTTTGTTAGTGGTATGCATCCTAACACAGTATAATTACTTGTTGTTAATAATGTTATGGAAAGTGGTATTCAACGATTTATCGGGGAAACCGTTCTAGTGATAATGGGTATTCCGATGTTGGAAGTAACCAAATTTGTAATTTATTATCTATGACAATCAACCGTGTTCCTTCTTTTGGTGCCCTATATATGGGGGTGATTTTAGATATAAAGGTAAGATCGTTGATGATGCTTATTTAACAATTGATGTTGATGAATCTGCAAATGATGTGGCAAAACTAATGTTGTTGGTTGATGATAGGAATATAATTCCACATGGAGAGCCAATTAAACATTTTTAGAGTTTCACTGAATTTGATGGGGATGATACTAAAGGTGAAGAGGAGGAAACTAGGCTCCTAAAATCCCAAAAATCACAAGAGAAAAAGTTTCCTTATTATTTTTATGATTCTGAAGAAACAGAAACCACTCATTGGGGTAGGCATGAACCTTTACCATTGCCCAAATAGGTCAACAAGAATGTAGAGGTGCCACAACCCACAATTATACTTCTTATGTGAAGAAGTATCTTCTCTTCAAAAACAAAGAAGAACTTAAGCTTAAATTGGGATTCAAATGTGTTAGAAGACTTCCAATATAAAGTGAAAAAATCTACAAAAGATAGGTATGAAGTTGTTTGCTTTGTGGAAAATTATAAATGGAGGATACGGGCTACAAAAGATAAAAATATTGATACATGTCAAGTTGTTAAACTATCAAAGAGCCACAATTTATCAAATACACAGTTCATTCCCTATCATTGACAAACCAAAAAAAAGGTATTAGGTAACTTCTTGAAGGACATATTACCTGATAGTACAATTAATATTTTGTAGGGGAAATAGATACAACGAACTTTAAATAACTGTCTTAGTGTACATATTTCATATTGGAAAGCATGGAGGAGTGGTAAAGTGTATGCTTTAAATTTGTTGAGGGGGACCCCTGAAGAAAGCTTTGACATACTTATTATATTGTTACAATACGGAGAGGAAGAATCCAGGGACCGTTACACGTATAAAGACAAGTTCTGACAAAAAAATTTGCATATTTTCTCATGTCTATCGACTGTGCGATAATATAATGGGTTCTTTTAATTGTTGTTACATGTGTGTTTGATTTAAAGACTAATCTATTAATAATTATTGTGTAGGTTCAAGCATTCAAAACATGTTTGCATCATATTATTATCATTGACGAGACACATCTTAAAGGGAAATACTTGGGCACAATGTTCAAAGCAGTAGGCATGGATGGTAATAACCAAATCCTCCCTATTGATATTGGTGTTGGAAAAAATTAGTGAGGGTTAATGGATATGTTTTTATCAAGACTCAAAGAATGTATTGAGGACATGCCCTCTTTGGTTGTCATATCCTACATAGCCATCTCAATTGAAATGTCCATTCAAGCTGTGTTTCCGAATGCATGGCACAGACTTTGTTGTCTCCATTTTGTTGATGAATATGAGAACACAGATACGAAAATAAGATTGAACTGGATTTGTTTAGGAGGCTGCAAAAAGCTTGTCGAGAGTATGATTTCAAAGAAATATTGGCTAGGCTACCTCATACCCTAAACAAAGACTAAAGCACGTGGATAGACATAATCGGTTACCACAAATGGGCAAGGTCATGTTTCCCTGTGGTTCGGTATAATTTAATGACATCAAAAAGCATCGCGTCCATCAATGCTTTATCAAAAGATGCATGATACTTGAGCAGATGTCCCAATACTTGAGTATGCTCATCTAACATCCTCTAATTTTCAGAACCAACGAAAACTTTTCTTTACACTTATATTATCATTTATGCAGAATTTCCCAGTACATTTGAAATTTTTGGAGTACAAGTGATTGTATTAATTTAATCAAACCCTAAGGATGTCATAATCTATACAGAAACATAAGTTACAACGTAAAGACCTAATGGTCCTGAACTCTATTGTAGCCTGTCTCTTAGCCACTCAACATCCTAATCAAGTTCCAGTAGCTTAAGTCTTGATACATGTGATGCATGTAAACTGAGTGGGTGAAGTTGGTAAACTTGGTGAGATACATAGGGATTTCAATCCTACAATATTGTTATGATAATATTCCTTAATTATCATATCTGAAAAATCAATTATTACCATACAATATCCATATAGGCTTACATTCCCACATATCCATTCCTATCGATCCTAACAGATTATGAGGAAGAAATTATCTCTCCTGATGAACAATTCAAAAGCTTAACTACTCAGCTAAGAGCTTCCTTGGCTGGTGCAATGATAAAGACATATGGGTCATCAGAGTATTTTATGAATATGGCATCCCATTTCATCTACGTCTGTGAGTAATGAGATCTCGTCACCAACGTAATTCACAAGACTATCTAAAATGATCAAGTGTTGTCATATACTCCTAGAGATGACCAGACATATCATTATAGTTGTCTAAATAAGACCTAGCATTTCTGGTTATCCAAGGGGAATATTGTTGGATTAGGTGTATAAGCCCATAACTAGAATTGGTATGTACTTGATTTGAAGGTATCATGGTCCTTTTGGGTTGCCTTCACACTAGCAACTAGACACGATGACTATTTGAGAGAGAGGCTGAGTTTATTATTAAGAATAACAAATTAGTGCAAAAAATGATTTATTAATATATTATAATAATAATATATTTATTAGAAATCATATTATTAATTAGAATTTAATCAGAAATTGATTCGAAATTAATTTTGGGATTAAAGGAACTGATTAAAAGTGCAGAGGCTGTTTTGCAATTATTTGATAGTTGTGGTTTTGGACCATTGGATCACCCTTATTAGGGAGGGCCGAAAATCCCTAGAAAGATCTAGAGATTTTCGTCTAAGCCATAAGAAGGGGTCCATGGACTTGCTTAGGCCCTAAGTTAAGCAATTAGGGTTTCCACCTTAAAACCCTAGATAGCCTCAACTATAAATAGAGCTCTTTGCCTCATGAATTCATGCACCCTCTTGAAACCGTATAAGAACCAAATTTTTGAGCAAGTTACTCCTCTTTCCTCTCTCTCTCTCTCTCTCATATTCATCCTCTTGCCCTAGTGTATTTGTGAGCCATTAGAGGTACTACACTTGTGGTACTTGTTCTCAAAAGCAAGGATTTTCAAGACTTGGTTGTTATTACTATATAGCAACAAAGGTATGTGTTCTAATCTTTCTTATGTAGATTTCAAAATATTAGATGCATATTAGGTTTTTCTATTTTGTGCTCAATGCTTGTATGTCTAATAGAGAAAACATAAATCCAATCTAGGGTTGCATGCACACATATGATTGTTTGTATAAAACCCATCAAATACTACAACGTACTCCCATATGGAGCTACCGTACATCGACACATGAGAGTGTCACATAATAGAACTTTATTTTCTGTTCCTAGCTTACACACATTCTCCTAATAAGACTACCCAATATCAAACTTATTTGAACTAGGTATCTTCCATAAGTCTAAGTTTATCCTTAGACTAGATTACGATGCCTGTAACCCACTTCTAATACCAACTCTAATCTTGGGAGACACTAACCTATCTTTAGTGCATATATATATATATATATATATATATATATATATATATATATATATATATATATATATATATTCTCCATACAGAGTGTTGGGTATTATTATTCATCTGTCTTCTCAACAATGTTACTCCTAGTATTATTATATAGTATTATCTATTTATCCTAACATAAAATAGAACCACATATGGTTCACACATAACATGATATATATATATATATATATATATATATATATATATGTATATATATATATATATATACACACATATATTTTAACATATAATAAAAGTAATAAGCATATAATTCACATATGACTCCCAAAAAATATTTAATACTTCAATTGATACTTGTATTAAATCATGTTCATGAAAGGGACTATGCACCCACTTGATAAAATGCATGACTGACTATTTCGGCGGTGCTTCGCTTCACACTTCCAAAGAGACCTAGATGTATAAAACACTAAGCCTTAGTCTAAGTTCATAATTCGGGCGACTATTTAATGATAGTCTAGATTCCTCAATAATCTCAATGTCTACATCAAGATCTATCAAATAAAGAATAACGAGGTAGGATCATATCGGAGGTAGGGTCCGTTTGGAATACATAGTATACTGTTTGGAAATCCCACTTTAAACACCTCACTATATCCAACCTAAACATCCCTCCCATAAGTAGATCAATCAGTATAATGACTTGGATTCACTGATAAATCTTAATTATAGGTTCATAATAATGACTATGACTATAATTAAAAGTTACACTTAAGTAACATAAGTGTAGATTAACTTATAGTGTAATCTAGCGAAAATTAGGAATTACGCAAGCAAAACTCTGGTCCGGAAATTCTATTCATAGACTATCTGACACTACCGGGTTTTTCCGAGGGGGTCAGAAATTCGGGAATTAAAGCTAGTAAGGGTGGAAGGTGTTCCAGAGAGAATCTGGGAGAATGTTTTGAGGAAGAGCCGATTTTCGAAGATTTATATAGGCTAAATTGGAGTGTGTGCCGCACATAGATAAGGTGCCTACCGCGCATCTGGTCAGAAGAGGGTGACATGGCGTTTTCTGCATGGAGCCATGTGTCGCATTCTGGGTAAGTGTCAGTGCGTACAGCGCACTCTATCATTGCGCGCGAGTGCATGCGAAGAATTTCTATTTCTAAGAATATTCATATCTTCTTCATACGAGCTCTATTTTTGATGAGTTTTATATCCACGCGTATCTATCGACGATATCTACAACTTTCATTTAGACTTTGTTGCTTATTTTGACTTTATTTTCAAAGTTATATTTTTAACAGGCTTAGACTATTAAAGTTCGTTAAGAATTTGTAACACTCCCGTTTGACGTCTGTTTTTGAATGTCTTTATATTGTTAGGTTCATATTAACAAGATCTTTGATTCTTGCTTAGATTGTTTTCGCTAAAAATCAACCAATCTAAAAGTCGATACCTGTGTTGCGCACTGTTACGCTAGAACTTAGAAAAATCATAATTTCCTCTTATGAAATCAGATTTAGACATTATCTATATGCACACTCTTGATTTAACGACTGCTACAACTTTCGTTTAGGTTACTTGGGCTAATAAGTAACTTATCTCTGATTCACTATTTACGATGCACTGATTGATAGTAAAACTTCTGAAATCCTTGACTTCTGCTTATGAAGTCGTATTTTTGTGTATTTTATATGTATGGGATTCATATCACAAATTCTACATTTTCCGTCAAGATTATATGTCCTAAATAGTCTTCTATCCATGCCATTTCATAGTTTATCGATAAATTACTAAAGTGACTTTATAATACATAGTCTTCAATGCGCACAACTAATGAGATTCCTAATTGAGGATTTAAATTATGATTATTGTTTATTTTGTCTAGCCCGATGACGTGGGCGTTACACTTATCCCCCCTAGGATGATTTCGTCTCGGAATCATCAGCAAAAGAGCACTGAATAACAATTCTGAAGTCATCTCTCAATTCTCTGGTAAGTAGTTTCCTTGGTATTTGTTTCCACACAATACTATCTTAACCAATCCTTTTGTATTTAAACATGAAATGATGCTTTAGGTTCTTTTTATGACCGCTCAACAACTTGTCGACCTAATTCCATTAACACCTTTTCTTAAGTGACTTCTCGTAACTATTCTTCCTTATCCAAGGATAACAGGGTCCATGATATCAACCGTTTTGTCTCTCTTTCAGGTTTCGACCTTTTTCGGACTTCGACAGTTCTTACGACGTCATTAACATAACTATTAGGGAGATCTGAGAATGGTCTCAAATCCAAATACGTCATGTTATTCTTTAACAACAGGTCTATGAAAATGTCCTTCATGGAGCAATTCCTTACATATAGGATACTTAGGAAGGTATGATTTTGTTGCTCGATCGATTCTGATCTAAGTTATATCATGATTCTACACAACCATGGACATTTTGTCACACCCCCAAACTGGAACGGCGGAAGCGTTCGGGGGTGGATGACGTCGTATGTAGTATCACAACCATTGCATTATAATAATCACAGTAAACACAACCATTACATTAAATACATATATAAAAAGGTATTTACATCTGTTTGATTCTTGTTTTTAAACATCAAAGTATAATCAAAAGAAAAGACGAGACTCTATACACTTCTTCTTCTCAAAACTCCATAACGTACCTGTCTACTGATTTCCTGAGAATACAAGCAGTTTTGAAAGTGTATCAGCATAAAGCTGGTGAGTTCATAAGCGGTATTTTGTAGTGAAAATATGTTAATGAATTTGTAGAAACGTTTGTATGTTTCCAAGAAAATCCAAAATTTCCTTAAGTAATGAAAAGCAGTCCTAAACCCTAAGACCAATTGTAAGTTCGTTATTGAATTATGTTCTTATGTCTGAAAGTACTTGTATGTATGCCTAGTACCACCAGTTGTACTGTATTGTTTTGTATGAAAGTCCTTGTATGAAATCCCTGGCTACCACCAGTAATGTAAGTAATATATAGTATGAAAACCCTAGCTAACACCAGTATGTATAGTAATGTATAGTATGAAAACCCTGGCTAACACTAGTATGTATAGTAGTTTTATTCTTTAAAATAAAACCATTGAAGAATGAAATCCCGTAAACAAAATGATTAGTTTATACTTATTGTGAGTCATATAACCATACTTGATATGACCTAGTGACCTTTACAACGTTCTTCAGGTGTTGGTAAAACGACATTTGTCACCTCAGGCATGCCTGCCTAACTGTAGCTAGCAGTTCAGGTGTGGGCTTGTCAATCTTGAATAGATCTATTCACAAATATCACGCTCTCCCTCCAGGGGACTCTGGTTATACTATGACAGAGTTTTATTCAGTACACCTAAGGGTACAACTTTGAAGTAGAGCCTCACAATGTTGTATAATCTAGTTTACATGTATTTATGTATTGTTCTCTTGTATTTGAGCTTGTTGAATACTGTATACGGTAATAAATATACTTAAATGATTACGAAACGTCATGCCCTTGTAGTAATGTATACCATAAACTAAATCTGCCATAGTTTATGTGTTTAGTAATGAATAACTCTGAATTAGTAAAAGCTATGTATTGAAAACCCCAAACTATACCCATTATAGTTTGCATGTATAGTGTAGATGATGTGAATATTGAATCTGAAAAAGTATGCAATTTTGGTTGTAAGTTGAAAACGTTCCTTATGATCAACATAGTCCAAAAAGGGATAAAATATCTAAATATTTTATACAATTATGAAAATCGTTTGTCAGTGTCTATTGCATAAGTTTTATAAAAGTCCTTTTGTATTAGTTAACAAAAAGCATTTGTGTTTGGCTTGTATCCCCCCTGAAAACATTTAAAAATAGTAAAAGCGTAGGGATACGAACTCACCTCGAGTGAGTGGTTTGTATGAAGATCGATATGAGATGCTGAGTGTCAAGTGAAGCCTCGAACACAAATGGATCCTATTTGTAACACCCAAATTTTCAAAATAATTTTTCACATTTTATAAAACACATTTTCATTCATAATCATTATAAAAACACCATTGTATCACATATTCAAAACATAACATCACATCCCAAGATCAAATTATAAAAACTCCTCGTGTGTGTAACGATCAAGCTGGCGCCTTCCCGTGATCCTCACTGGTACCTAAAACACATAACACAGCACTATAAGCATAAATGCTTAGTAAGTTCCCCAAAATACCACACACAACACATATTAGCCACTCGAGTCTCTAACTCCATTTGACCCTCTGGTCAATGTGTCTCAGTGGGACCCTCCATTCCCATAACTCTGTGGGCCCTCTGGCCCTAACTCTATGGACCTTCCGGTCCTAACTCTGTAAACTCTGTAACATACATAGCATAAAGCACATAGAAATCACATCATGCAAGAACATACAAATACTTTGTCTCGTAACTCTAATTACCACTCTAGGTAAAGTATAGTGAGAAGACTCACCTCGGGTAACTAGGTAAACCTCGAACTCTGAAATACTGCACTAGCCTTCGCCTATTCACAAAATAGTTACTCTAATTAATAAAAATTCTAAAGGCTAGGCCAACCCCTCTCTATAAATCCTCTAAGAAGGGTAAAAGACCATCTTACCCCGTTAGTGACTCATAAGTCCAACCACTGACTAAACCCTAATAGTCAAAAAGGTCAACGATCAGCATTGACCGGACTCGCCGAGTGCACTAGGGTGACTCGGCGAGTACACGCCTGCCCTCTTCGCCTTTTGTCCTCTCTTGACTCGCTGAGTCAACCCTATACTCCCTGGGTCGTCACAGGTCGCGAGTCTCGGGGCAACCCGACTTGACTCGTCGAGTCTCTTATGGACTCAGCGAGTTTCTCCCATGAAAACTCTCAAAAGATCTCTTAAGGCTAGATCTGCTTCACCAAACAGTAGATCCATCTTTCTAACACTCAAAAGTCACGTAAAGGTGCAACCTTTACGTGAATGCAACCCATATCAAGCCTCAAATGGAGAAATAACTCTATAAATGGCAACCTAGTCTCCAATTGCTTACTTGCTTGCAAAAAGCTAGAGGGTAGTGACTCTATGGACCTCTCAAGGTCCAGATCTGATATCATCAACACAAAGAAGACCTCATACTCCCTAGATCTCATAAAAAGGGGAGATAAAAACCCTAAAATCATGGAATCTATCATATCAACACGAAATAAAAGGAAATATACCTCCAAATGTGAACTCTCAAGATGAACAGCTCCAATCCAAGCTCCCTTCTCGCTTTAGATGGATCCTCTCTTCTTTCTCTAGCAAAATCACCCAAAAAATGAAGATTATAAGTCCTTTCTTGCACTCAAGCCTTTCCTCTCTCTCTTCTAGGGTTTCTCTAGAACAAGATGGACGCAAATGACGACCATAAGGGCCTTTAAATAGGGCACAAGCCCCGAAAATTAGGGATTTATTTAACAGCGTGGACTCGCCGAGTCCACTCATTAATCCAGGCTGGCAATGCGCGATTCTACTCGGCGAGTCTGAGCGCCTACTCGCCGAGTCCCTCTATAAAATTTAACGAAAATACTTAAAACAAGATACCTGGGAATCCGGATGTTACAATTCTCCCCCACTAGAATCAGACTTCGCCCTCGAAGTCTTGCTCGATAAACAATTCCGGATGCTGCTCCCGCATCTCTGACTCCGGCTCCCAAGTCAGCTCATACCCCTTCCGGTGCTGCCACTAGACCTAAACCAGTGACACCTCCTTGTTCCTCAGAATCTTGACCTTCCTGTCCAAGATCGTGATCGGCCTCTCAATATAATTTAGACCCGCATCCACCTGGATATCCTCCAATGGTACTACTGCCGACTCATCCGCTATGCACTTCCTCGGCTGAGACACGTGGAAGGTATCATGAATCTGGCTCAACTCCGCAGGTAGCTCCAATCGATATGCTACCCTGCCCACCCTTGTAGTAACCCTGAACGTTCCAATGTACCTAGGCCCCAACTTGCCCTTTTTCCTGAATCGGATCACTCCTTTCCAAGGGGACACTTTCAGGAGTACAAAATCTCCAACCTGGAAATCGAGCTCAGATCGACACCTATCCGCGTAACTTTTCTGGCGACTCTGGGCCGTCAGCAATCTCTGTCTCACCTGCTGTATCTGCCCTGAAGTCTGGAGTACTATCTCAGTGCTGCCCATCACTCGCTACCCTACCTCTCCCCAACATATGGGAGTCCGACACCTCCTCCCATACAATAACTCAAAGGGAGGCATACTAATTCTCGAATGGTGGTTGTTATTATAAGAAAACTCGGCCAAAAGCATATACGTATCCCAACTCCCTCCGAATTCCAACACACATGCTCGAAGCAAGTCCTCGAGCGTCTGAATCGTCCGCTCACTCTGACCGTCCGTCTGAGGGTGGTATACGATACTAAAATGCAGCCTAGTACCCAACTCCTCATGGAATTTCTTCCAGAACCTGGAAGTGAAACGCACATCTCGATCCGACACAATCGAGATCGGCACACCATGCCGCGATACCACCTCTCTCACATACACTTCTGCCAGCCTCTCTGCGGAAGAGCTCTCACTGATAGCAAGAAAATGAGCGCTCTTCGTCAGCCGGTCGACTCTCACCCAAATTACGTCGACGCCTCTCCCTAATCTCAACCTTGGTTGTACTCAAGCTTAGCACACTTAAATGAACCCTTAAACAGTGCTAAAAGATAATAGAAATGAGTTTAACATTGATTGAATTGAATAGTTATACAAGATAGAAGTTCCGGGTTGTCACATCATCCCCCCGTTAGAGGAAATTTCATCCCGAAATTCAAGAATAGAGATACAAATCATGGACTTGGTAAAAGATGAGGGTAAGTCTATTTCATTGAATCCTCACGCTCTCAAGTGAATTCAGGTCCCCGATTGGCATTCCAGCGGACCTTCACTATAGGAATGCGACTTGGTTTCGTTCGTTTGATCTCCCGATCCACGATTTCGACGGGTTCTTCCATAAAGTTAAGGTTCTCGTTGATCTCGATCTCGTCGAGAGGGATTACAAGAGTGTCATCGGACAGACACTTCTTTAGGTTCGACACGTGCAAGACAGGATTGATGTTGCTAATCTCTTATGGTAAACGGAGTTTGTATGCTACGGGACTGATCCTAGCAAGGATCTTGAATGGTCCTATGAATCTCAGATTTAGCTTTCCACGCTTTCCAAAGCGTATCATGCCTTTCTAAGGTGAGACCTTCAAAAGAACACGGTCACCAACTTGGAACTCCAAGGGTTTTCGTCTCTTATAGGCATAGCTCTTTTGTCTGTCTCTCGAGGTCTTTAGTCATCTCTGGATTTGTACGATCTTTTCTATAGTCTCTCGGATGATTTCTAGGCCAGTGAGAGTTCTGTCGGGGACTTGTCCCTTGTCTAGTTGCATATCGCCCACCTCAGCCCAGCACAGAGGGGATCTGCACTTACGACCATACAGGGCTTCAAACGGCATAGCCTTGATACTGGTGTGATAACTGTTGTTTTTAGGAGAACTCAACCAAGGGTAAATGGACATCCCACGACTTACCAAGATCAATTGCACATTCCCTCAACATGTCTTCCAATGTTTGTATGGTCCTCTCACTCTGCCCGTCTGTCTGAGGATGATAAGTTGTGCTCATATCCAACTTAGTTCCAAGAGCTTTCTGCAGTGAAGGCCAAAATCTTGAGGTGAATCTGCTATCCCGATCGGAGATAATGGACACAGGCACACCGTGCAGGCGAACTATCTCTTGGATATAGATTCGGGTAAGCCTTTCCATCTTGAAAGTTTCTTTGATTGGCAGGTAGTGGGTGGATTTGGTCAATCGATCGACAGTTACCCATATGGTATCATACCCACTCGGAGATTTGGGCAATTTAGTGATAAAATCCATAGTAATCCTCTCCCATTTCCACTCAGGTATTTCTAGTTGTTGGAGTAGACCTGAGGGCTTTTGATATTCTACCTTCACCTTGGTGCAAGTCAGACACTTACCCACCAAGGTAGCGATCTCTGCTTTCATGTTCGGCCACCAATAGAGTTGTTTGAGATCCAGATACATCTTATCTGAACCTTGGTGAACGGGGTATCTAGTCTTGTGATCTTCGTTCATGACAACCTCCCTGTAACCACCAAACTTTGGGGTCCAGCCCAGTCCATGAAATAATAGACTTCGTCTCCCTTGATCTCTAAGTTCTTTTCCATTCATCTCAAGGTTTCATCCAACATGTTTTCTGGTTTTAAGGCTTCCAGCTGAGCCTCTCTGATTTGTGTGGATAAATGGGAATGGATGGTCATTGTCAGTGCCTTCACTCTACATCCTAAATATTCTTTTCGGCTGAGGGCATCCGCTACCACATTGGCCTTGTCGGGATGGTAGCATATTTCGCACTCATAATCTCTGAGTAGCTCTACCCATCGCCGTTGCCTCATGTTCAACTCTTTCTAGTTGAAAATGTGTTGTAAGCTTTTATGGTCTGTGAAGATGGTGCACTTGGTTCCGTAGAGATAATGTCTCCAAATTTTCAATGCGAAGACCACTACTACCAACTCTAGGTCGTGTGCTGTATAGTTGACTTCATGTGCTTTCAGCTGCCTTGAGGCGTAAGCAATAACCTTTCCTCGCTGCATGAGCACATAGCCTAGGCCCTGATTGGATGTATCAGAGTAGACAATGAAGTACTCCGTCCCTTCGGGCAGAGACAGGATAGGTGCGCTGCATAGGGTCTGCTTAAATGTTCGAAACGTAGTGTCTTGCTTTTCTTCCCAACAAAAGGTTACACCTTTCTGAGTTAGGGTGGTTAAAGGCTTGGCAATTCTGGATAAATTTTGGATAAATCTGCGATAATAGCCAGCGAGACCCGATAACTGACGAATTTCTGTGGGCGTCTTCGGTGCTGACCAATTCTCTATCGCTTTGATCTTGGAAGGGTCCATGTGTATGCCTTCCTCGCTAACCATGTGGCCAAGGAAAGTTACTTTTCTGATCTAGAATTCACACTTTGAAAATTTTGCATAGAGTTTCTCCGCCCTTAGTATATCTAACACATGTTTCAAGTGCTATCTATGCTCCTCCTCACTCTGAGAGTAGACAAGTATATCGTCAATGAATATGATTGCAAAATTTTACGAGGAAAGGGCGGCACACCTGATTCATCAGATCCATGAATATCGTCGGTGCGTTGGTTAGACCAAAGGGCATTACTACAAACTCGTAGTGTCCATAATGAGTTCGGAATGCTGTGTTGGGGAAATCATTCTCATAAACTCGCAACTGATGGTACCCTGATCTTAGGTCTATTTTTGAGATGTAGTTGGCTCCTTGGAGTTGGTCGAAGAGGTCGTCGATTCGGGGAAGAGGATAACAATTTTTAACGGTAAGCTTGTTCAATTCGCGATAATCAATGCACATCCGAAAAGATCCATCCTTCTTTTTCACGAATAAGATCGGGGCTCCCCAGGGTGAGGAACTCGGTCTTATGAATCCTTTGCTGAGCAGCTCATTGAGCTGGCTAGAAAACTCTTGCATTTCTGTTGGCGCTAAACGGTATGGGGATTTAGCTACGGGAGTAGCTCCGGGGATTAAGTCGATTTGGAACTCGACTTGGCGCTTGGGAGGAATCCCTGGAAGATCTTCAGGGAAGACATCATGAAATTTGGAAACTTCGGGTATGCTCTCGAGCTCTTTAACTTCCTATTTCTCATTAACGACATGGGCTAGGAATGCATGGCACTCCTTTCGCAGATATTTCTGGGCTTTGATGCACGAAATGATATGGAGGTTTGAGCTGAGTTTATCGCCATAGATCATGAGGGCTTTGCCAGATGGCAGATTGAGGCGGTTGGCTTTTTCATAAAAAAAGGATATCAGCATGATTGGGGCTCAACCAATCCATGCCGATTATGACATCGAAGCTCTTTATGGATACTGGCATAAGATCGATGGGAAAGGAATGATCGTTCAGGGTAACAGTACAGCCTATGAATATGTCGTTAGTGTTCTCTTTCTTTCCGTTTTCCATTTCAACAGTGAATGTTTCGGTTAAGGGTTGGGGTTTATGTTTGAGTAGATGCTTAAATGCATGACTAACAAAACATCTTTCTGCACCAGAATCGAAAAGAATGTGGGATCAGCAACTGCTTCCTCCTGGCCCATCGCCAGCACCCTCCCCGTGTTGCCAGCTATTGTTGCCTTGGGGCAATTTCTTTTGAAGTTCCTAACCTCTCCACAACCATAACAAGCTTGACTAGTGCCCGCTCCAGGAGCCTGATTGGTTGGTTGGACGGGTGCCTTGCAGTATCGAGTCGTGTGTCCTTTCTTTCCACAATTGTTGCATTGCAAATCACGGCAGGGTCCATGATGATGAAAGTTACACTTGTTTGCACTTTGGAAGTGTACCAGCATAACCATCGGTAAGAGCATGGGTGGTTGGAACAGCAGCTGGAGTAGTAGCAGCATGAACTGCCACTGTTTGCTGTTTCTTGGAGAGCTCCTGCGAAGACTGGCCCTTTCGCTTGTTCCAGAATTTCTTCTTCTTCCCTCCATTCTCCTTTTGTGGTTCGGGAGCAGCTGTCACCTCATCAAGATCAACCCCGTGATCTACCAGGGTCAGCGCCACACATTGGCGCTATCAAATATAGAAGGCTTAGCAGCCAAGACATTTCCTTAAGTTGGGGGCATCAGTCCCCAGATGAACCGTTCAATTTTCTTGCTTTCCGGGGTGACCATTCCCAGACAGAGGAGAGCCAGATCACAAAATCTAGCTGTGTAGGCAACAATGTCGGGACCCTTCATCTTCAGGTTCCAGAGTTCGTGCTCTAACTTTTGCATCTCGCCTCTCGGTCAGTATTCAGCAAGCATGAGTTCCTTTAGGTTATCCCAACCCATGGCATTTGCTACTGGCAAGGTTAGGGATTTGACACTACCATTCCACCATGTCAGTGCTCTGTCGGTGAAAGTACAGGCAACGAAATTCACCTTGTTTGCCTCAGAACAAGCACAAATCTCGAAGATGGATTCGATCTTCTCGAACCATCGAGTTAAGGCAATGACTCCTCCATTGCCGTAGAAGGATTTTGGTTTTGCATTCATGAAGTCTTTATGGGAACATTCCTTCTGATGTCCCTGACTCCCATCGAGATTAAGAGGATGGGTACCACTTCCTGGCCGCTAGAACCTTCGGAATTTATTTGCGACATCGCGGCAGCCACAATGGCCGTGACTGTTGCCTGGAACATGGCAGGATCGAACTGAGGAGGCGGTGGCGACGGAGGGTCGTTTTTCTTTTTGTTGGGTGTCTTTCTAGGGGGGTATCTTGTTCTAAAATAATCAAGAAGAAGAGGATGGTAAGTCCCCTAGATTTTTGAATCAAGAGATGTGAAACAAGATATATCTCAGTCTGATAGATAAAGTGCTCCAATAAGCGATAAGGAAAAGTTACTAATGTAAGTAAATTATCGCTAGGAAGGAATGAGTAGCAACACTTGAAATGAATTTCCACACTATATTCAGCTCTAGCTAAAATACTCCTATAGTATTTTAAGCTGTATGTTTTGTTCTATCTATACCTGAGGTATATATACTGGGGAAATTTTAGGCCTACTGCAACACCACAATCACTCCCAAGCACAAGTTGGTCATGTCTTGAATCAATATAGCTGATCAGACTATATTGACCCAAGACATGATTACATAACTGCCCAGGTTTGACCGCAGTGTCCAACATCCAAATACTTTTGTTTTGTTCTACTCATGCTATTGTTTTCTGGCACGTATGTATACTTGTATACTTCTTATAAAATGTTTTAAAAGTATACTTTTAGTTCAGAGCACTTTGGCCCCTTAGTGTTTATAGTTGTATACCTTGTACGGTTCGGTATACTTAGTTCACCATAAACAAGGGCTCTGATACCAATCTGTCACACCCCCAAACCGGAACGGCGGAAGCGTTCGGGGGTGGATGACATCGTATGTAGTTTCACAACCATTACATCATAGTAATCATAGTAAACACAACCATTACATTAAATACATATATAAAAAGGTATTTACATCTGTTTGATTCTTGTTTCTAAACATCAAAGTATAATCAAAAGAAAAGATGAGACTCTATACACTTCATCTTCTCAAAATTCCAAAAGGTACCTGTCTACTGATTTCCTGAGAATACAAGCAGTTTTGAAAGTGTATCAGCATAAAGCTGGTGAGTTCATAAGTGGTATTTTGTAGTGAAAATCTATTAATGAATTTCTAGAAATGTATGTATGTTTCCAAGAAAATTCAAAATTTCCTTAAGTAATGAAAAGTAGTCCTAAACCTTAAGACCAATTGTAAGTTCGTTATTGAATTCTATTCTTATGTCTGAAAGTACTTGTATGTATGAAAGTTCTTGTATGAAATCTCTGGCTACCACCAGTAATGTAAGTAATGTATTATATAAAAACCCTGGATAACACCAGTATGGGTGTTCATTCCGGATATCCGAAATTTCGGATATCCGAAATTTCGGATATCCGAAAATTTCAGAAACTAGATATTGATATCCGATTCCGTATCCGAAATTTCGGATATCCGAATTCCGGATATCCGAAATTTCAATTACGGAATCGGATATTAGTTTGGATATCCGAAAATGCAATCTTCCATATTAGTTTTTTTCAAATGTTAGCAAAATAAAAAAAAAAAAAAAAAAAAAAAGAACATTACATATTACTAATTCAAATGTTAACAATGACAAAATATAACATTCTAGTGTATTTGTTACCCTCATGAACTAAAAAAACATCCAAAGTTTAAAGCACACAAACAAGATTCCAAAAAACAATTCAAAGTTTAAAACACACAGTTAACTTTTCAAAATATCCATTCACTGTTTCTAGTTTCCAGTAATGCAACAAACAACTAGCACTTCAACACCATTCCTGAAAAAATAAAAATAAATAACATTAAAATTAAGACAAAAGTGACAGATTGAGAGTATCAGTAAATACTATAATTCAATGTAATATCATACAAGATACAACTCAACGCATACAACCCTACTTGTTACTTAAGATTACCTTGATTCATGTATAATCTGGGCAGAAATTGAGTTTAATCAGATTCTGAAAACCTCCAATCTGATGGCAGGAAGTAAAAAAAATCAGATTAAGCGTTAATTTTTTGACAACATAATCGGGGTAGACAAATAGATACATTTTTAGATTCTTTTTAATGTACAGATACTTTAATAAAATAATACCTCCAATGTTTTCAGCTAATTCATCAATTGTTTCATCAATTATGATACTAGGTTGCTCCACAGTTAAGTCATTCAAACCTGTAAATTAAAATAAAAAAGAAAACATTACAAATGTAAATAAAAAATAAAACTTTGTGAATTTAATACTAACCTTCATCCTCTATTTTCTCTATTTCAAGCAATATGTCATCAACATTAATTGCATCATGAGAATCATGCACCCAATCTTGTGTGCATACTAAGGCTTCCACCATTCTAGGAGTTAAAGCCGACTCGAAAGCAATCAAGCACCCGTCCTCCTGTGCTAAAAGCCGACTCTGAGGCAACCGTAGAAACTAGAATAGCAAGCAAATCCCGGGCCATCTTTGCAAGAATAGGATACCTACATTTTTAAGTCTTCCACCATTGTAAAATGTCAAAGTTGGCATCCATAGCTTCACGGTCGTCCCCTAGATATTTGTCTAATTCTGTTTTCTTCAAAATGGTTTCAGAACTCCCCAAAGCCATTTCAAAACGTTTAGTCATAAGGTCTTCAATATCCATGACTACCTCGTCCCCCCACATAGAACTAGGACTAGCTTTAGAAGTAGAAGATGACACCTCCTCATCCTTTTCTTTTTGAGGCATGGAAGCATTATAGAGATCAAACAAGACCCGTATGTTAGAATCTAGATTTGAAAGAGAAGTACACGCTTTCTTTTCTTCAAAGCTTTTTCTACAAGCCATGCAATATATTGCCATTTGCGTCTTGGGTCAAGAACTACACCGATGAACAAAAACTGATTAAGTTTCGCTATGTCCCCCCAATACTTCTTGTATTTTGCTTGCATTTTAAGTGTCATGGACTTAATGGACTGATCAACATGCATGGCAAACCCGTCAATAACATTACTAATTCCAAAAATCTCATGTACATAAGCATTTGAAGTCACATAACGAGAACCAGAAAACCTTTTGGTAGCATCAAAAAAGATCTTCAAAAAAGGCAACAGACTATTAACATTAACCCAATCTTCTTCATTAATCAAACCACCCTCACACTTTCTTAGCTCTTTCGCACAATTGGAATCTTTTAGAAGCAAGTTTGAGAAAGCTTTTTTAAACTTCATGGCACTTTCAAGCATCAGAAATGTTGAGTTCCAACGTGTTTCAACATCCATAGAAACAAGACTCTTGCTTTCTATCTTTTCTTCTTCAACGGCGGCTTTGAACTTTTGAAGCTTAGCAGGAGATGACCTTACATATTTTACAAGAGTGCGGATTTTTTTAATAGACAAATTGACATCCAGCAGCCCATCTCTGACCACCAAGTTTAAGATGTGAGCCGCACATCTCATATGTAAAAAAGCCCCTTTCATAACACCACATTCCCAATGGTTAAGAACATTTTTCAAATGGTTAATAGCTACATCATTAGAGCTAGCATTGTCCACTATTATAGTCAAGATATTTTTTAACCCCCACTCAATTAAACATTTTTCAACCGCCCTTCCAATCAGTACTCCGGTATGACCAACGATTGGACAAAAATTTATGATTCTCTTATGTAAATTCCAATCATCATCAATGAAATTAGCCGTCAAACACATGTAGCTTAAATTTTGACCTGAAGTCCATGTATCTGTGGTTAGACATACTCTTGAAGATAGATTTTTAAAGACATTTACTAACTTTTTCCTTTCATCAATAAAAAAACGGTAGCAATCTCTAGTTGCGGTGGGACGTGAAGGAACAACAAAATGTGGATTGATAGCCTTGCAAAACTTACGGAAACCTTCACGCTCCACAAAAGAGAAAGGCAACTCATCAACTATTAACATGTATGAAAGTGCTTTCCTAATAACATCTTCATTAAACTCCCACAACTTAGGAATAGTTAAAGTTTCAATCGAACCATCATCACTAACATGTGTTCGAGACTCAAGGTCAATGAGTTTTGTTTCTTATCGATGTTAAAAGGACATTGTTTGCAAATACTAACATGATTTTTCAAAGGGGCAGTCCCACTCTTACTTGCACAACCGATATATCTTTCACAATAAATGCACTCGGTAATATCGGGATCAGGTGTATCTCGAAAATGTTTCCACCATGGGGATCTTTTTCTCTTTGTAGGTATAGAGGGTAACTCAATTACATTGGGTGCACGAGGTAGTTTAGAAGTTTTTTTCTGCTTTGATTTGTTGTGTCTCTATTTAGTTTTCTCTTTGGTGTTTGTGTTTGTGCCCACTTCACTTTCAAACACAAACTCACAATCTGAGTTGCTTGCATCACCAACTATATTGTCCATAGAAACTACAAAATCAGAAAAATATGTAAAAAACAATGTAACAACAGTTGCTACTTTTGAGTTTTTGATTATTAAACAAACTAATGAACAACCTAACTAAATAATGAATAACTTAAATAATGAATTAGAATAAGAAGTTGGATCAGTAGGCAGTAGCTAACCTTAAGGAAGTGAAATACAAAAGAGTATTGTTTCTTGGAACAATGAATCTGAAGACTGAAGTCGCTAAGTTCTTATCGCAACTTGGTGTCAAACGAAGGTGTCAATCAATACTTGGAACTGGAAGCAATCAAAACTTGAAACTTGTTGTGAATTGAATCGCAAGTTCGCAAAGCTTGGAACCAGAAGCAATCAACTAAGGAAATAAGGAGTAAGGGAAACTGGAGAACTGAAATGGGTAAGGAGCTGGCAATACACTGATACTCGTTGACAACACAATCAGCGACTACCACCGCAAAGGTCTTCAGGCCGCCGGCTGGAAAGTCCACACAATCAAACGAATCAGAAACTGAGAAACATCGATTTGAACGGAGATGCTGAAGATTACCACTACCAGAAACAACGCCACGATATTCAACACCGGTGTAATCGTAGTTGAGCGGTTGAGCCTTCGAATTTAGAATGGGAAGTATGAAGTATCAACGATTTGAAGTTTGAAGTGGGTAGGGTTAGTGAATCTCGTGATTCGCTGAATTGTATTAAGAAGAAAAGGTAAGGGTTTTTGTTTTATTCTAAGTAAACCGTAAAATGATAAAAATAAAATAATAAAATATTAAAATTGAGGGATTTTTATTTCGGATATTGGATATCTGAATCATCCGAAAATTATGAAAATCATTATCCAATTCCGATTCCGAAAAATCGGATATCCGATTTTTCGGATAATTCGGATTCGGAATTTCGAAATTTCGGATCGAAATTTCGGATACGGATATTTTTGAACACCCCTAAACACCAGTATGTATAGTAATGTATAGTATGAAAACCCTGGCTAACACCAGTATGTATAGTAGTTTTATTGTTTAAAATAAAACCATTGAAGAATGAAATCCCGTAAACAAATGATTAGTTTATACTTATTGTGAGTCGTATAACCATACTTGATATGACCTAGTGACCTTTACAACGTTCTTCGAGCATTGGTTAAATGACATTTTTCACCTCAAGCATGTATGCCTAACTGTAGCTAGCAGTTCAGGTGTGGGATTGTCAATCCCGAATAGATCTATTCACAAATCCCACGCTCTCCCTCCAGGGGACTCTGGTTATACTATGACATGATTTTATTCAGTACACCTAAGGGTACAGTTTTGAAGTAGAGCCTCACAATGTTGTATAATCTAGTTTACATGTATTTTTGTATTGTTCTCTAGTATTTGAACTCGTTGAATACTGTATACGGTAATAATTATACTTAAATAACTACGAAACGTCATGACCTTGTAGTAATGTATACCATAACTAAATCCGCCATAGTTTATGTGTTTAGTAATGAAAAGCTCTGAATTCGTAAAAGCTATGTATTGAAAACCCCAAACTATACCTATTATAGTTTGCATGTATAGTGTAGATGATGTGAATATTGAATCTGAAAAATTATGCAATTTTGGTTGTAATTTGAAAACATTCCTTATGCTCAACATAGTACAAAAGGGATAAAATATCTAAATATTTTATACAATTATGAAAATCGTTTGTCTGTGTCAATTGCATAAGTTTTATAAAAGCCCTTTTGTATTAGTTCACAAAAAGCATTTGTGTTTAGCTTGTATCCACCCTGAAAACATTTAAAAATAGTAAAAGTGTAGGGGTACGAACTCACCTCGAGTGAGTGGTTTGTATGAAGATCGATATGAGATGCTGAGTGTCAAGTGAAGCCTCGAACACAAATGGATCATATTTAACATGTAATGACACATATATGATTCAAATTAGGGTATTCCACTACTAGACATGATAGGAAACCACCCTAAGGGCTTGGAAACACTTGAACTAAGTGTTATAACCATATGTGACTGAGTGAGGGAGGTGTACGGCCACCCTAAGAGTGTGTACGGCCATGGGTGTATGGCCCATGAGTGTACGGCCGTACACTCATGAAGAGGTGTGTTTTTGAGGTGTTTCCAAGGTTCTAACTAGCATCTAAGAAGTGTTCTATGTCCCATGCTTAGATGTAATGAAAGTTTAAGGCCAATAAAGATCATCAAAGTGTGTTTACAGCCCTAGGAGGTGTGTGCGGCCGTACAAGGGGGTATGCGGCCGTACACCCTTCATGTTCATGCTAAAGTTGTCGACTTTAAGGTGAATCAAGGCTAAGATCAAAGGTTTAGCATGTCCAACTAGATGATAGGGGCCAAACTCTCACTTTGGAGGGCTTTTAAGGTGTGTACGACCAACCTTATGAAGGTGTGCGGTCGTACTCCTTCAAAGGATGAAGAACTATGTTGAAACTTGATGAACCAAGGCTTGAATCAAGAGGTCTTTCAAGTATAACAAGCTAAAGGATGGAATACTTACGTTTTTGAAGCCTTGGAGGGTTCACGGTTGAAGAAACTTGAGAGAAAATGGAGTGGTGTGTAGCCAAGAGGAGAAAGGAATGAAGGAAGGTAGTTCTACTCATATATATAGGGGTGGGTGACCCACCACCTTAAGTGTGTGGCCATGAGGGGGGTGTACGGTCGTACACCCATGTGTACAGCTGTACACTCCTCCTAAAGGAGTGTATGGCCCGAAATGCTACTTTACGACTTTGTAAACTCATCCCTAATCTCAACCTTGGTTGTACTCAAGCTTAGAACACTTAAATGAACCCTTAAATAGTGCTAAAAGATAACAGAAACGAGTTTAACATTTATTGAATTGAATAGTTATACAAGATAGAAGTTCTGAGTTGTCACACATTTGATATTAAGATTTAAGGTGAGATCATTCCATTTGCCTATAGGCGCAGGTAATGGTTTCAAGTTCCCTCACAATGTTGTTTCCTTACTTTCCAACCAAAACGCCCATTCAAACAGGTATTGAAGCTAACAATTCTTTTTCTTAGCTTCTGGTGCTGAAACTTCCCCGAATCTTGACGTGGATTCCGAAATCGAGTTCCTTTTCTCACTTTGGGTCTTCCCCACTTGGGTTTGAACCCTTGCTTTCTCGTTACATACAACCAATCAAATCCCAGACTGGCTTTGTCTCTACCATTGGTAGTTTTCATTCTGCTTGAAAGAAACTCCTAATTGTTACAATGACTGTAATACTTTCAATGTAGTATTTCTCCTTGTGCTTATAATGAATGATCTTTTTGTAAGACGCGATGTAGTATGATGAAGATCATGACAAGCGCTTAGATTATTCTACCAACATACTCATGTACCAGATGGTAGATGAGGGTTGCAATAATAGCAACAACGACGGTTGCTGAACTCAATATTTTCTCTTCCTCCTTTCTAAGACGACTGATCTTGTCGTACTATTTTTGGTCATAATTAAGATAACAGGTTATCAACGTACTACTAACATCCTTATTTGTATCCCTACTACAATATTCATCACCTTTGTGACTTGCTAATCAAGTATCAAACTCTTGGACTTCTATTGGTGGTGCTCAACATGCACTTGTATCCTAATTCTTTGTTGGACCTCATTACAGATCTTTGATTTATAAATTTGATCTTTATTGGAGGTTCCTGTTTCCTCTTGAATTTTGCCAAAGGCTCTTCCAAAGAGGAGATCTTTAGTTCAGCTACATTAATAGACCGAATGGTCACATTCTAATGCGCTTCTATTGTGAGGTGCATGTGATGCATGTTGAACTACATTATAGCAAGTAACATTGCTAGCTACTGATTGCTTGGTTTTTAATGAAAGTTGCAATCTTTATGTCGATTGCCTTGCTCTCCTCCTCCGCTTTGTTGGCTAAGGTCGGTTACTATACTAGACACGGTTCTCAAAACCAATTGACTTATTGCGCATATTTATACTATTTGTTCTCGGTTCTTTATGACCATCATGGTCTGAATGAAAATGATCTCATTAGTCATTACCAAACAAAGGTAATGACAAAAATGAACAAACTTGACTTAGATACTAGCTTCTTTGTAACCTTGTGACTCGTATTGATCCATGTGTGAGTCTTGTGCTTTCGGTAGTATAGGCCTCTACTACCTTTCACACTTACTCATACCCGTCCTAATAATTGTCTTGTAGTTTTCCAAGTCACCATACAAGAATGAAATCACATAACACATTGAGTAGTATAACATAATTAGAGATTTTTATAACTATTGGAATGATTACATTCATATTAAAAGTTTATTGTACTCTATGCCTCATACAACAGGCTACATACTACAATATTTTCTATGCAAATGACCAATCTATGTCTCCAACTTTCTGGATACGCAACTTACTTCTATTGACTTCCCGAAGCGATGTCTGCTCCTCCTTTATAGTCCTGAGATTCATCCATAATGCTTGTGCGGTATCTTTCTTTCTTGGGAAATCCTGTGAAATATGCACATTACCTCCACATGTGTAACACATCCTATTGTTGTACATATAATTGTTGGAATAATGACTAGTTCTTCCACACTTATATCATGTTACTTTTTCCTTTCATTGTTCGAAATGCTTCTTCCTGCATTCTTTACACCATTTCGCCTTATTATTTTCCCTAGGCTTCTTATTGTTGGGGCAAGGTATTACCAACCTATTCTTTTTATTGGATTTCGAGGATTCTTCATTTTTCCTCTTCCTTCTAAATTTTGCGTTGTCGGTGGTCATCCCCGTGGCTATTGTGACAACCCGATATTTTGAAACAATAAAATGTATCACCAGTCAAATATAGGTCAAAATATAACTTTCCTAAAAATCTTATTTGGGTTAAATAAAGTAGTAGAAATCGTATCAAGGTTTTCGTACATATAAAGAACACTAAAATCCGAGTTATAACGAAGAAGTTATGACCAATCTAAGATTCGCGGCAAAAACCGGCAACGCTGATAGACGTTAAACGCAAAGTTTCGATACAATAATTTTTAGCCTTAGGTATCTAAACGAAAGCCGTAGATATCATAAAACCGCGAGCGTACATAAAAAGAACGTCCAAATCTGACTTCGTATGAGGAAGTTATGATTTTTCCAAGATCCAGATATAGCAGTAGACAGCTAAAAACTCGAAATAGAGATCGAGAGACTTTTGGCCAAAAAAACTTAAACGAGAGTTGAAGGTCTCAACAATAGGAGTAAAATGATAAAAAGACAAACGAAAACTGACGTCGAATAAAGAAACTCTGAATTTTTAACGGAATTTAGCAGTCCCGGCCTATTAAAAATATATCATTAAAAATAAAGTCAAAACTAGCCGACAGAGTCTAAATGAAAGTTGTAGATCATAATCTCACCTACGCGTGGATATAAAGAACGCGAAAAACGAAGCCCGTACGCGAAAGTTACGGAATTTAGAAGATGGGAGACTGGATTACGCCCATCGTAATCCAAGATTACGTCGAGCGTACTAGACCCAGTGTCAAGTCACATCGACTCGAGTGCTCTACGCTAGCTAGACCGGAGTCATAATCCGTGACGCATTTTTACGCCTCGCGTAACCGAAGCACGCCCCACGTAACGCGTACGCCCAGCGTACTCCGGTGGTACGCCCCACGTATGCGATCCTCCAGCACTATAAATAGAGGGTTTGAGCTATGGGTTTTGACACAAATCTCTCAAATCCTCTCTCACTTTCACACACCCTAGAGCTCCAGAGACCATCCGACACCCTTGATTTCCGCACCCGAGCCCCCGACGAAGGTTCTACGCTACCGAGACCCCCGAGAAGCTCGAAGACGCAGCTTTCCGCGGTTGAAGTTCTGCTTGACTCTAGTCCCACTCTCTTCAAACTGAACAAGTGAGTTCATACCCCTATAAACTACCTTTTCAAATATGTTAACAATGCTTTTTATACGCTTTCAAGGGGGGGAATACAAGTAAACACATGGTTATTATCGTTTGTAACCTAAAGTTTCATTATATACTCTCTTATTCAAGCAAACCATATGTGATTCATAACTACTACATGGAAACTTTAGTACACAAAATATATCAAGATAACATCTTGTCTTTTTAAATTAAATGTGTGGATAAATACATACAAATCAAACACTTTATCAATACTTTGAGTAAATGTGGTCATTTATGTCACTACAAAGGTTACACTTTACATAACAAGTGAGCATGTCACTAGGGTTTATTATACAAACGAAACAAACTTTTGTAAAAACTATAATAGTTCACGAAAAACATTTTTACATGTTAAAAACTCTTTATCCAACTGCCTTACATATTTTATATTTCCTTTCAAACGCTGTTAAAATCGTTTTTCAAACAAATGTCTTCTTATACTTAAAAATTGTTTTTATCAAACAAACTACTTTCAAAGCGTCTTAAAAACTGACATCAAGTCCTCAATTTTTTATTTATCAAACTTTTCAAAGGTTTTACAAAACTTCTTTTTATATTTTTATTGTCAAATGCACGCCAATATATGAGTATATATATATATATATATATATATATATATATATATATATATAGCATGTATACATATATAGACATAAAAGTTTCCATCCGTTGATTCAATACCTTTGGGTAACAAAGACACACGTCAGTTATACACGTACAATACTAGTAACTATAATAGGTATAGTTAGGAGATACTACTTACCATTCCAAGTACAAGCAAATCACACAAGAGTCGGTTTATTTATGAGTCTATACTAATACATTACATATTATATGAAGAGATACGATTACATACAATTACAAGGCATACAATTTCAAGAATATACAATTTCAAGAGATACGATTACATAAGATAGTGTACTTGATATTCATGAAATTTTACATATTACAAGTACCATATCAAAGAGATATTTTCATATACAAGAACAAATAGACAATTTCATACGTAAATCTGTTTTATACTAGGTTTTGTGAGATGCTTCACGTACTTTCAAGTATGCATTATTAAGTCCTGTATTATATACCATAATCCCTTGTAGGGGGAGCGTGATACTTGTGTATAGATCTATACGGGATTGACAATCCCGCACCTAAATTGTTAGCTACAGTTAGACCGGCAGGTCTGGGGTGACCAATGTCATAACATTCCAACGCCTGAAGAACGTTGTTACAGGCAGTCTGGGTCATTAGCATGGTTATAAAACTCACATGGAGTATTAAAAACACGTTGATTTACGGGGTTATCAAATACCTTAGCGATTTTATATATGTACACAAATCTACTATTTTAGACAAGAAAAACACCATGGTAGTTCATTTTTGGGACTTTTAAACTACCACCCACTTATAAACAAATATTGGATTTCTGAAGCAAACATTCAAAACAGTCGGGTCTTGGTAGAAGGCTACATTTTATACTAGTAGAAAATATGGGATTTTCTAGGGTTTTCAAACGTTTAGAATTACTTACAAACATGTTCGTTGGTACAAACTTTCCTTCAAACATTTACAGGTCTTTCTTTACAGTTTTACAAATCAAAGTCACATAAATACTTATGAATTCACCAGCATTATTGCTGATACTCTATTTCAAAATAACTTGTATTCCCAGGACACGGATAGACAGGTACGACTACCAGGTTCTGTGAAGACGGAGCGATCAAGACTCGTCTTTTATTTTTGAATATTCATTTTTGTAGAATTATACTATGAAAGAACTCAAATGTAATTAAAATTATACTATTAATGCAATGGATGATGTTGTTGCTTGTTTACTACTTTGCATTGTTGTGATACATTACATGACGTCCTCCGCCCCAGAACGTTTCCGCCGTTCTCGGTTTTGGGGTGTGACAGATTGGTATCAGAGCATTGTTTATAGTGAATTGAGTATATCAACCCATAAAAGATATACAAACTATAAATACAATAGGGATTAAAATACTCTGATAAAGAGTCTGTTTTTAATATAATAAAATATTTAATTGAGTATACATATCTACTAAAATCAGTGTCACTAAGACATAACAAAAGAATTACGATTGTTGGGTAGCACAAGTAGACTTAGAGACATGTAGTCAAAACTGGGATGATATAGCCTGATCAACTATATTATCTGAGGGTTGACTAGCATGTGCCTAAGTGTGGTTGTGAGTTGCAACAAGTCTAAAAACTTACCCATAGTACCACAATGAGAACAATAGAACATAAACCTAAAATACTATAGGATTATTTTGTGTATTACTATAAACTACTTATGTGTTAGATTCTTTTTCCCCAATTACCGTATAGATAACATAGCTGGACCCCATCCCCACGACGACCCGTACTTCCCGAACAAAGGCAATGCTGGATGGTTCAGAGAAGAACCAGAGAATGATCATCCAATCCCTTTTGAATGATCACCATACTGAAGACCTTTCGGATGATGATAACTTCGAACCTGAGGAGGAGAACCTACCCCCGGTAACTCCCAATTCAAATCCTAACCCTCGTCCAGCTCTTCATGGCTCGACGCTTCCTTGGGTAGAATACCTGGAAACATGGATTGAATAGCAAGATCAACCTATGTCGTTTAAAGGAGACCGAAGATGCTATAACGTAAGGGGAGCTCAGCAGACAAAGTTCTACAAATCCTGATCCGTAGAGTTGCTCGAAACGAAATTCAGGGCAGGACGGCTCTCCATTGTATCAAAGAGGTTAAATACCAACGCAAGAATGCACACCATCTACACCAATTATCTTGAAAACACTCGTGAGAGATCTGAGAGAGACCCTGAGACCCTGCTGCAAGCATTAGCTATAACACGAGCCGAAGTCATAGAGATACAAATACGCCAGAGAGTATACGAAAGACACCTTCTTGATGATGGAACGTCAATTGGCTGAACTGAGAGTTCACCAGAAGGATGACCGCCGCCTGTAAGAAAGGCTTTATTTCCCTTCCTTGTTTAAAGGAATCGTTTTTCCTGTGTATGTCCTATGTAGCATTTTTCTATGTAACAATCTTGTACTGTAAGTACTGTTAGTTAGGCCTTTATGCGGCCAAAACCTTTCTACTCCGGATATGATGTAAGACCTTCTTCAAGATCAATTTTCCCAAACTTTTTACGTCATAAATATCGATATTGAAAGTCGGCTAACTTCGGTGTCACTCTTTGTCCAAAAACCCTTATCACACCTTCATTGGAGTCTATCTGAAACATGCTTTAGTCAAGTCATTGGACTATAATAATTTAACTCCGGAGACATTTCCAAGTTTCTTTTAGTGGTTGGATCATGTTATTCACCAACCAACGATACCTCGGCTTGAACGACAAATGTCTTAAGACCATTCTACAAACATACTTCTACTCTGTACTAGGACTGCATCATAGGTATGTAGGTCAAACCATCATGAACATACTTCCAATCCGTACTAGGACTGCATCATAGGGATAATCATTTCGTCATCCGGAAACGATCAGCCGAACAACGAAACCCCTATCCTCCATATCGACGCCGCGTCATTACAAGCTGCAGTAGCAACTGCGGTGACAACCTTCCTTACACACATCAACTTCGGCAACACAAACAAGACTGACAAAGGAGTCGAGAGTTTCGATTGTAGTACCAACCCAGGAAGTCAACAAATGACAACAGTCACGGACTTGCGAAGCCGTAAGACCGAAAAGAGGAGACGATATCGCCAAGCCAGAAGTGAGCGAAAGTAATTCCAAAGACTTGCCATGCAACAACAGCAAGTGACAACTCCTGTCCCTTCAACACCGGCACGACCCATTCCTCCAGTCCCTGGCATCGGGACCAACCCTACACCTAAAAGTAGTGATAAAGCCGGACTCTTTAAGAGGAAATTTTCAAAGTGGAGTAATGAGGAAGGCACCCGTATCCACGTAACTCTGACTAAACACCTCACTCCCACCACCAATTCTAGTACTAGCCAGTCATGCCACCAATGCAGTGAAATAGGGCACTTCAAGAAGGATTGTCCTATAAAAAAGAACTTTGGCGCAGACAATAGGATTCTCAGGATTACAGCTGCAGGAGAATCTACTCCGAACCCACGTTAATGTAATTTAGGAGTTTCGTTGTAACAGACTTATAAACCATCCAAAACTAGTGTAACCAGAGTCTTATCTTTTGCGGGATCCCGTCGGTATAGGGATGCACGTGCTGCGTATACTTGCCTTTTGTAGTATACCTTATTCGCAACAATAGTCTTGTAGTAGTCTAAAGTACTGTAACTTTGTTGATGGTTGCACATTTGTGTTTTGTCTGTAAATGGTTTATATTCAAATCTAATGTCTTTAAGTTTTTTTATGATTCCAACATTATCTTACGACTTGATTCAATTTGATCCTCACAAAAACAGCTTCATACGTACATCCCTTTCTTCGAAATCGCCTTTCCAGCGAAGCCGTCATTCCAGAACACCGAAGTACCCATGTATAGAATACCTCATAGTTCTTTTCCTTTCCAAAGAAATCCCCGAAGTACCACTTGTACAGTACGTCAAGTTCAAATCCAAAGGTCCATACGGTTGATCTTCGCTGATGAATGTATACATAGGGGTGATATATAATCAAGGTTCTACAGGTTTGGAATTGAAAATTCCACTTTAACTTCTTTTTCCTCGATGGGATTTGAGCTTAAAGAAGAATCATTTATTCGACTACCTTCTCAACCTTATTTATATATGACTCGTATACCCGAGATTGTGATCGTTGAACCATGTATGAACTCTAATATGAACTTCAAGACGGAGACTGCCCAAGACTACGAGTGATCGTGCTTCCGTAAGAATAAACTTAGGAATACCTATCCTTTTCCCTAATTCATGAGTAGTCATACTTTCTTTTAGATCTTCACGACAACTAATCCACCCCAAGGTTTTGACATCATAATCAGTAGGAGTTGATTTAGTCTACATCGAGCCAACATCATGTGCTTTGATAAAGCAGTTCGTCCTAACCTCCCTAACAACGAAGCCCTAGTTATTTACAGCCACAAATCAAGTACGAACCCTCTCATCATTTCTTGTATGCAAGCTCAGAAATGCTTATGAAAGGAATATCATGTATTCCTTGCACACATCGTCTAGACGTGCCGAGAAGTGAAGGACATGCAGAACATCCAAGAAGTATGCGGTCTTCCCGAAACTTTTCCAGAAGGACAACCGAGACTACCAACATAGCGTCAATTCGAATTCATAATCGACTTAGTTCCAGGGGCTACCCCAGTAGCTAAATCACCTTATTGTCTAGCTCCAACCGAGATGCGAGAACTTCCTAGCAAGCTTAACAAACTCCTCAGAAGGGGATTCTTTAGGACAAGTTTCTCACTTGGAAGAGCACCGGAATTGTCTATAAACAAGAAAGAGCGTTCCAAACGTTAAAGTAAGTCTGATGCATCGCACCAACATTATCCCTCCCAAAAGGGGATAGAAAATTTCGTGGTGTAATGCGATACATCCAACCAAGGGCTTGGTTGTGTTCTTAAGCAAGAGGAAGAGTCAATGCCCATACCTCAAGACAGCCTAAGACACAGGAAGTTAACTATTCAACACGTGATCTTGAATCATGAGCAGCGGTAATTGCTCTAAAGATCTGGAGACACTACTTGTAGGGTACAAGGTGTAATACTCCCACAGACCACGAAAACACTCAACGCACATTCGACAAAGAAAAGTTATCATACCAATGAAGTCAAACGAAAGAAGCAAAGTCGTATCCCGATATTAAAAGGTTCGTTGGAATGCCAGGCGAAGACCAAGGTTCACTTAAGAACACGAGTAGCGAATAAAAACTTCTGTCCGTAGTATGATTATTAATATTGCTTAAACTCGAATTTCGGGACGAAATTCCCTCTAACAGGGGGATGATGTGACAACCCGATATTTTGAAACAATAAAATGTATCACCAGTCAAATATAGGTCAAAATATAACTTTCCTAAAAATCTTATTTGGGTTAAATAAAGTAGTAGAAATCGTATCAAGGCTTTCGTACATATAAAGAACACTAAAATCCGAGTTATAACGAAGAAGTTATGACCAATCTAAGATTCGCGGCAAAAACCGGCAAAGCTGATAGACGTTAAACGCAAAGTTTCGATACAATAATTTTTAGCCTTAGGTATCTAAACGAAAGTCGTGGATATCATTAAACCGCGAGCGTACATAAAAAGAATGTCCAAATCTGACTTCGTATGAGAAAGTTGTGATTTTTCCAAGATCCAGATATAGCAGTAGACAGCTAAAAACTCGAAATAGAGATCGAGAGACTTTTGGCCAAAACAACTTAAACGAGAGTTGAAGGTCTCGACAATAGGAGTAAAATGATAAAAAGACAAACGAAAACCGACGTCGAATAAAGAAACTATGAATTTTTAACGGACTTTAGCAATCCCGGCCTATTAAAAATATATCATTAAAAATAAAATCAAAACTAGCCGACGGAGTCTAAATGCAAGTTGTAGAGCATAATCTCACCTACGCGTGGATATAAAGAACGCGAAAAACGGAGCCCGTACGCGAAAGTTACGAAATTTAGAAGATGGGAGACTGGATTACGCCCAACGTAATCCAAGATTACGCCCAGCGTACTAGACCCAGTGTCAAGTCCCATCGGCTCGAGTGCTCTACGCTAGCTAGACCGGAGTCGTAATCCGTGACGCATTTTTACGCCCCGCGTAACCAAAGTACGCCCAACGTACTCCGGTGGTACGCCCCGCGTACGCGATCCTCCAGCACTATAAATAAAGGGTTTGAGCTACGAGTTTTGACACAAATCTCTCATATCCTCTCTCACTTTCACACACCCTAGAGCTCCAGAGACCATCCCGACACCCTCGATTTCCGCACCCGAGCCCCCGACGAAGGTTCTACGCTACCGAGACCCCGAGAAGCTCGAAGACGCAGCTTTCCGCGGTTGAAGTTCTGCTCGACTCTAGTCCCACTCTGTTCAAACCGAACAAGTGAGTTCATACCCCTATAAACTACCTTTTCAAATATGTTATCAATGCTTTTTATACGCTTTCAAGGGGGGAATACAAGTAAACACACGGTTATTATCGTGTGTAACCTAAAGTTTCATTATATACTCTCTTATTCAAGCAAACCATATGTGATTCATAACTACTACATGGAAACTTTAGTACACAAAATATATCAAGATAACATCTTGTCTTTTTAAATTAAATGTGTGGATAAATACATACAAATCAAACACTTTATCAATACTTTGAGTAAATGTGGTCATTTATGTCACTACAAAGGTTACACTTTACATAACAAGTGAGCATGTCACTAGGGTTTATTATACAAACGAAACAAACTTTTGTAAAAACTATAATAGTTCACGACAAACATTTTTACATGTTAAAAACTCTTTATCCAACTGCCTTACATATTTTATATTTCCTTTCAAACACTGTTAAAATCGTGTTTCAAACAAATGTCTTCTTATACTTAAAAATTGTTTTTATCAAACAAACTACTTTCAAAGCGTCTTAAAAACTGACATCAAGTCCTCAATTTTTTATTTATCAAACTTTTCAAAGGTTTTACAAAACTTCTTTTTATATTTTTATTGTCAAATGCACGCCAATATATGAGTATATATATATATATATATATATATATATATATATATATATATATATATAGCATGTATACATATATAGACATAAAAGTTTCCATCCGTTGATTCAATACCTTTGGGTAACAAAGACACACTTCAGTTATACACGTACAATACTAGTAACTATAATAGGTATAGTTAGGAGATACTACTTACCATTCCAAGTACAAGCAAATCACACAAGAGTCGGTTTATTTATGAGTCTATACTAATACATTACATATTATATGAAGAGATACGATTACATACAATTACAAGGCATACAATTTCAAGAATATACAATTTCAAGAGATACGATTACATAAGATAGTGTACTTGATATTCATGAAATTTTACATATTACAAGTACCATATCAAAGAGATATTTTCATATACAAGAACAAATAGACAATTTCATACGTAAATCTGTTTTATACTAGGTTTTGTGAGATGCTTCACGTACTTTCAAGTATGCATTATTAAGTCTTGTATTATATTCCATAATCCCTTGTAGGGGGAGCGTGATACTTGTGTATAGATCTATACGGGATTGACAATCCCGCACCTAAACTGTTAGCTACAGTTAGACCGGTAGGTCTGGGGTGACAAATGTCATAACATTCCAACGCCTGAAGAACGTTGTTACAGGCAGTCTGGGTCATTAGCATGGTTATAAAACTCACATGGAGTATTAAAAACACGTTGATTTACGGGGTTATCAAATACCTTAGCGATTTTATATATGTACACAAATCTACTATTTTAGACAAGAAAAACACCATGGTAGTTCATTTTTGGGACTTTTAAACTACCACCCACTTATAAACAAATATTGGATTTCTGAAGCAAACATTCAAAACAGTCGGGTCTTGGTAGAAGACTAAATTTTATACTAGTAGAAAATATGGGATTTTCTAGGGTTTTCAAACGTTTAGAATTACTTACAAAAATGTTCGTTGGTACAAACTTTCCTTCAAACATTTACAGGTCTTTCTTTACAGTTTTACAAATCAAAGTCACATAAATACTTATGAATTCACCAGCATTATTGCTGATACTCTATTTCAAAATAACTTGTATTCCCAGGACACGGATAGACAGGTACGACTACCAGGTTCTGTGAAGACGGAGCGATCAAGACTCGTCTTTTATTTTTGAATATTCATTTTTGTAGAATTATACTATGAAAGAACTCAAATGTAATTAAAATTATACTATTAATGCAATGGATGATGTTGTTGCTTGTTTACTACTTTGCATTGTTGTGATACATTACATGACGTCCTCCGCCACAGAACGTTTTCGCCGTTCTCGGTTTTGGGGTGTGACAGCTATGTCTTCTAAGGATCTGACAACTCATATGGCTATTTCTAAGGTAGTTTTTAGTTTTACCATTTGACCGAAACCCAATGGTAGTCCATTAGCAAATTTCTCTACCTTGGAGAGTTCAGTAGGAGTTAGGTAAGAAACTAGATCCATTATTTCCAGAAAGGCTGCAGTGTACGGGTTAACGCTTATCCTTCATTTCTTCAGGTTCTGGAATTCGTTGCTTATTTCTAGAAGGTCTCTCTCTGAGTAGTATTCTCTTTTCAACTGCACAAGGAAGTATTCCCATGACATCCTTCCTGCTTCTCCTTTTTCCATGGTACCGGCCATTCGTTTACACTAGGTTAACACTCCGGTTTTTAGTTGTTTGGCTGCGTAGACCATTTTCTGTTTGTTGTTATAGTCGCAACTTTCAAATGTCATTTCCATTTCATGGATCCATTCCATAATTATAATTGGCGTTGGTTATCCATGAAGACTTGGGGGTCGAGATGCTATGAATTCCTCATAACTGCATCCATTTTTGTCAACCCCTTCTTCGGACTGATCTCCATTTATCACGGGTGTAATAATTGTTGCAATGATTTCTCTCCTAGCTCCTTGGAGCAGCTGTTTGGCTCCTTCTGCTACTATCTCCCAAATTATAGCTTGAACTCCTGCCATTATGAGGGATTTAACTGTTGACACAACTTCAGGTGCCTGCTCGATCACATGAGGCTCAGTCTGTTGGTTCCCGTTATCTTTCCCCAATCCATTACGTGTTCTCACCATGACGTTCTATACACTAAAGTAGGCGTTCAGTGTACAAGAGGCGATTTTATTATGATGGGGAAGATTTTATTATTGTTTAGACGTGTAGATTCTCCTTATTCCCTAGAAAAGTTATATGTCAATTTTAATACAGTAAGTATTGTTTAGAAGCTTGAACACATAAATTTTCCTTTCTTACCTTCAAGGTCAGCAATAGACCTTAAATTCTTTTAATAGCAATCTAAGTAAGCACTTATGGCATGCTCTGTTACATACCAGTTAGCATATAAGACATTTCTTCCTAAAGTATGCTAGGGCATATTATAGCAAGTAAGGTATACAACCTAAGTTATGTTATATAAATATTTCTTATTTAGCACATAATCTTATTTAATGCATTTACCCTACAATATTCTAGTGCATGTGTCTATTTAGGTATACAACCTAAGATGTTCTAGACACCTATCTCACCATCATTGTTTGGCATTCTAAGTTTAAGTCTAGAAATAAATCCTTAATCCTAGTTCGCGTAAACTAATGTTCTGATACCAACTGTGAAATCCTTTAATTTTCAGAACCAATTAAAAAATTTCTTTATGCTTATATTATCATGTATGCGAAATTTCCCTGATAAATTGAAAATTTTAGTATAAGTGATTGTCTCTATTTAATAAAACCCTAAGGATGTCACAATCGATACAGAAACATAAGTTACATCGTAAAGACCTAATGGTCCTGAACTCTATTGCAGCATAAAGACCCACCATGTTATTGATGACTTTCACTTATCCATCAGATTGTTGTTCAGATGTAGTGCTAAAGTTGAGCTCAATCCCAACATCGCTAAAGGGTTAGCCAAAAATGGGTAGCAACTTGAACAACATCAAATATATGTTTTCATGGTGTGAAAATGAGCAATGTTTTAGAGATCATCCAATACTACAAACACAAAATCCATGTCATTTTGAGTCACCAGAGTTTCGGGGGGGGGGGGGGGGGGGGGTACACGTCTCGTTTTAGTTGTAGTATAAAGTATCCTCTATTCTTCCACAAGATAAGCCATGTGAATAAAGGTAATTGATTACCTTTTCTTATAGGGAATTCCTTGGGATGTAGGGTGACACCTTTTGAATTTATACTCCTTTAAAATCAAAAAGTCGCCTCTATGTAAGGATTAAAACTTGAATCGGACTGAAAAGAAACTGGTTTAGGGAAATGAGTGGATTGATAATTGGAACGTTAAGCATATATTGATGTTGGTGCCGGTTCAAATTTTCTAGTTTTTTTATTTTGTTTATTTTTATTTTTTTTACCGATTGGAACAGATACAACATGCATTGCATAGGATACAAACTGATGAAGCAGTTTCTATTCAATGGTTTAAATGAGTTATTTGAACATTCACAAGTTCAGATGACTTATTTGAGTTGCCGTCTTAAATGAGTTAAGATTCATCATAACGTAGAAAACATTTTAGCTTTGATACCTCATATTCATGAGACTATAACTCAATGAATATGTTACAACGTAAAGTGAAATTATCATCTAAAATGATATTGGAAAAAAAAAATATTATGTAATTTTGACTTTAAACAAATGAGTTATTTGAGTAAATAATTTTACAGATTCAACATCATGCAAAAAAAATTGAAAACATTTATTTTTTGATACTCCATCTTGGAGGGACGTTAACTCAATGAATATGTCATCAAATAAGGATGAAATTAAGTGTAAAATGAAATATAAATAATAAACTAAATGTTGAAAAAATATCATTTCATTCCAACTTAAACGGATAAGTTATAACAATTTAAATAATTTCATATATCTAACATTATGCAGAACCGGTCCAAACCGGTTTTTACCGGGAATATGTAAAAAACCAAAATGGAAATATGGATTAACAAGAACTAATAACCGGCCCAATAAATACAACGCAATCTGGTGCCGATCCCCAGCCTGGTCCAACCGGTTCATATGTTCACTCGTGCCTTTATGTTGTTTTATATCAATTTTCTTCCTAGTTACTTTGTATGGATGAGCAAAGGAACTGGCTCGGAAACCGAATTTGGTGGAGAATAGAAACCGAACCGCCGGTTCTACCGGTTCTTGTCGTGTCTTCAATGTTGGAACCGATCCTCGAGAAATAGCAACATACAGTTCCGATTTTTGCGCTTCTATGGGTTTTTGCCGATTCTATCGGTTTCGGTTTCTACCGATTCCCGGTTCCAAAAATCCATAAGAATATCGTTCCGGTCCCGGCCCGACCGGTTCCATCGGATTCCAATTCCGGTACCAGTTCCGACCGGTTTCCGGTTTATATATTCATCCGTACTTTGTAATCATATGGTGCAAAGGTTCAAATCCTACCACTATTTTGTTGATGATAACAAGCAAATTCACCTTTCTACTAAACGCATCATCTACTCTATTTTAATTTTAAAAAATAAAAATAAAAAATAAAAAAAAATAAAAATAAAAATAAAAAATAAAAAACTTACAACGAAATAATCTTATAAAAGACTGTTTTTAAAAAATAAAAAATAAAATAAAAATCTTTAGATATTTAACTCGGAGGAGGATATTATTAAGAATGGAAATGGTTATCCAAGAAGAAACAACTAAGCAAGGCGTGGGTCTAGCGTGCACGTGCAAGGCTTTCGTTTCCACCCAATTACACATTTCACGTGCAACTGCTGCTCAGAAATTATCATATCATTTTTATTTTATGTTTAAAATTCAAGCTACAAAAATAAGTATGAAACACGAAAACAAGTGTTAGTTATTTTATTAAAGCCTTCGTGACTCAATCGGTGACATTATAACACCCTAATTATTCAAAAATGTGTTCGTCAAATTTTAGTTCATGTTTTCTAATTGATATAAATACGAAAATCTGACACCCATAGTTTCTAATAATAAATGAGATATTGATGTTTAGAAAAATTTGGTCATATCATTTTACCTTCTCATATACATATATATATATATATATATATATATATATATATATATATATATATATATATATATATATATATATATATATATATATATATATATATATTTCAAAAAGCGGTAAAAATTGATATTAAAAATTAATTATCATCATACAACGAATGAGATGACAAACGGGCAACAAGTTACGTCGTTAAACTTTTTTGTATGGTAAAGCTAATTTTTTTAAAGATTACGTTCATAGATCTAGGGGATATAACATTGTTATGCATGATAATTTGTACTCTATTAAGAAGTTCCACCACATCCGGCGTGAGGAAACCAAACGTATCAACTGCAAATGGTATGAACACGTGTTGATTTTCTATGCACGATTTCTCATGTTTAGTGACTTTGCATGTAGCAGCTTTAAGGTCCATACATACGTGTTTCCCTCCGACATATCCAAAAATCAAAATGTCAGTCGGTCTAAGGGTTGACCTTTCTTCGGCTGCGTCAGTTAAGAAATTCACAGGTGCCTCTTTCTTGGCAGAAACCCCGAATCGCTTAAATATGTCAAAATAAAACATCCCTAACCATATCGTGACTGTATTTGAACCCCAGGAGTTCTTTACAATGAACTGCATGCTCTCAAAAGAGTCGAAACATGTCTTGCGACACACCGGACATATCTCGTCAACTGGGAATACTGGAATCATAGGCCAATATTTGAGGATAGTATGATACTCCACAAGAGACATATATTGGCCAAACCCATCCATAGGGATAGCTAGAAGAAAATTTTCAGCATGTGGTGCACATAAGCACTAGAAAACCGTTTTCTGTCAAGCCGTCATGTCGAGATGCACTTCCATATCTTGGACAATTTTACGAAAAAGGGCACTCACTAGTGTATTCTGGGATTTGGGGGGGTGTCCTTAGTAGTAAAACTGCTAAGATCAATATTCGGAAGCTTGTTACGAAGAAAAGACAATGCACAATCATAATCATAATCCATACCATATATGTCGCTTTCCTGTAAGATGTGGTCTTGTAATACCCAAGATTAGGCCATTGAGGCAACAAAAGCATATGAGGTAGCCTCTACTGTCGAGTATAAGCCCAAACCACCAAACCTAATGGGTAAGGAAACAATTCGCCATTATATGTCGCCAAAGAAAGGGCCACCACAAATTACAATGTCCTCAATCGCCCCGCGCAGCCCATTGTCAAAGAATATTGACGCCTCCACCATGTGAACGGGTTGGCACGTCCTCAACCCATAGAAAAGCTTAGCAATACCTATACAAGACCGAAGCAGAAGGAGCTCATTCTAGGGGTCGGACAAGGTAAAGCGCATCAAATTCATAGTGTTTTTGACTCTCTTTATGACTAAACTGTTAATGAAACTGACATCTCTACTAACAGCTCCCCTAATAAGTTTCACCCCCAAAAACGATAGGAATTGTGTTTTATTTATGTACTTACTAGGTTAAAACCCGTAGAACCCACGAGTGTTTATTTTTAATTGAATTTAAAAAATATTTATTTAATAAAATAATAATTCATTAATTTAGAAAACGTATGAATTGTAATAATATATTTTTCAATAATTTTTGATTTGTAAATATTTAATTACACAGTAAATTGTAAGTATTTAATTAGAAATGGAGTATTTAATTATAGCAATGTACATTGAAAGTATAATGCTATAATTAGGTTCACAGTAACAGCAAAACAAACAAAACATACTGGTATTATTAAAGCTTTGGATCTGACTCCAACTCTTTTTTTTTACAAACATATCACTTATTGTTGCCATCGTTGTTATATATGTGTCTGCAACTGTTGCTTATAATCTTACCTTAGAATAAACATGTTTACTAAACTTTTGTTGTACATTGTGACATCCCCATTTTCACGGCTAGAAAAGACTGATTTTGTTTATGTTTTATAAAAATCAGAGTACCTCTTTTAATAAAAATGTTGCGGAATTTGTTCCCAAAAAAACATGATAACTACGTTAACAAAGCATTTCTAAAGAAATGTATTTTTTTATTCACTTTTAAAACATTTGTGATGTCATCGTCAATACAGAAACATAAGCATAAACAGAACTTACATTCATTTACACTAGTGATCTACATCTCTTTTAAATCTCTCAGTGTAATGTAACTTCATATCGACACCTGTGATATAAATAAACTGAGTGGGGCAGGTTGGGAAACCTGGTAAGTACATAGGGTTTTCAACCCACAATAATACAATTATTATATTTAAACATCAAACAATCAACCCAATTACTCATTCCCATTATCTTCTTAAGGATTTACCCTAAGGATCAGCTAACCCTTGTTCATTCATTCCTAAGGATCATCCTAAGGAAACAACATGAAGTCCATTGTTGCCAATGACACAGTGGTCAAGCGCAGCTGCTAATATTATCGCGTAGGTGCAGCTGCCAGAATTGAGACATTTTCTATGAGGTGCTTCTGCCGGTATTGACCTTTAAACGCTATTGTCATGGTCATAAGGATCCCTATTAGGCGCAGCTGCCGATACTGTCCTTAGAGCGCAGCTGCTAGGACGTTTACCGTAGATTTAAAACATCTACGGGTTGTGGCGCAGCTGTCAATGCTCATCTATAGGGTACTAGGTCCATTGTTGCCAACGTTTACCTATAGGGCACTAGGTCCATACTACTAATGTTCATCTATTTCAGCTTTTATCCCTCATCATTCATCTACCCATGTTTTACCCAACATATTTTGTAGATATAAAATACTTTATACAGTTTACATCATTTAAAACATGTATAAAAATCTTTCACCAGCATAGACAACAAGTATTCAGACAATATGCACACATAGCACGTAGTTTATATTAAAATACTTCATATCTATGTGTAAGATGAAAGGGACTATGCACTCACCTTGTAAGGTGGTGAGTTGGCACTTGGACATCACTTCGTTACTCTTAAAACAATTATCCCTTGACGAAACCTAGTATCATTACCACTAGAGTTTAGTCTAACGTTTGACGAGACTAAATTAATAGTCTATCTATTATTACTATTATATAAACGTTAAACAATACTTATATAACCCATAATAATAGCCCAAATACTCCTTATAAGGTCCTAATAACAATACTATATTGAAACATAAGTTATACTAAAGATAGGGTAGGCATAGCTCCCTTACAACAGGTTTTCTCGAAAACTAGGCTTCGCTGGAGCAGCGCTCCCAAGCTGAAAGGCTCTTCTTCTCGGAGCCATCGGGCGCTCCGGGCTTCCGCCTCGTGCTAGCGAGGTTCCTTAGGCTTTTTTTATGGGGGGGGGGGGGGGGGTTAGGGCTTAGAGAGATGTTCTAGAGAGAGAAAGAAGTGGGGAAAGGTGTGAGGAAAAGAGGTAGCCTCGAGCCTCTATTTATAGGCCTCTAGGGGCGTTGCCACGTCGTGGTCTTGCGTAGGCTCCAAGTTTTCACCTGGTGCTGACACGTGACATCGCACATAGGGTGGAAATCAGTTGATTTTCAAAAATTCATAACTTTCGCATACGAGCTCTGTTTTCGACGTTCTTTATATCCACGCGTAGGTAAAAATAGGATCTACAACTTTCATTTTGACTCCGCCGGCTAACTCTCGACCAATCTTAAATTTAACAGTAGGAGGAGTTTAGACTGTTAAATGACCGCGAAGAATTCGTAATTCCTTCATACGGACTCCGTTTTCGCCTGTATTTTTACCGTTGAGTTCCTGTTAATGAGATCTTCAACTCTCATTTAGGTCGCGTAAGCCAAAAACCGCTTGAACTAAAATTCGAGTTTCGGGTCATGCATTGCTAAGCCGAATCTTAGAAAAATCATAACTTCCTCATACGAAGTCAGATTTGGGCGTTCTTTTTATAGATGTTCTCGGTTTAACGTATACTAAAACTTTGTTTTAGATCACTAAGGCTAAAAAGTCCTCCATAGTAAATTCACTATTTACGTCACCTGGTGTCGTGCCGATTTTGCCGTAAAACTTCGACGGGCCATAACTTTTTCGTTATAACTCGGATTTCGGCGCTCTTTATATGTACAGAACCCTTGAGACATATTCTACAACTTGGTTAAGATTATTTATTCTCAATAATATTTTGTCGAAAAGTCGTTTTCGACCCCTATTATCTCTAAATTAACTAGCCCGGATCTACGGGCTTTACATACATAAGCTGATAAACGTTTGCAAATTAACTATTTGAATTCACAAAGTATTTAACAAAATCAAGTTCTCATGTTCATTAGGTATTTCGTGTTTTTAATTGAAGAGGTAGAAGAAGAAGATGAGGAAATAAGAAAAAAAAAGAAGAAGAAAATCACTCATATACTGACAACATCACAGATACTGAAAAATCAGATCATGAAGAGCATAGAAACATTGGTAATCTTGATTTCTGGTTGTTTATTCTAACAAAAATAAACCGATCATAACATAATGTTAAATAAATACTACAAATTAATTTGAAAACACTAACCTGATTTGTGTTTATGGAAGCGTTGTAGGATTTAGAGGGCGGAGGATGATTATACAGTAAACCCGGTACCGACAGGAAGGATTGAAGAAGAACTGAAGAAGAATATTGTTTGCAAAAAATTCTAGGAAGCAGAATCGTGAACACAAAAAAAGCGTATAGATGGTATACTTGTATATATTTCGGTATTTGATAAATTGGTGCAGATTTTTTGGGATTTAATCACTGCAAATTATTTAATTTCCAATCACAATAAACAAACTTCCATATAAAATCGTGTAACACCCGAAATCAGAAAGACCAATAAAGGAAGGGAAAACCATAAGTTAAAGGGGTCAACTCGTCGAGTCCCGGGAGGAACTCGACGAGTCGGAGCGGGATCCGGGGGATCGATTAAGTAACCGACTCGGCGAGTCGGCAAAGAGGACTCGGTGAGTCCGGTCTGAAGAGGGAAACCCTAAATACGAGACTTTGTGCACTATTTAAACATCTCATTCTCCTTCTATCAGCCTCATTTGTAGCCCCAATTGTCCATAAGTTATCCACGAAACCCTAGTGCTCTCTTTGAGTGTGTGAGCCAATATTGAAGGATTTTGAGTGTTCCTGAAGCCTAGAAGGAGAAGAAGGAGTTGAGGGTTCAAGAGGAGGGTTGTGGATCCAAAAGATTCATCTCTTTTGCTGCTCATTTTGGTAACCAGGTTCCTTACTTGTCTTGTTATTTGTTAGATCTCTTCATGTCCCTCTTTATGAGATTTTGGACCAAGTATGATGCATTTCGGGATTTGGACGTCCTCAAGATGGATCCCTTCAGCTCTAGGTGTGTCTTGGCCTAGAGACCCATAAAGTATCAGTTTTTGGTGTGTTGGTAAAGCATCTTTGCCCCAAGCCCTAGCCCTAGAGTGTTTAACGCCCATATCTCTTTGGTTTCACGTACAGTTTGCAACTTTACGTGAGGGATAGACTTGGGAAGAGTGGATCTACAGTTTGGAGCCCCAGCATGGCTCGAAAAGCCACTGTATGGATTAAGATCTGAAGCGACTCGGCGAGTCACATGGGTGGACTCGGCGAGTTGGATGAAGATAGGCAGGAACTCGACGAGTTGGAAGAACAACTCGACGAGTCTGTTCTTGGACTCAGCGAGTCAAGTCGCGAAACCCCAAACCCTTCAAGTTAAGACTTGGATCAGTGAGTTGAGTGGGGACTCAGTGAGTTGGACAGGTCAGGACTCGGAAATCGGTAGACTCGGCGAGTCAGGGGCTGACTCGACGAGTCGAGTCGCGAATGAAAGGATTCTGAGCCTAGGAACTCGGTGAGTCAGTAAGCAGACTCGGCGAGTAGGGTTGACCTGGAAGGTTGGCTTTGATCAGGACTTGGACTTTGACCAGGGTTGACTTAGCTGAATTTTGGGAGGACAGTTAGGCTAAGTGTTGTATTGATATTGGTAGCTCGGGTAGCTAGTGGAGTAGTGGTTCAGAGAATTGTCGGACTACAAGCAGACAGTAGCAGCAGAAGTTCAACAGTTCGAGGTGAGTTCCCCTTTGTGTGTATGGGTCTACGGCCAAAATGCCGGCCCATGTAGTTATGAGTAGGAAGACCCGAGGGTTAAACCTAGGCGCAGTATGCTAGAATAATATTTAGGACCAAGGTCCAACGATAGCGGGTGGGTGCCCGAGGAATGGTTTATATGATAGTTTATACTTGTTGTCTGTGTGATACATGTATGTGCCTGGTAGGGAGGTAAGTGTGGGCGAGCTCCCGTATCTCACCAATATGAGAGTGTGGACGGTGTTCCACATCTCATTAGCAGCAGAACAGGGGCGAGGCCCAAGTTAGGGAAAGAGTGAGTGTGGGTTGGGCCCGTATCTCACTATCAGTAAGAGCATGGACGGGGTTCCATGACTCATCAGTAGTAGGACAAGGGAGAGGCCCAAGATAGGCGAGGCCTCGGGACAGGATTTACTAGTATATGTTAGCTTATATGTTGTGATATGCTTATGTGTTAGTATATGTTAGCGGGCGAGGCCTAAGTGAAATAGATCTGTATCCGAACGGGGCTCGAAGCTATACGGGGCCTGGAGCGGAGGGGCTGTTGTAGCGGGCGAGGCCCGAAGTAGCGGGCGTGGCCCAATATATGCTATATGTGTTTATGCAGGGTATGTGGTAGGTTGGGGAACTCACTAAGCTTCGTGCTTATGGTTTTGAATTTTTGTTTCAGGTGCTTCCGGTAGCGGAGGGAAGAGCTCGGGGTGATCGCATGGCACACACCATTGATTAGTCAGCCTGGGATGTTTTACTCTGATAATGAAAATATGTTTTGGAAATGATACTCTGAATTCATGTTATGACTTATGATATGTTTTATGAATATGGCTTTGGTAATGATTTAAAGAAAAAATTTTGGTACGGATTTTTGGGATGTTTCAAGTTGGTATCAGAGCCTTGGTTTGAGGGATTCAGACATACTCTCGGGTATGTCTGAACTCAAACTAAGGGATTGGTCTAAAAGTTTTCAAAATGAAAAGGCTGTTTTGTTAAAAAAGTTTTTAGAAATGAAACAGTTTTAGAAAAGCGAAAAGAATTCAGAAAGAACAAGAACTTTGATAAGAGAAAAGGGTGTGGTGCATGCAATGAGCCGAGCTCAAGTAAGTACCCCAAAATTGATGCAAAACATGAGGGTAGGTTTTAAACATTTAAAACATGGAGGATCAAATAACAAATAATTCCAATTAACAATTAATATCCTAATTATCTATATATGATTTATTCAATATTTCTTTTTAAGATAATTACCAAAATAATCAAAATAATTAATTAATTATCATATAAGGAAATTAAATATTTAATTAGTTGATAATTACCTTTAACTAGATCAAGATAATAGTTATATTTATCAGAAAAACGAATTAATATTGATCTAATTAGTTTATGGTAAGTTAAGATAAGATAAACACAAAGAAATCCCGAATCTGGCCATTCCTGACGCCTGGACTCGCCGAGTGCACAAAGGGACTCGCCGAGTCAGGCCTACTCGCCGAGTCCACTTTGAGACTCGCCGAGTCCATGACTCAGAAACCAAAAATTCGAATTTTGCAGGTTTGTTTCAGTTAATCAAGCAACAATTTACAGAAAACCAAGCTAGGCTCTGATACCACTGATGGGTTTTAGCCATAAGAACTTTCCTATGTGCGCATGCAAAACCCTAATGCTTGGATCTAGGCTTTCTAATAAACATGCTTTGAATCCAAGTCTTCTAATGACTAATTAGGCTAAATAACAACATTGAAACAGATCTAGAATCATACCTTTGAGTTCCTTGTTGATCTTGAGGTCTTGGAGCTTCTAGAGTCACAAATGTCACTCCTCTAATGGCTTACAAACACCAAAGCAAGGAGGATGATTTGGGAGAGAGGAGAGGGGAGGAATTTCGACCAGAGGTTCCTTACTTTTGGTCAAGTGTCGAATTCCATCAGCCATGGGGTCTATTTATACTTGTAGACTCCTTAAGGATTACAGATAAGTCCCTATCAGATAATCTTCTCTTAAGGCTATCCAAATCCATTCCTAGATAACTCTAATGGACGATTTTAGCTATCCTAATCCTCTTAGAATTCGTCCATAATATATCCAAATGGATTTACAGTCTAAAGCTTAACTATCAAACAATTGACAGTTTATACCCCTTTATTTAATTAATCTCTTTAAGTCACCAAATTAATTCTAATTAATTCTATGACTTATATTAATCAAATAACAAATATATTATTCATTATATTATTCCCATAATATATTAATAATATTTACTCTCTCTTATTAAATCATCCTATCAAGTTGCTATGGTGAAGGCAACCCAAAAGGACCATGCACAACCGGATATAGTTACAGCCTTAGACACTATTCCAACAGTCTCCCATAGCAACTATATCCGGTTGTGCATGGTCCTTTTGGGTTGCCTTCACCATAGCAACTTGATAGGATGATTTAATAAGAGAGAGTAAATATTATTAATATATTATGGGAATAATATAATGAATAATATATTTGTTATTTGATTAATATAAGTCATAGAATTAATTAGAATTAATTTGGTGACTTAAAGAGATTAATTAAATAAAGGGGTATAAACTGTCAATTGTTTGATAGTTAAGCTTTAGACTGTAAATCCATTTGGATATATTATGGACGAATTCTAAGAGGATTAGGATAGCTAAAATCGTCCATTAGAGTTATCTAGGAATGGATTTGGATAGCCTTAAGAGAAGATTATCTGATAGGGACTTATCTGTAATCCTTAAGGAGTCTACAAGTATAAATAGACCCCATGGCTGATGGAATTCGACACTTGACCAAAAGTAAGGAACCTCTGGTCGAAATTCCTCCCCTTTCCTCTCTCCCAAATCATCCTCCTTGCTTTGGTGTTTGTAAGCCATTAGAGGAGTGACATTTGTGACTCTAGAAGCTCCAAGACCTCAAGATCAACAAGGAACTCAAAGGTATGATTCTAGATCTGTTTCAATGTTGTTATTTAGCCTAATTAGTCATTAGAAGACTTGGATTCAAAGCATGTTTATTAGAAAGCCTAGATCCAAGCATTAGGGTTTTACATGCGCACATAGGAAAGTTCTTATGGCTAAAACCCATCAAAAATACCCATACAATTTTATGTTATGATTATCAATTAGTCGAACAACATGCTAGATTAGTACTAAGGATCTAGGGAGGATGCCTTATGTGTCTGTTATATGTGTTTTGAGCTGCATGATAGTGCTGATTATACAGTAGTAGGATAGCCTGTTTAGGTTATGCCTGAGTTTATGAGCTTATGTTGCATGCTAGTACAGGTTCTTGATATGAGGATGTGATTGTTTGAGTATGTTATGGTTAGATTTTCCCTTGTATAAATGTTGCTTGCTTTGTGCATTGTGGGATTCTGAGTGATGGGAGTTATCCATTAGGTGAATACGTCACATCACATGTGGTCAGGGTTGAATAATCTCAGAGTGCTGGATTTGGCCCTATTGCGCAACTCTTGTCTGAGTCCATCCGTTGTAGGGACGAGTCTTTTACTCGAAGAATTATCTGATCCTTGTCACATGTGATGGTATTCAGGTGATGGCTAATTGGCATCACAAGGAGGCCTTCAACGGCTGAGGACTGGTTTGGTTGAATTCAGAAGTTTCCCTAGGGTAAGCCTAGGATGAGATAGTGTTGGGAGCAGTAGTAGTAGAGAAAGGGACCTGGTAGAGTCGAAGCAGTTCTTGAGGAAAGTACGGATAGATGTGGAAGGTAGTATGGGCCCGTACTACTGAAAGCAGAGGATCCGTACTCGATTCAAGAAAGGTCGAGATGAGACCGGGGAACTTGTAGTGTGTGTGTATGATCCCTCAGCAGTGATGAGTATTCTGATAGTGTTGCAATATGTTTTCAGCATGGTGACATTGCGAGAGAGACCAGTGGGCGGATCAGGCGCCAGAGAGGGATCAGGCTCGGGTTCAAGGGTCGAGCAGCTCGAGGAGCGGATGAGGGAGTTGATATCAACTGAGGTTACGCGCGGTATCCTAGATCTGACTCCTGTGATCTTTGGCACAATCAAGGAGGGTATACTGGAGATCTTGGATGAGAGGCTAGGGGCCTTTCGTACTGAGATAATGGCTTTGATGGGAGCGCGTACTATGACATTCCGAGAGTTTAGAGCTTGCGGAGCGCCGGATTATCATGGGGCTAGGGACCCCATTTCTAGCAGCAGGTGGTTGGCCGATGTTGCCAACACATTCCGTACGATTCGGTGTCCTGAGGGGGACAAAGTCAGACTCGCCTCCTGTCTTCTGAAGGACAGAGCGAGGGATTGGTGGGAGGAGGTTGGTCACGCCATTGGTGATGATGCCGCGTTGGACGTGGTGACATGGAGCAATTTCTCGGCCAGGTTCAGGGCTGGTTTTTCGTCGATTATTGAGGTGCAGCAGCTGGCACGAGAGTTTCAGGATTTGACGCAGACTACTGAGACTGTGGTGGAGATCACCGCCAAGTTCAGGGAGAGGTCCCTCCTTGTTCCGCAGTATGTCGCAGACGAGGAGATAAAGAAGGCCCGATATCACGAGATGTTGAGGGATGACATCAGGCAGTTTGTGAGCAGGTCCAGCTACAAAACGTTGGAGGATATGATCGCACGAGCTAGAAAGAGATATTGATTTGGAGCAGATCCGGAAAAGGAATCCGGATGAGGTTCAGGTAGCCACAGGTTTGGGCAAAAGGCCCAAGGGGTCAGATTTGAGATCGAGGGATTGCCAGAGTCGCGGCTGATGCGGGAGGTGCGGCAGGACGCACGAGGGTGCGTGTAGGAGTGGTAGTGGTGGAGATTCAGGCTGCTTCAAGTGTGGCCGGACTGGTCATCTTAGTAGGGATTGTACTGCTACCACCACACAGGGATCAGACTTGATATGTTTCCACTGTAGTCAGCGGGCCACAAGAAGGCCCAGTGCCCCAGTTTGTTTTCGGCTGGACGGGTGATAGCACCTTCCCCTACAACATTGAGGATCACAGACGGCCGTCAGGGTCGAGCAGAGGCGCCTGCGGTAGGAGGCAGGGCTTTTCAGATGACTCTTCGTATCCCACTCATCTTGATAGAGACCATTGAGAACCCTAACCTCATAGGTACACCAGTCGGAACTCGCTAACTACACGAGACGGAAATCTGCATCCCATAGGTGAAGGTTGTTGGAATGACAAGAACATACCAGAATTCACTCGGGAATGCAAGGACAAACAAAATAGGAAGTACCCTCCTGCCTCTACTCGGTCATTCATACCTACTACCTTGCCTAGACCTGAATTTCGGGACGAAATTCCCTTTAACGGGGGGGGGGGGGGGGTGATGTGACAACCCAAAATCTATTCCGTCATTTTTAACCTTTTCCGTTAATAAGCCTCGCTTATTTAACTGTCCGTTAACCTTTTGGAAGAGGTTAATTAATTTAAGACTTTTATAATGACTTGATAAGGGTTGAAAAAAATTAGAAACACCCACAAAATACCCTTAAAAATGTGTGGTTGCAACCAAGTCAAAATTTGACCGTTTAATCGGGTGCGACCAAAAAGCCCCATTTAACAGCAGTATCGGGTAGATTTCCACTGAGCCCCAACCCTAACCCCTATATAAGGGTGAGTGGAGTCCATTAGAGACCTTTTACACTCTCCCCACTCTCTCTCTCTCTCTCTCTCTACAACTTAAATTCGAGCCAAAAATCGTCCGTTTCGAGCCCCAAACGAGTAGGTAAACTATCCTAACTCGTTGTATAACTTATCTAGCCTGCAAATTCGAGTTTAAAACATAAAATAGGGACAAGATCATGTTTTTATAGCCCAAGAACACTCTTGGGCCGTGAACACCATTTAATGGGGTTTTTAAGCCCCAAAACCCCTCCAAATTGCCCCTAAGGCTTAGATATGACTTTTAGGCTTACATATTCGGACTTAGAACACCTTGAAAGGAGTTTTTGAAGAGTAAACATGAGTTTACTTAGAACACCTATGAGGTTAGGGTTCTCGGAAGGGTAGAGCTTTTCAGTATTTAGAACATAGTGTACTTCTATGGCAAGATCATCACTGGTGTGACCGCCATTCCGAAGTTCCTAACGTTCTCTCATACTGGGAGTGTAGTCCTTCAGGTTGGTTCTCAGGAAGCTCGAGTTATCTTTGTTTTCGCGTTTCCTGTCAATTGGCTTTTAGAGGCTTTCTAAATCATCGGATGGGTTGCGTGTCTATGGTATCTGTTTGCTGTAGAGTGTCTATCTCAAGCTCGTGCAAAATGAACCTGCACTTCTGATGCTTGAGGTATTTCTAACGGAAACCCTCAGGGTCAGGGAGATAGGATTTCACTAGATGAGTGTTGGACTATCTCGGGAGGTGGTTCTACTATTTCTGCATGGGATAGTATTCGTGGAACACCTAGTAGTCCAATGAATCTCCAAGACTTTGGTTTATTCTAGTGCGGAAAGCGTGTGCTCTTGCATAACCCCTCGAGTAACACCAAGGCTGGTATTAAGTCTATAATCTCTTCGGGACCTGGGTCATGAGGCTTAACGCAACTACTTTCGCACTTTGATCAAGTATTCTAGGCTGCGGAGGTTATCCTGTGGTTCTCGGTATTCTAGTGTTTACTTCTGAGAATGAAGTCTATTGTCTACAGGGCAATGACGATTTCCTCCATGCGAGAGGGTGGAGGGTTATAGGCACTACTTGTCTGTAATAGGGTGGACGAAGTGCTTGAGTAGTGCGAGCATCTACTGCAACTACTCTTCTGAAGGTTCTGAATTTTCCCGGTCTAGGTCAAATCTAGTGAGTATAGGGCTTCATTACTCAGAACTTTAATCCCTTTACTAACTGAGGGTGTTAGCTAGTATGTGGGATTAACCGGTATGACAACAAATTTCGGATTCGTGGTCATTATAGTAGCTCAACCCGCAGTGGTTCTCTTGACTCCAACTCCTATTTTATGGAATAGGATGAAGGGCTTTACTATGAGGTTCATGGTAGAGCTCATACTTGGCTTAACCACTAATACTTGGTGTATGCAAACCGTATATAATTGAGGTCAGCAGGATGTTCAGTTATGCGACTCCACCCTAGACCCACAACCCAACGAGGAACAGGGAGTAGGGAGGAAGCACACATCTTAAATCTTTTTGATCTCAACTATATACCACCTTTATGCATATACCTGGTTATAGTGGTCAGTCCCATGAGTTCTATCCTCTAGGTTCACGAACCTGATGTGCGAGGTGCGAAGGGTCTTTCTGGGGAATCTACGAAGTATGCTTCGGATGGTTATTGTCTTCTGGAGTATATCGCAGTGTCTTTCGCTTCGGTTTCCATTTGTCTAAAAGGGGTTTGGTCAACAGCGCGTGGTACCCTTCCCTTGGGTACTTCGAAAGGTCTGAGATAAGAGGGACGACAGACGGGTCGTATTAGGTTTGATTATTTGTATTATGTTTAGGTTCGGAAGAACCTTTATTTGCCGACATGGCTACGGAGAAAGTTCTTTTTACACAGCACTAGGGATGTACACATGGTTGCACTAGGTCAAACCATGATCGATAGAGTCATTGAAGTTGGCATACCTCGACAGGATATAAAATGAAGATCGATAGAGTCATGCGCCGATCAGGCACACAAGTTCTAGGCATCTAGGGTTTCGTCCTGTGTATCACTGCCGCGGATACTTGGACCGATAGAGTCGACGCGGAACTATAGAGAGTCCTAAGTGTTTCTGAGTAGAGTACCTTTTCATGAATGGATTCTCACGAGACATTTCTATAATCGCCTAACATATACTAGTCATGTATAATTAAGGTGGGGAGGACTGTTGACTGAGCGACTCCGCCCTAAATCCACAACCAAACAAGGAACAGGAAATGAGGCGGCATTCACTCACTCTAGGTCTATCCATCTTAACTATACATGGCCGTAACATATATGTTTAGCCATATAGTTTTACCTGATGAATTTTAAATTGTATAACAGTGCTGCGACTTTCACCTTACTGGGAAAAAAATTACATTTAAAATTTGCCTTTCAATGTTTTCAGTTAGTTATCTGAGATCGAGAGTCGTACCGGAATCTACCGGGTTCCTTGATGCTTCTCTTTAAGCAGTAGAGTTAGGCTCCTCCTGTGTCTTTGTTGTTTCCTTCAGTTGGGCAATCCCTTTTGAAGTGTCCAATCTCACCACATAGACGGCAAACTGGATTGGTCGTCACATTGGTGATTGATGCAATACGCTCCACCGGAGTTCTGCATACACGGGCAGTATGCCCCTTCATGTGGCACCTAGCACATAAGAGTTCCCGACATATACCATGATGATGGTAGCTACACTTGCCGCAGTGGGAAAGGTTTCCTAGGTATGGCCTTCTTGAAGTCAGGAGGGAAGGGTTGACAGGGGTATTGACTGCCTCAGCTCGTTGCCCTTCGGAAGTTCCTTGAGCCGAGGTACCTCCCTCCTCTATCTTGACTTTTCTCTTTAGTGGATTTAGTTGAGGTTCTTGGGTGGCTGGGTATGTAGGGGTTGGTTACTGCTGTCCATTGCTAGGTTCGGGATTCCCGATAGGGCCCTTGCTAACATTGGCGTTGTTAGCATTCAGGTGAGCCATGACAGCTGCTACGACTGCCGAGACTGCAGCTTGGAACGTAGCTTCATCGAATAAGAGAGTAGGTTTCTTGCTTGTGGACTGGTTGCGTTTCTTTGGAGGCATGGTTTTTCCTACACGGAAAGGAATACAAGATAATGAGAGACGATGACTAGCCCTGGACATAACTGTCCCGACTGTATTAGGCATAAATTTTTCCCGTGCCTCGGGTACTGGTTGTCTGAGTGTCGACCTACATCCCTGTGATGTAGTCCTGGTAATAAAGGTAGGAGTGTGAGTATCGGAAAAAGGCCATAAGATGCGAGTCGTTCCTACTAAGTTACCTTTATACTGGGAAAGGTTTCACTCTCCGGTCTGGAAAGATTTGAGAACAGTTCGGAACGAAACCGCGGAAAGAGAGGCTCATGAAGGCTTATGGCTAAATACTCTCAATAGAGGTGTGGGAATCCGCTCTAATCGTGTGACTGGCAACGGGAAACGACGATTTACCTAACACATAGCGTGAGTAGTGTAACCACTAACTCACTAAATTGTATTATTTTAAGGGTGTTTAGCGTGACGAACACGAGGGTAAGACACTTCTTGGGTTCCATGCACTGGCTCCCTCTGTCTGCCTTGTATCTTTGATTGGAATCGGCGTTGGTTTCCTTCGGGTAGTTACCTAGGGTTCTTTTCTCATGAAGACACATTGAATTTCTACTCCACCTTACTCCCGAATCCGACTCCGGGTGTCATCACTTCATGATGGATGACTGGGAATTTCGGAAGTTTAGGCGAATTTCTCACCAATGTCCCTAAAAAGATATAGGCATTTGGTGAATTCAATAGTCTCAACCCAGTTCATTTATTTCCGAACAGGAAATCTTCTCAATGAACCTCTTCTGGGTTTGCATCAACTCTTCTGTCAAGCACTGAAGTGGATAGGGTTGTCTACAGGGTTCGTGCGAGAATGGAAATGTCTAAAGAATCCTAAAAGATTATTAACACTTCACTGGATGATCCATACCGAGTCCTGCTACGATTACACAGGGTATACAAATCATATATAGCTTAGATCCGGTAGGCCTTCGAATATGTGATACTACTCTATATCCACATCCCAACGAGGAAAAGGAAGTAGAGCGAAACCACACATTCTTAGCCTATGGGATCCTTATTATATATAACCTTAGGAGTACACCCTCTGTAATTGTAGGTATATCAATAAGGATCTTTTTAATTCTTCACACAAGGTTAGTTATGGATCCTAAAATACCCCTATGGTATTTTAATTTCTTGTTTGGTTCTTATCTTCTGAATATGGTTCTGGGATTAGTGTGAATCTTTTAGTGTTCCAAAATACTCCTATAGTATTTTGACTTTATGTTTGGCTCTAGCATTCCTAGTTGGTAACTTTCAAACCTGTTGCTCACCACTATCACTCCCAAGCACATGTTCATCGCATCTCGAATAAATGTAGTTGATCAGGTTACATTTATTCCAGCTTACGATTACATAACTGCCCAGGTTTGATGGCAATGCTCAACATCCGAAGACTTTTATTATTGTTCTTCTTGTGATACTTTTGTTCGAGTGTTTAGGTTTTGGATGTTCTTATACTTTGGTAAAATATGGTTATATTTTAAAGTATAATTCTTGGTCAGAGTGTTTTATCCCTTTTGTATTTATAGGCTGTATATCTTTTATGAATTGATATACTTAGCTCACTATAAACAATGCTCTGATACCAATCTGTCACACCCCAAAACCGGAACGGCAGAAACGTTATGGGGTGGATGACGTCATGTCAAGTATCACAACACATGCATTATAGTAATCAAAGTACAACAAAACATTGCATTAATAGTAATAGTTTTACATGGTTTACATTACAATACAACAAAGTAATACATGTAATAATATAAGTGCAGTTTGGTACTAAGTTGTCTTCATCAACAGCTCCAGGAATGTACCTGTCTAATGCTGACCTGAGAATACAAGTTATTTGAAAAGCGAGTATCAGCATTTTTAAAAATGCTGGTGAGTTCATAAGTATTTACTGTCATTTTATTCAAATAACTTTAATAAAAGTGGTAGTTCTAGAGTATCCATTAAGTTAGAGTCCTTTCCAAAAAATCCTATATTTTCTTTATAAAAGCAGTCTTCTACCAAGACTAGACGGAGTTATGTGGTAAAAAGTAGTTTTCCCTTAATCACTATCATTATCAAAATACAGAATTTGATTATTAAAGAAAGCAAGAGAAATCAGGGAAAATAACATATGCCTCAGCAGTGAAGACTGCTGACTAAGGCAAAAGGAGTCATAGACTCCAGGAGAGTATCGAACGAACGACACGCCTGGCTCAGTCTAACAAAGGGAGACACAGACCCCAGACGGTACCAAATGAAAGGTACGGCTATCAAGGTCTAAAAACAGAGACTACAGACCCCAGACAATATCAAATGAAAGACACAGCTAGTAAGGTCTAAAACAAGGAATACAGACCCCAGACAGTATCAAATGAAAGATACAACTAGCAAGGTCTAAAACAAGGAATACAGACCCCAGACAGTATCAAATGAAAGATATAGCTAGCAAGGTCTAAAACAAGGAATACAGACCCCAGACAGTATCAAATAAAAGAGAAAGCTAGCAAGGTCTAAAAATAGTGTGACTCTGTGAGTGGGTTTTCAGCATATATTGTAAAGTACAGTGTAAAATACAATGTGAGATATCGTTACCTTAAGGCCATGAATTATAAGGTAACCTAGGATACTCGTAACCATACTAACCGACACTAGAGTACCTGACGCCCTACAAGCGTCAATATGAAATATGACATTTGTCACCCCTTGGCTTGGTAGGTCGTGGATTGTAGCTAGCAGTCAGGGTGCGGGGGTGTCAATCCCGTATAGATCTATACACACAATGTCCGCTCTCCCTACAGGAGACTCTGGTTACCAACTAGACGACGGAGAAGGCCGTGTCCCGAAGATGCATCCCAAATAGTGGGTAGTGGGTTTCCAATATAAGTGCTAAACTAGAGGTAGAGACTCATAACTGAACTGAATAATGTAAACCTATATGTCTATGCTTGTATACATAATATATAACTAATGAATCAAACGACCTTCGGACGGACATCCGATCCCACCAGACCACATCTCAACGAAGAAAAGGAAATATGGCGGACAAACCTTCCTAATTCCTTCAATCATTATTTATATGCATCTATACAAGCACAGGCATACATCTAACTACGGTTGAGTGTGTAACAAGTGGAAACATATCGTAAAGTATAACCAAATTGTGATGTATAACCGAATCGTGTGGAATAACCTAATCGTGAAGTATAAGCGTACAGTGTGGAATAACCGAATCGTGAAGTATAAGCGTTACCAAATATAAGTGTATCATGAAGTAGAAGCGACAACAAGTGAATTAAGAGCGTCTAATAGGCATAAGCGACTACAAGTATAAGCGAAATAGAGGCAATAACAAGTATAAACGCATCACGAAGTGAAAGCGTTATCAAGTAGGAGTTTAAACTAAGAGGGAGTATCAAAACATGGAAGAAAACCTTTATACTTGAGAAAATCACAACTTGGTGTTCTTTGGTAAAATAAGTTTGAAAACCTTTAGAAATTCTTTGGAAACTTTTCATAAACCAGTTTAAAATGAACTTTGATAAAACAGTATAAGTAAGAGTTTTGAACAAGTGAAAACCTTTTGGAAAACCATTTGTAATATCCTACTTGGTAAAACAGTTTACAGTGTGGTAAATCCTTGTACATGCGGTTTATCAATCACATGTGATTGATATGATAACTGGCATGTTTAACTTGTATTCCCCCCTATAAAACATGTAAAAACATTTAAAAGGTTCATTCAGGGGTATGAACTCACCTGGTGTAAGTGGATCCGACGCAGGTGGCGGTTGGGTGCCCGGTGTCAAGTAAAGACTTGGACACACTTAGTGACCTATTTAACATATGATAACATATGTTTACATACAATTAGTATATATATAATACTAATTAAACAAGTATACGCACCCTAAAGAGCGGAAAACACTTTGGTTAAGTGTTGGGGTGTCTCGGGTAACATTTAAGGGCTTGAATGGCTTAGGAATGGAGTTAACTCTCCAAGAGTAAACTCTATATATAGAGTTCACGGCCCTGGGGCAACTCCCCATGAGTTTACGGCCGTAAACTCATGGTGAGGGTGTTCTAGGATGCTTAAAGGCCTTATACCAATTGTGGAATTTTGCTAGGTTCAATTCTAATGTGTTTGATTGGATTTAAGGCACTTATATGGACCAAATGGGAGTTTATGGCCCTAAACTAGGGAGTTTACGGCCGTAAGCTCCTATGTACATATCTTTTGGTGTTTTAAGGGCTTAAATGGTAGAGGATAAAATCCTAAGCATTTTTCCAAGTCAAATGCGGAGTTTAGGGCACCATTTAACCCCTTTATAGGAGTTTACGGCCCAGGTACCCTTTCATGAGGGGTTTACGGCCGTGAAATCCTTATGGAGTTGTTTTAATTGATTTTAAGGTCCCTAGCTTGTTGGTGGTTGATTCTTGAATTTATTCTAAGGCCATTGGTGTGTTTAAGTGGCTTTTAAACACTCAAATATGAGTTTACTCCCCATGAAGAGGAGTTTATGGCCCAAGCATGTTCTTGGGCAGTAAACTCATGTTTACTCTTCAAAAACTCCTTTCAAGGTGTTCTAAGTCCGAATATGTAAGCCTAAAAGTCATATCTAAGCCTTAGGGGCAATTTGGAGGGGTTTTGGGGCTTAAAAACCCCATTAAATGGTGTTCACGGCCCAAGAGTGTTCTTGGGCCGTAAACACATGATTTTGTCCCTATTTTATGTTTTAAACTCGAATTTGCAGGCTAGATAAGTTATACAACGAGTTAGGATAGTTTACCTACTCGTTTGGGGCTCGAAACGGACGATTTTTGGCTCGAATTTAAGTTGTAGAGAGAGAGAGAGTGGGGAGAGTGTAAAAAGTCTCTAATGGACACCACTCACCCTTATATAGGGGTTGGGGTTGGGGCTCAGTGGAAATCTACCCGATACTGCTGTTAAACGGGGCTTTTTAGTCGCACCCGATTAAACGGTCAAATTTTGACTTGGTTGCAACCACACATTTTTTAAGGGTATTTTGTGGGTGTTTCTAATTTGTTTCAACCCTTACCAAGTCATTATAAAAGTCTTAAATTAATTAACCTCTTCCAAAAGGTTAACGGACAGTTAAATAAGCGAGGCTTATTAACGGAAAAGGTTAAAAATGACGGAATAGATTTCGGGTTGTCACATAGATCTCTGGCTATGGCAAGCTCGGTTCTTCAGTATATTGATTGTGGTATAGCAGAAAAGATTGGGAATTCTTCTCAAGCATTAAGAAGTAAGGTATAAGCAGGATCAAAGTTGGGTAGAACCCTCCGAGTGTACAAGGGTAAGAGCACGCAGATCCAAATTGAATACGCGACCTCTGAGAAGGGAAAAGAAGTAGCACATCGATTGATGGATTGAGGGCTCAGCGTTGGGAGTTTGAGAAACTTCCCAACAGTTAGTTCATGTAATCAAGATGGATAGTATCGGGTTGGGAATTCGGTTGGAGGATCGCCTGTAGGACTCGAAAGATTCGGAATGAGGATCTTGAGAACGGTTAGCATGGGATGCTTTCGTGCTAGTAATCAGTGGCAGAGACAACATGAAGAGCATGGTGGAGCGGCGGGAGAGCCGCAACTTTCTCCAGCAGCAGTAAGAGGTGGGAAGTGCTATAAGACTACGGGTTAGCCGTAACATTCACTAGCAGTTAGTGGGTATGGAAGGTGTGGTAAGACTACGGGTAAGCCGTAGCATTCCCTAGCAGCTTAGTTAGCGGAGTGTGGGCGGAGACCCGTATCTCCAAGTTAGCAGAGTTGGGGCGAGGCCCTTACCTCCCAGTGATCTAGGTAGGAATTAGGAATGGGTAGTGACGAGAATAGTGTGGAGCTTGCCGCATAGCCCTAGAGAGGTGAGACCTTGGGAAAGGCTGCTCCAGGATGTAGTTGGGTGAGACCCGTGGGCGAGGCCCGTATGAGAGTAGCAGTATATGTGAGACCTGAGAGCAGGGTTGCTAAGTAGTATAGCCGGGTGAGACCCGTGGGCAAGGCCCGTGAGTTTTAGTAGCATGTGGGGCTTGGTAAGGACCTTTGGGTCAAGATAGATGATCGAGGATCCTAGGGCTGGTAGCGCCAGAGTGGCAGAGTAGAGGGGGCAGTATTAGATAGCCTAAGTTTCTTCGAAAGTCGCTGGGAGCGACTAGGAGTTCGTGTTGAGTATAGCGACCGGTGGGAGCCGGTAATCTAGATATTGATAGATCAGTAGGGACCAGGGTGGTCTCAGTTCGTCCGGAAGGCGAATAAGGGGCAACAAAAATTTCCAGTCAGTGGCAGTGGTGTTAAGAAGTATCCAGTGGGTATTGGCAGTGATGACCACATTAGAAGTAGCATGGGTAATGGATTCGGTGAAGGATAAGTCCTTCACAGCGTTAAGGGGAGGTCAGAAAACGCACGAGGAAAAAGGGGGCGAACCCCTAGGATGCCCAACATAAGTACTCGGGGAGTACCAGAAGGACTGTTAGTTGAGTAAGTGGGGCTTCCAGGATGGTCAGGGTTAGGGTAAACCTGGGAATATTATCCGCAAGGTTAATGATAGTCAGAATGGTCAGGTGGAAGGCCAGCAGAGGTAGCCAATAGGTGTTAGGTTTCCCAGGCAGAGTGTTGGAGGCAGATCATAGGTCAGTTGGCCATAGCGAACTTCGAGGACAAAGTTTTAGTTTAAGTGGGGGAGAGTTTTAACACCCGAAATCAGAAAGGCCAATAAAGGAAGGGAAAACCATAAGTTAAAGGGGTCAACTCGTCGAGTACAGGGAGGAACTCGACGAGTCGGAGCGTGATTAGGGGGATCGATTAAGTAACCGACTCGGCGAGTCAGCAAAAAGGACTCGCCGAGTCCGGTCTGAAGAGGGAAACCCTAAATCCGGGACTTTGTGCACTATTTAAACATTTCGTTCTCCTTCTATCAGCCTCATTTGTAGCCCCCATTGTCCAGAAGTTATCCCACGAAACCATAGTGCTCTCTTTGAGTGTGTGAGCCAATATTGAAGGATTTTGAGTGTTCTTGAAGCCTAGAAGGAGAAGAAGGAGTTGAGGGTTCAAGAGGAGGGTTGTGGATCCAGAAGATTCATCTCTTTTGCTGCTCATTTTGGTAACCAAGTTCCTTACTTATCTTGTTATTTGTTAGATCTCTTCATGTCCCTCTTTATGAGATTTTGGACCAAGTATGATGCATTTCGGGATTTGGACGTCCTCAAGATGGATCCCTTCAGCTCTAGGTGTGTCTTGGCCTAGAGACCCATAAAGTATCAGTTTTTGGTGTGTTGGTAAAGCATCTTTGCCCCAAGCCCTAGCCCTAGAGTGTTTTAAGCCCATATCTCTTTGGTTTCACGTACAGTTTGCAACTTTACATGAGGGATAGACTTGGGAAGAGTGGATCTACAGTTTGGAGCCCCAACATGGCTCGAAAAGCCACTATATGGATTAAGATCTGAAGCGACTCGGCGAGTCACATGGGTGGACTCGGCGAGTTGGATGAAGATAGGCAGGAACTCGACGAGTTGGAAGAACAACTCGACGAGTCTGTTCTTGGACTCAGCGAGTCAAGTCGCGAAACCCCAAACCCTTCAAGTTAAGACTTGGATCAGTGAGTTGAGTGGGGACTCAGTGAGTTGGACAGGTCAGGACTCGGAAATCGGTAGACTCGGCGAGTCAGGGGCTGACTCGACGAGTTGAGTCGCGAATGAAAGAATTCTGAGCCTAGGAACTCGGCGAGTCAGTAAGCAGACTCGGCAAGTAGGGTTGAATTGGAAGGTTGACTTTGACCAGGACTTGGACTTTGACTAGGGTTGACTTAGCTGACTTTTGGGAGGACAGTTAGGCTAAGTGTTGTATTGATATTGGTAGCTCGGGGAGCTAGTGGAGCAGCGGTTCAGAGAATTTTCGGACTACAGGCAGACAGTAGCAGCAGAAGTTCAGCATTTCGAGGTGAGTTCCCCTTTGTGTGAATGGGTCTACGACCACAATGCCGGCCCATGTAGTTATGAGTAGGAAGACCCGGGGGTTAGCCCTAGGCGCAGTATGCTAGAATAATATTCAGGACCAAGGTCCAACGATAGCGGGTGGGTGCCCGAGGAATGGTTTATATGATAGTTTATACTTGTTGTCTGTGTGATACATGTATATGCCTGGTAGGGAGGTAAGTGTGGGCGAGGTCCTGTATCTCACCAATAGCAGAGTGTGGACGGTGTTCCACATCTCATTAGCGGCAGAACAGGGGCGAGGCCCAAGTTAGGGAAAGAGTGAGTGTGGGCTGGGCCCATATCTCACTATCAGTAGGAGCGTGGACGGGGTTCCATGACTCATCAGTAGCAGGACAAGGGCGAGGCCTCGGGACAGGATTTACTAGTATATGTTAGCTTATGTATTGTGATATGCTTATGTGTTAGTATATGTTAGTGGGCGAGGCCCAGTGACAGGCGAGGCCTAAGTGAAACAGATCTGTATCCGAGTGGGGCTCGAAGCCATACGGGGCCTAGAGCGGCGGGGCCGTTGTAGCGGGCGAGGCCCGAAGTAGCGGGCGTGGCCCAGTATATACTATATGTGTTTATGCAGGGTATGTGGTAGGTCGGGGAACTCACTAAGCTTCGTGCTTACGGTTTTCAGTTTTGGTTTCAGGTGCTTCCGGTAGCGGAGGGAAGAGCTCAGGGTGATTGCATGACACACACCATTGATTAGTCAGCCTGAGATGTTTTACTCTGATAATGAAAATATGTTTTGGAAATGATACTATGAATTCATGTTATGACTTATGATATGTTTTATGAATATGGCTTTGGTAATGATTTAAAGAAAAATTTTTGGTACGGATTTTTGGGATGTTTCAAGTCGGGTATTTTTTTTAACCATTAAAATTTTGAATTTTTATATAAAAACCATATAAAAGTTCAATACATATCGATTGAAGGCAAACAGGCAACAAGCTGCGCCGCTAGCCCTTTCTGGATGGCAAAACCAATTCTTTTGAAAACAACATTTGTGGATCTAGGAGATATGACATTAGAATGCATGACCCGTTGGACTCTATTAAGGAGCTCCACCGCCTCTGGTGCGAGAAAACCAAATGTATCGAATGCAAAATGAACAAACACATGTTGATTTTCTCTACATGCATTCTCGTGTTTTACCACTTTGCATGCAGCAGCTTTCAAAGCGGCATGCCCAGCTGCGAAACCCCCGCTCCCCAAACCAACGAGAGGAGAGACCCCAGTAAGATCCACGCACGCATGCTTCCCTCCTATCTATCCAAAGACCAAAATGTCAGCCGGTCTAAGTGTGGACCTGCCATCCTGCAGGTCTGTCAAAAAGTTCACTGACGCTTCTTTCTTCACAGAAATACCAGCACACCGATAAGCATCAAAAAGAACATCCTGAACCACATCATATCTATACTTGAAACCAGGGAATTTTGAAAAATCGATTTTTTCATATTATTTTCAAATATTTTATTCATTTAAATTTGTTGGTTGCATATTTTGAGTGCAGTTTTTTCCGAATTTATTGCCTCTGTTTGATTTGATTTGAAGTGAATGGAATTTACGTAAATAGAACTGAATAAAATAAGCGGGAAAATTCAATTTTTGGGGTTTGGAAGACTGACACGTGATATGATTCTACTTATTTATTAGGATAATGATTAGTTATTAAAAAAATCAAATATTATAAAAACAATTTAATAAAATACATTGATAAATAGGTAAATTTTGCAAATTGAATTATTAACTAAAAATTAGATGTGCCACCGTCTTTTAGGTAACGGAGTTAGTGACGGTGTGAACACGAAATAGGTCCGCACGACGACGTTTTTGGCCGCTCTTTTTCCCAACGAAGACTTTCTTTATTTTTGAAAAGACTAAACACGTTCCACGTGCGCGACCCTAATTTCCAGGATTCTCTTTGAACAATTCAATGGCTTTATCGTAATTTACTGGACCCTTAGGGGTAATCAATTCGTAAATTAACCTATATTATATAATGCTCACCTCATTACAACCAAAAACACCAAATTTATTATTATTTGGTTTTGACTAGCTTCACTGTTTCCTTCCCTGCCTCCGGCAATCGGCAACTCTCTCTTTTCCGGCTGTTCCTTCATTCGTCCAGTCCAGCGACGGAGGAGGAGTAGGCGGTGCTCTTTTGAATATAGATAGATGACGGCTGGGACGAGATTACCGACTTGGAAGGAGAGAGAAAATAACAAGCGGAGAGAGAGACGACGACGGGCCATCGCCGCCAAGATATTCGCCGGACTTAGAGTTTACGGAAACTACAAGCTGCCTAAACACTGCGACAATAACGAGGTCTTGAAAGCCCTTTGCAACGAAGCAGGTTGGATCGTTGAAGAAGATGGAACGACTTATCGTAAGGTTAGTAAAAAATTAAAAATCTCATCATCTTGTATCCTCTCGATTTCTCGGATTGATTTTTAGCGTGATTGTGGTGGCGCGCACGATAGCAGAAGGGTTTTATAACTGAATTACAGTTTTTGTAGATGACCACATCTCGAGTGTCTCCTTCCCTATTTTAGTATTGCGAGTTTTCTTATCGAACTATATAGCTTTTGATCATATGCTCTCCGTTGAATGATTTTGTGCGCACGTTAGCAACGTGATTTTTGTGATAGTCGGTATTTAGGCAAACTGCTGATTGAGTTTTAGTCCTTTAGATCGTTATCTTCCTTAAACCAATTCTTGCTCTCCTTAGTAACCTGAGATTCATGATGCTTATAGTTGAATAGTTGAAGATCTAGTTTTTTGATTTCCAGTTTTCGTTTAATCAATCTGATAATATATCTAGACGTAAATCTGAAAACAGAACTTAGAGGATTTTGTTCATCGATCTAGACGTAAAAGATGAAATTCGTGCAATTTTCATTTGAGGTCGTTAGCAGTATATAAACCAATATGATCAGTATTGTATGAGTGTGGGGAAACTGGAGATTCGTCGTTATCACCGACAAGGTAACGTGCTTCCTGAGCATTTGGCGCATGGTAGCACGAGGCAGCATCCTTAGCTGATCTCTTTCTACTTCTCTCCCTCACACACATCTTTTTCTGATAATTTTATTAACAACAGTTTCCGTTCTATTCTGTAAGGAAATAACTTTTCACTTTTATAGCGAATTCGACAGTTTCTTCCGTGAGCTCCACCCTTCATTAATTAGGGAAATTATTGATTACACCCACTATTGTACGTCGTGAGATATAATTAAACATGGCTTGTCATTTTCGGAAAACCTTATCCTTTTTAACCAATATTACCATCATAATCAATTCTTAAGATAAATAAATATGACTAGTACTTCATTTAAGAAAAAATGAAAAAAAGGTTGTAGTTGAGTTCTTTGTGGACATTGTCTTATGTCAGCTTAAAGGGTTCGGGGTTATTGGAAGAATAATAAATTATATTTTGAATTGTGTTTGAAGAATAAATATTCCATAATTGTTTTTTGTAGCTTTTTAAAAAATTTCGGTGATGCATCATTTAAGGGTAGGGTAATTTGAGCTTTTGTTATGTTGACTTATATAGCTAATAGAGTTGGGCCTACACCTTTTATTTTGAAATGCCATGTAAAAGCATTACTTTTGCTTCACTTATATGTGCTTTCATTTTTGTCTCGAATCATTTCTTATGGGATTCCCACTTATGCCATGATTATCTCCCCACTTTCATGATCGGTTATTATTTTGTGTATCACCATCTATGTTTCATTTTAAATCATTTATACTTGGAACAATCAAATGATTATTTATTTTCATGGTGGGTTAATTACTTAATTATATCTAATTTTCTTTTATTACTCACACGGGTTATCGAAAACAACTGTTAAACCAATATAAAAAGACTATTTTACCCTCTGTTGTTTAGGGTTGTAAACCAGCTGAACGAATGGAAACTACATCCGCCATGGATAGCCCATGCTCATCATACCAACCAAGTCCAAACGCTTCTTCCTACAATTTCAGCCCTACATCATCCTCAATTCCAAGCTCAATCTCATCTCTTTATAATTCTAATTCTACCCCCGACCCTAACTCTCTAATCCCATGGCTAAAAAACCTCTCATCCGGTCCCACATTAACCAAATTCCCACACCATCTTTACATACCGGGTGGGTCCATAAGCGCCCCGGTCACCCCACCCATAAGCTCCCCCACTTGCCGGACCCCACGAATGGATCACGATCAAACCGTACCCCCACCCTGGCCTTTCTCCTCCACTCCCCATAGTCCCGGCATCCAAACGCCGCCAGATTCAGGGTGGCTCTCTGGCGTCCAAACACCCCAAGAAGGGCCGTCGTCTCCCACCTTTAGCCTCGTGGCAAACCACCACCCGTTTGGCCGGATTTGGACACCGGGACAAAGCGGAACGTGTTCTCCGGCGGTCAACGGTGCGGCGGATGTCCCGATGTCGGATGTGGAGTTTGCTTTTGGAAGTAATATGAAGTTATTAGGGCTTGTGAAGCCATGGGAAGGAGAGAGGATACATGAGGAATGTGTTTCGGATGATCTTGAGCTTACACTTGGGAATCCCAACACTAGGTAATCCTGCTAATTATTTCTCGAAAAATCTATCTGATTATAGCAATGTCATTGTTGGGGTGTTTGGGATTTCTTTTAGAATGATTTTTGACTTTTAACTTTTCCAAAAAAAAAAGGTGTTTGGGTAATAGAAAAGTTCTTCTAAAAATGACTTTTTGCATAGAAGAAAATAAGGGGTTTCTAAAAGTCACAAAAACCTGATTTTTTTTGTTGTTTTATATATAAAGGTTAAAACAAAAAGTCATTTTGCTGACTTTTTGTTAATCTAAACACATTTTAAGAACCTCTTTTTGCAAAAATTCATTTTACAAAAAGTCATTCTACGAAAATGAATTTTGATGTTCAAAAGTAATCCCAAACACCTCTGTATAAAACAATTTTCACTAACAGGTAGACTTTTCAAAGTAGTGTATAAGGACAAAGTTTAAGTACAATGTTATAATTGATAGATTTTTCAACGCCTATATGACTCGCTAGAATTTTTAAAGTACAATGTAAAGAAAAGAAAAATAGAATAAAAAAACTTTAACTAGGCAGCTTCTTGTTAAAGTACAATATGTTAATTAAAAAAATATTAATAAATTTGTGTTTTGTTGTGTGCAGATAGGATTAATTTGGGTTGTGGTTTTGTGCTCCTGATGAATTGAGGTATTGTGTGTAGATTTAGATACAGAAGTAGTATGAGTTGATTTGCTTTTTATTCAATCATTACTACTATTATTCTTTTAAGTATTCAAAAAGGGTGAAGAAATATAACACTGGTATATTTATAAATAGTTTCTGTAGGATTTTTTTTTCTTCTTTTAGTATTTTATTTATTTGTTTAATGTTCATCCTTTCTTTCCTTATTCTTTGGTACACGAATACTGTAATTGTTTTTTTCTTTTTCTTTTCAATATATTGTGTTAAAAAGACTTGTCACGTAAAAAGGGATAATTATTAAAATGACCAAAATAATATGTTATATCATAAAATGATTATTTTTCTGAAAAAATATCATAAAATAATCATTCATCTTACATAATCACTTTTGTGGAATACATTTGATTTTAAGATGTTACTTTAATGTTTCATTTTCTATTTACTTTTTTTTTCCAAAATACTAGGTACTTTTATAAAAAAAATATGAATCAAGTATTTCGTAAAATATGAATAAAAAATCACTAGCATGGTTAGACTTACAAATTCAAAAAATTGAAGGATCCTTCAAAAACAATATTGCTAAATGTGTGTTTCTTGATAGTTTATGAAAGTGGCATGAAATAAATAAAATTCATATTTATAAATGATATTATAATTATAATAATGGTTTAGCAAATGCTACAACATTTCAGTCGTTATCAATTTTTTTATACGAATGATCCTTGTAGTCGTAGTTGCTAAAACTTGACTGAATGCTTTATGAGCTATAAAAAATGATGATTTATCTTTTTTAATTTCTTATATCTTTATTAATAAACTACATTTAATTATTAAAAATAAAAAGAAATAAACCTAGACTACCCACCCTCCCTTCTTCCTCATCCCCCTCGTAATTGTTTAAGTATCTTTTCTCTTCTCTCCTTTATTCTACTGTTCAAGAGAGGGAGTAAAACGAGAGCCTATAGAGAGGTAGAGATGGAGAGTGAGAAATTGAGAAAAGAACATGATGATTCGTGATATAAAGACATAAAGGGAAGGAACGTTGTAGGGAAGTAAGTCTCCTTGCTATTTCCATCGGCTGTTCAAGACTGCAATCCATTCTCTACTGCGATCTCACAAACTAGTTTAGAACATGATTTTGATCCTTTTTATTGCGTAAAGATTGGATCCTTAGAGGTGGGTATGGGAAAAAGTGATTTTGGTTTGTTTTTTTGATACGTAAAAGAGTCAGATATTGAAATTTTGTGAAATTTACTGAAGCAAAAGGGTATAGATGATAATGAATTAATGATATTATTCTTTAGGGTGTGTTATGATTCATTTTTTAAGTTAAGTCCTTTTGTAAAAAAGATTTTTTTTAAAAGAACTTTTTTTTAAAATGAGGTATTTAAAATGTGTTTGGGTGGATTTTTAAAGCTTTTAAGATATAAAAACCAAAAGTCACAAAAAGATTTTATAATTTTTAAAAATGTTTTTTTTTTGTCATGGCTAAAAGTTGATTTAAAAGAACTTTTTTATTTTGTCAAACATCTTTTGGACTTTTTTAACTTTTGGAAAAGTTAAAAGTCCAAAAATTGTTTTAAAAGAAAAGTCAAACACCCTCTTAACTTGTTAGTACCGATCTTAAAAATCCGAATCTTGTTCTACATGTTCTATACAGTTGTTAGGTTTTTTACATTCATACTTACATAAGGTATTTGATGTCCTCTCTTAATGATGCATCCATATCTTCTTTATTGGAATACTATGTTAATTGGAATACTATGTTCATGTGTAATTTTTGGGAACTCTAATGACTCTGTGTATAGTGTGCTCGGAGGAGGTTGAATTAAGGAGGCAACGTATGGACTAAAGAAAGTAGGATTGATGGGCCACATAAAATTGTCACTTGGTTAATAATAAAAATTAACAAAAAAGACAAAAAGGAGGGCAAGATAGTCATTTCAGCACACTTAACACTTAACAGACTCAAACTAACGCATGTTAGTTTGAGGGACCAAAACCACACTAAAACCACAAAAAAGATCATTTTTACGAGTCAAAAGCTTTATGCACCTTAGCCAAAGAAATATGCAAACCACAAGGACCATTATTACAGTTTTATGACTTTATCGTAGATAAATATTCATGTAGCACAAACAATGTTGGCTACATTATAAATAAAATATGAAACAAGTAATAGCAATACAAGCTGAACATATAAAAAGGAATAATAGTAAGACAGTAAAACCAAAACAATAAACACAACAGTAAAAAGACATTTGGTACTTCGACTACCCCCAATACAATCAATTATTGTGATTCTATTCATCCACATCCTTTATTTAAAATCTTGTTCTCACACCATCTATATTGACCGCCTTTACATTTCTAAATAAATGCAAGGTTCTCTCGGATGTATATGTTCGAACTTTGAAAAATAGACTCTTTCTTCCTTTAACTTATCAACAATTGAAAATGATGTTGGGTTGTATCCAAAAGTAACAAAAGATTAGCAACAAAAACATTTAAAATTTGAACCACATAAACTAGTTTTATTCCCACCAAAGGATCTACTTACAAAGTTTGGAAAGAAAACAACAACCATAAGAGGGGGGGGGGGGATTAACAACTGGTGTAGTCCTTTGATTCCCCAAGGGGAGGCTTAAAAGTTGATGAAGATGACAACGATCCAAAGTAGAATCTCTTTATCTTTGTCCACCAATAAGTCACCAAACCACTATAAGATGCTAGTATATCACTTGTATATAGTTATTCTTAAGACTCAAAGACTTATACTAAATAAGTCGTCAAAGGACATGCAACTAGAACACCCAAAATCTCACAACACTTTGCAAGAGAAAGGGAGATGGGAGAGATGGAGCTCTCAACTTTTACACTAAAAGAAGAAGAACTAAACTAGCTTTGGTCCTTTCTCTTCCTTTTATACTTTACACATGCATATGAAAGCCCGTAATTTCATTAAATGACTTCATGACTCTCCCCCGTTGTATAAGCATTGCGCCTAAACCTATGATGGATGTGTCACAAAACACCACGAAATCCTCAACACCCTTGGGGAGGGTCAACAGTGGGGTCTCACATAATTTCTGCCTCAGTGTCTCAAACGCCACCTGCTGCTCTGAACCCCAACGAAAATATACGCCCTTCCTCATTAGACGAGTGAGGGGTACTGCGATTTTGGAGAAATCCTAAATAAATCTCTGATAATATCCTGCCAAACCCAAGAAACTCCTGATCTCCGAGGGAGTCTTTGGAACCTCCCACTACATCATGACCTAAATCTTGGTCGAATTGACCAAAATCCCATTTTGGTTAACAAGGTGTCCTAAGAAATAGACCTCTCATAACCAAAACTCGCACTTTGAGAACTTGGCATCCAACCGTTCTTGCCTCAACACTCGCAGAAGTTGTCGAAGGTGGTCCTCATGTTGCTCCTTGGTCTTGGAATACACCAAGATGTCATCAATGAAAAAAATGATTAATCGATCGAGCATCGACCTGCATACTCGATTAGTCAAATCCATAAAAGCTACAGGTGCATTAGTGAGCCCAAAAGGCATCAGCACGAACTCGTAATGACCATAACAAGTCCGGAACACGGTCTTCTTCACGTCCTCCTCTCTGAACCTTATTTGATGATACCCTGACCTCAAGTCAATATTGGAGAACCAAGATGCACCCTTCAATTGATCGAATAGGTCATCAATCAGTGGAAGGGGATAACGATTCTTCATCGTTAACTTGTTCAAATTCCAGTTATCAATGCACATCCGGTGTCAACCGTCCTTCTTCTAGACGAATAAAATCGGTGCTCCCATTGGCGAACTGCTCGGTCTAATAAACTACTTGCCCAACAATTCCTGTAGCTGAGAGGACAACTCCTGCATCTCGGGTGGTGCCAAACAGTATGACGCCTTAGCAATTGGGGCCGCACCCGGAAACTCCTCTAGGAACATATCAGCAAATTCTATGACAAATGACACATATAAAACCGAAACCTGGTTCCCAACTCGGGCATCAACCAGGTAAGCAAGATAACCCATACACCCATGTTGAATATACTGTCAAGCATTGGCAACAGAACAAAAGCTTTATCCCAACCTGGTAGCCTGTCCATAAATAACCAGTTCTCCCCCACTTGGAGTTCGAACTACTACCCGCTGACCCTCACAATCGATCATAGCTCCGAATCTACTCATCAAGTCCATCCCTACAATCACACACACACACACACATCTCTCATGGGAATAGAGATCACATTAATTGAATAAGAAACCCCAAAATTCTCCAAAGCACAATCCCAGAAAATACTCGATGCAGAAATCGTGTGTTCGTTGGAAATAGAAACTCGCAACGGACACTCCAATTCTCCAAGGGTCATATCGAAACCCCTACTAAAAGACTGAGATACAAAGGACCGACTCGCACCTGAGTCGAACAACACAAGAGCAGGAAAAGAATTCACTAAGAGGGTACTTATCAAAAGCATAAACACAAGCATACCATAAAATAATTGAAAAAATGATAAATGGAAACATACTAGTAAAGATGTCTGGCGCCGCCCTGGCCTCCTTTGCTGTGAGCTGGAAAGTACTACCTTGAGCCCTCGGGGGCTCCGCCATACCCTAGCGCCCATCGGTGATCCTCAAAGTGGCTGGTGTTGTAGCTTGTGTTAGTCCCGTAGTGAGCAAGGGATAGTTGGCTTTAATATGGCCAACCTACTCATAGTAATAACAGATCGTGGTGCTCGGTATTGGGACCTGCTGGCGACAGTCCTTGGCAAAATGCCCCTCATTGCCACATTTATGGCATCCAAAAGATGATCGGCAAGCACCATCATGAAAATTGTCGTACTTGCCACAAGTGCGGCCCTTTTGACCCATAAACCTCGAATCAACGGCCTTGAACCGCTTGGCCACAGGCTATGTCTACACTGGAGTCTACCTCATCTCCCTACCCTGGAGCTCGATCTCAATCTCCTACCTCCTCGCGGCCCCTTGTAGCTCCACAAGTGTACCATAACGCTGAGTGGACACGAACTGACAGATGTTCGTCTTGAGCATGCTCAAGTACCATGTCATCTGAGCTTGCTTATAAGCAGAAAACTCAGGATAAAACAAAGCCCTCTCAGTAAACATCTTGGTGATCTCAGTCACCGACTTAGTCCCCTGCCTCAGATCTAAATACTCCTAAGCCAACCTCTCCCTCTTCACCAATGGAACATATCTCATGTGAAACATCTCAGAGAACTGCTCCCATGTCACAACAGCCCTCTGCTCAGGAGTATATGAGATAGTAACCAATCTCCACCAATCCTTCGCCCCTAACCGGAGAAGGTTCAGGGCGCACTTGACCTTCTGGCCAATTAGGCAGGAGCAAGTAAAGAAACATCCCTCAACATTCAACAACCACCTCATCACAATGATCGGGTCCTGAACTCCATCGAACACTAGGGGCTTTGTATTATCAAAGTCCCGGTAATGGAAGGCTCTCTCTACCACGAACCCCTGCGGCCGCAACAGCCGTGGTAGCTATAGCAACAACAGCCTCAGAAAGTGCAACATAATGGTCGTCAAAAAGCTCAATCATGGTGGTCTTGATAGACCCAAAAAAATCCAGAATCGATCCCCAGACAGAAGTAACTACCTCAAAATCAATCATCTCTCTAATTTGATCCTTGGTCAAACTTGGCTTATCCTAGACACCCACTCCAGCTCCTGAACCAGATCACCTCGTGATATTACATCATATGCAATTGATCCTATACCCGAAGCGTATGGGATACAATTCATAATGAAAAACGTGATACTTTACCGGTTTCTTACTATAATATCTTCACAATATTTCTATTTGTCGTGTACTCAAAAATTCGAACTATGAAGAGGGATGTCGTCATCATAATTGAATTTTGAAAATGCAAATAATAAATATACCATTGACTAAATTTAATTCAAATTTCTCGGTCTAAGATTTTAGATTGGAAACGAAGTATAACATTCTCTCCCTTAATTATAGCAAAAACAACTTTTCAACCCCTGCAACTTTGCAAAGTAAAACTTTTGTTTTTGTATAATTAATATTGCCAACTTGCAATACTTAAATAATAATCATGCTCCTACTAACATGATGATTATATCCATTCCAGCATAACATTTATGCTCCCACTAGCTTTGACACGTATTTAGAAACCAGTTAAACTTCTAGAAAACAATACTTATTGACTTCTAAAGTTCATTGTTTCTAACACGATATGCTTTGATAAGCCTTTATCTAAGCTTCTCAAACTTATACACCTTCCCTTGGATAGCTCACATGTGTGTCTAAACTATTTTAGAACTTATATTACTAAGTCCCAAATGTTCGGACTAATTGCCAAATCTCACAATTCAAACTATGAAGAGGGATGTCGTAATCATAATCGAATTTGAGAATGCAATTTACATAATTGCTATCTTATTAAAATCTCTCTTAGTGAAAGTGTTTCCTCACAATCATTTTCATGAAGGAGAGAAACCTTATGACACTTAGATTTTATGGTGTATGTGTTCCTATCCATGTGAATTTGCCATAACCATAATCGAAAGATAATGTTTGTGACAAATTCGAACTCTTATGGACAAAACTTGTTCATTCTTAATTTCTTGCTATCAAGGGTCACACCATTGCTTCCAAGTTATCTAGTAGCTCACCTATTCCAGTCAATGTACTTTCATTGAATAAGCTGTTTGCCTTATGCATTCTAATGAGAACTCGTAGAACTCATATGCATAATCACTCAACAGGATTGGCATAGAAAAAGAATTTTGTCAACACGATAGGTTACAAACCTCAAGTCGTGTGCTAGTGTTTAATAGGTTTACTCTTGATTAGTTCTTGAATCTTTTCAAGATCTTCAGACTCCCACTGACCTCTTGACATATTAGATTCTCTTATCAAGAAACATTTCTTGATAAACAAATATCCAAGAGTTAGTGTGTGTCTATATCAAGACAAAACATTACACACATTTGGTCTTAGTTGGTCCTTGTTTTCTCCAAGACATCACAACTTACCAATTTCAAACGTGAAAGAGTAAGAAAAACAATTTTCTACTTCACATTTGATGAGTGTGTGTCACTCAATTCACAATCTTGGAGTAATATTCTAAGACTTGATTTTGGAACGAAGTATGAGTCATCCTTTTGATTTAACCATTTCAACAATTTCCGATTCCTCCTCTTAGCCATACTAGTGCACTAAGATGTCCATAAAGGATCATTTGTGATATAGTTCTTAATCATTAAGATGATCATTAATCTGATATAAACGTACTCTCCCTTCTTCTTAGATTTAAGAAACTTTTTATCTTTCTGCCTTCATTGATTCTTCTTATTCGTTCTACCATTCATTGAAACATTTCAATGATTCAGAATTACACTTAATCTTGTATGTATAACCTCATTTACTAGACCTTTTGGTAAATCATGACGAATAGTCTCATTGTTATTTATGGTGGACTTGACTAGTGCATAACATTGTGTTCTAGTCCTTTAGTCCTTTACTTGACTCGCATACTTGTGTGATCAAGGAATTAGTCTTAATTTCCTAAGTACCAAGATTTCCATACATCACATGATTCAAATCATATGATTCCAAGTTTCTGTCCAATTGAAACTTGGGTGATGAGAATCTTTCCTTACTTATAAAATTTTGACACTACCATAACTAAGAATCACATCCATTTATAGAAATACACAAACATCAATTTTTTCACAATGATTTTCATTGCAAGGATATATATATATATATATATATATATATATATATATATATATGACAAATCAAAACTTATTTTATTCATAAAATCAGCGGAAAACATGTCCTTATAATGCAAAATCAACTGAAAAACTATGTAATCAAATATTCATAACAAATCTATCATAACTTTCTAAGCTCAAAATCTGATCTTCGAATCCATGCAATCGTGATCCATTTCTTCGTGATCAGACTCATCTTGCTCTTCCATCAAGCTTCCTCTCTTTTCTGTGATCCTGCAAAACATTCAAATGTAATCATATCACATTATGTATTAAGAATCAATGAATAGGAACTTAATGGAGTTAGATAGTGGATTTTACCTGAAGTAGAGCCATACTTCTTAACTCCCCCATCTCTTAGATTCTTTAGGTCCTATGGGCAGCTTCGTATCCAATGCCCCTTCTCCTGGCAGCAAAAATAGGTGGCATCTTCTGGAGCAACCACGGAAGCATGGTTGGTTGAATTACCAGACAAATATGCTCCATTATTTTGCCAAATCATTTTTGATTCAGCAACAATAAGCATGTAAGTTAGGTCAATGAGGGTCGCGTCAAGATCCATCATATAATACTCTCTTATGAACTTATCATATGATTTAGGGAGTGACTGAAGAACCCAGTCTACAACCAACCTCTTTGGAAAAGATGCACCCAACATTGTCAACCTATCGATGTGTGATTTCATCCCTAGGACGTGAGCACACACATAATTTCCATCTTCATGTTTCATTGCCAACAGGGCTTGAGTGATTTTGAACTTTTCAATTCTTCGATCTTGTGGGTTTGGGAGAACAACAAGACGAGGTGGAGGAAGTGAAACCAAGCTAGTCCACAATGCAGGGATCGATCTTTCACCTTCATTGTGTAACAAATTTTCACTTTGAGCAGGAAAACCTTTTCCATGGGATTCGGGAAGACCACAGTTAGATTCAGACATCTACAAAATGGGAGAAAAAATTCAAGTTAGTTGATTGATTGAGTCCTTAATAAATCACTCAAATGAGATATTAAGGCTAGGACCCAACACAATATTCCACAACTTGGGAGAGGGATGCCGTAACCCAAATTGCAAAACATTTGAAGGTAAGTGAATGACGATTCACTAATTTTCCACCATGAAAAAAGAAAAGAAGATTAAGTTTTAAATGTATTGAAAACTCCTAGATCCTTTGAGATTCATTGAACCTTTCAATGGCATGTTTAAATCTCGATATGCCCCTCGATTTGTGACTGGGATGCCGAGGATCACAAAACAGGGTGTGAATAACCATGCAAACTTACATGGTGCCCCCAATGTTACAGTCACATATTCGATGTGCCGGTTAACCACAAACGCTCCACCGAACTATAACAAACATTGAGTCACCCTTTGCTACCTTTGCTTAGAGCCATTTAGTGTGCCGGTTAACCACACACGATCCACTAACGTCTTTGCAAGGGTACAAAGTGTAATTTCATGGGATTGCATCAAATTCACTTTTGCCTAAAGTAACTAAGATTGGGAATTTTGTAAAAAAACATTTAGTTACTTTATACTTCATTATACTTTTAATGGAAAGGGTTTGCCCTATCCTACCAGTTCGGCTAACGACCCTCTACCAATCAAGGAAGCGGTGGGTGAAAGTGGACACCCATTAAACAACCATTTTATAGGCCATAACCTTATACACCCTTATAGATCGGCTTCGAGAATGAGGTCTACTAATGGTAAGACTAGCAGTTTAAGTTATACATATATAATATTAGACTTTCAATGTTATATATAGTATAAGGGTGTATTTTACACTTTTAAAATACTATGTGGTCTAATTTAACAAATTACACTTTTAATTTAATTAAATGTAAACCATATCATTATGGATTTATTAACTCTCACTTAATTATACACTTAATTAATTTAATAAAATCATAAGAGTGCAATTTGAACTTTTTAAAAAATTAGGGTTTTAGAATTTAACATTTTAAAATTAAACTTTTAATTAAACTTTAAATTCCAAAACTTGAGGGCAAGTTTTGAAACCTTTCAAAACTGTTAGTTCAAAACACAAATAAGGCAATTAAACAATTAATTGGTGATTATCTAGTTATGACCTATTTCAATTTTCATGCAAGATAATGATCAAATAATCAAAAAATTTAACATTTATCATATAAGGAATTAAAAAACGATTTGGCAATGATCAATCAAATTCATAATTTATCAATAAAAAACGATTTGGCAATTATCCCACAGCATAATAGGCATGAAATCCCGAGAATCCCTCTTTCTGGCAGCATAACTCGCTGAGTTCCCATAGGGACTCACCGAGTTCATACTACTCGATGAGTTCACTTTGGGACTCGATGAGTTTGTCAGTTAGAGGAGCAAAAAATCAATTTTCTAAGCTTGAATGAAACACAAAGCATCAATACAATAGAAACCAAAAAATAGGATTGGAACTGTCAATTGTGTGATAGTTAAATATTGGGATAATGGACTCCATAGAGGATGGAGTGGACGAATTTTATGGGGAAACCCATTAGAAATCGTCCAAGGCCTCTAAGGAGGGAGTCCATGGGTTGCTTAGGGCCTAAGCAGTCAAATTAGGGTTTCCTTGTTAGATAACCCTAAAGGCTCACATATTTAAGGACCCCTAGGGCACCAAAAACGTGGCTAATTGATTCCTTAGGGTTTCTAGACATTTTTGGGTGCCTCCTCTCTTCTTCTTATTCTTCCTCTTGCTCTTGGTGTTTGTGAGCTATTAGAGGTGTGACATTTGTGACACTAAGCTTTCTGAAGCCAATTACAAGGAGGAATTGAGATTGTTATTCCTGCATAACAATCAAGGTAAGATCTAAACCCTATTCTTATGTTAATATCGATTATCACATGCTAGATCTAGGGTTTAAAGTCTTGGGTGAATGCATGTACAATAGAGAAACCTAGATCCAAGCATTAGGGTTTGTATGAGCACATAGGATGTTCTTATGGCTAAAACCCATCAGTTCCTAGATCTATATGGTCTTGATCTTCCATGTTGGTGCTCCTTCCTTCTGCTTGCTTCAAAAGCACCACAAAAACACCATCCTTAGGCTAAAAGGAACACACACAAGAGATTAGGGTCGTAATGGACGAAATGAGGGTTGGAGGTTGATGAGGGAGTGAGCATTAGAGAGTTAATGATGTTTATAAAAGGTCCAAACTCTAAAAATTAGGTGTTGTGGATCAGGAACATACTCCCCGCGTATGTTATGCACGCCCATCGTATGTGAGCTCAGCCCAAAAATTACAAAAATGCCACTATGGGCGATTTTGCAAGCTTTCTCATGCACCAGGGGCAAAGTGCAATAACTCTTCATACTTAGGGTTAAAATTGAAAACACCTTATCATTAGAATTTTATAATCTGTTAGAAAATAAGTCCTAAATGATGGGTTTTGGCCATAAGAACATCCTATGTGCTCATGCAAACTCTAATGCTTGGATCTAGGTTTCTCTATTATACATGCAATTCATCCAAGACTTTAAACCCTAGTTCTAGCATACAATAAATCATATTAACATGTGAAAGGGTTTTTAGATCTTACCTTGATTGTTATGTAGCAATAACAATCTCAAATCCTCCTTGTAATGACTTTAGAAATCTTAGAGTCACAAGTGTCACTCCTCTAAGTGTCACTCCTCTAATCCTCCTTGTAATGACTTTACATGCATTCATCCAAGATTTTAAACCCTAGATCTAGCATATGAAAATCGATATTAACATAAGAATAGGGTTTAGATCTTACCTTGTTTTTTATGTAGCAATAACAATCTCAAATCCTCCTTGTAATGGCTTCAAAAAGCTTAGAGTCACACGTTTTTGGTGCCCTAGGGATCCTTAAATAGTGAGGCTATTAGGGTTATCTAACAAGAAACCTTAATTTGACTGCTTTGGCCCTAAGCAGCCCATGGACTCCCTCCTTAGAGGCCTTGGACGATTTCTAATGGGTTTCCACATAGATTTCATCCACTCCTATAATATGGAGTCCATTAGCCCAATATCCAACTATCACACAATTGACAGTACTAATCCCCTTTATTTAATTAATGTCTTTTAGCCACAAAATTAATTCTTATTAATTCTTGTCTAATATTAAACAATATGATTTCTCCTTTATTATATTATTCTCATAATATATTAATAAATCATAATTAATCCTCTCTCTCCATAATTCATCTTATCAAGTTGCTTTGGTGAAGGCAACCCAAAAGGACCATGCACCATCGGGTCAAGTACATACCAAAATAGTTATGGACTTAGACACTAATCCAACAGTCTCCCACTTGGATAAGTCTAATAACTATTCTGCATATGACTTCAGATCCTGATCCGCAATCGTAGCTTTCAAAAGCCGATGTCAACTCTGATCTTATCAGATAGTGTGTCCTTTAGATAAGGGATCATATATTCTTCCATTCTAGATATCGTATAGACGTAAGACATGGATTGAAATCATTCTCTCAGTCTATGTGTTGTTTCCCGATTTCCGATCAACAAACTACAATTGAACACATCAACTTAGTCCCGACTTGGCCAAGCGCTTAGGTGTCATCACTAAATCATTGAGGGGCCCATAGATATCGCTTTTATCCCACTTTGGGTAAAAGAAACGAATAAACTTTGACTCAATGCTCGCTTGTACTCACTCACCGAATTACACACAACAATATGTTTTTTAACACCAACTTACTGGTGCGTTTACACATTATCAATGTGCAACCGACTGACAAGATACTGTTGGATTAGGTGTCTAATCCCATAACTATAATTGGTATGTACTTGAATTGATAGCAGCACAGTCCTTTTGGGTTGCCCTCAAACCTAGCAACCGGACAAGGAAATTATGAAAGGAGAGATATTAATTTATTATAAGATTAATAAATTAATATAAATGAATTTATTAATATATTAAAAGATTAATATATTAATTAGAAATCATTATGTTTAATTAATATTTAACCAGACATTAATTAGAATTAATTTTGGGGTTAAAAGAATTAATTACAAAGTGTAGGGACTATTTTGCAATTATTTAATAGTTGAGTGGAAGGCTCTAGAACCCCCTTGGAAGAGGGTGGATGAAATCTATAGGGGAAACCCTAATAATTTCGTCCATAGGGGATTGGATAAGGCCCTTGGGTTTGCTTAGGCCCTAAGCAAAGGATAACTAGGGTTTCCCCTAAACCCTAGATCCCTCGGCTTATAAGGAGCCTCCTAGTTCACATTTTGGTCACTCTTTCTTTTGAAGAAACCCTAAGGCCGAGATTTTGCATACTCCCTCTATCCTCTCTCCCTTCTACTTTCCTTATTGCTAGTTTGGGTGTGATTCCATTAGAGGCATTACACTTGTGGTGCTAGGCTTCCAAGAAGATCAAGATCAAGATCAAGGGAATTATCAATTGTTTGCTATAACAATTGAAAGGTATGTATCTCCTAACCCTAGTTTACTATTTTTCGAAAATAGCCTCCTCCTCTAGGGTTCTTGTTTTGCAATTCAAAGTTGTATTTTCAATAGTTAAAACATAGATCCAAAGTAAGTTGTATATGAACTTAGGAATTGTTTTCTAGTTTATTTGTTTTACATAAAACCCATCAGATAGAACTTACACATCTCGGTTTCAAGAATATAAGATATTATCATCTCACCAATCACTCGTGATAAAATCCATGAAGCGGTCCAAGTGAGTGTGGGTTTAATCCAATGCTCAAATCATATTCATAAGCACTCATGAATGTTGCAACAAACATTTGCTATGTCTAATACACTTTAGGCAATCTACAAACCAATTCATGATAATCTTCTTTCATACCTACTCCCAAAGTATGAGCGATTGTGGAACGTTCGAATAATCTTATTATTCAGGTAGTCAAAACATGCAAAGTGAAACACAAGAATAAACGAACCCAATATGGACCCAAAATTTTGAGTATAAATAAAACTCCTTTTATTTAATCACCATATTGATTACAAATTATTCATTGTATAATGTTTCGGGTAATCAACTTATTACTTGAATTATAACAACAATTGTCTCATGCTCTTAGCATGCACACTATGTTTACCTATGGTCCTTACTTTGTGAAATAGTATAATTGAATAACATTTTCAATCACACTCATTTCACAATTCCTAATCCATTAGTGTAAGAATACAAAATTCTCGCCACTACTAGAATATGTTAGATTCTAACATTTTATGCAACAGTCATTTCGTAATGTCACGGCACAAAAGTCACCAAGACTCGGCCAATGAAATTACAAAATACTCTATTGGAAATTGTTACAAGACAATTCCATAGTCATGAAGTCTCATATTCAAAGTACATTCCTTTGAACATCTTTCTTGCATAAAAGTTTCTAATCTAGACATTTATTCTCAATATCCAACTCCTAATATGGAAACATTTCCATATTTTCCATATGACAACTTATTCTAAATAGAATCTTATCTATTCATAATAATGTCAATATGGTCCATCCATGACAATACTTTCAAATGTCCACAAGCGACCAATCCTTGGCAAACCTTAGATTGTCCTTGGCAGTTATTTAATTATTTTAGTCAAAACCGGTTCTATTTCCTTTTTCCCTCTAAATGCCCTAGGCATTGGGAAAATTTTAAAATGGTCAAATACTACAGCATATGCAATCGATCCTATACCCGAAGCGTATGAGATACAATGACGCAATGAAAAACGTGATACTTTACCAGTTTCTTACTATAATATCGTCACAATATTTCTATTTGTCGTGTACTCAAAAATTCGAACTATGAAGAGGGATGCCGTAATCATAATTGAATTTTGAAAATGCAAATAATAAATATACCATTGACTAAATTTAATTAAAATTTCTCGGTCTAAGATTTTAGATTGGAAACGAAGTATAACATTCTCTCCCTTAATTATAGCAAAAACAACTTTTCAACCCCTGCAACTTTGCAAAGTAAAACTTTTGTTTTTGTATAATTAATATTGCCAACTTGCAATACTTAAATAATAATCATGCTCCTACTAACATGATGATTATATCCATTCCAGCATAACATTTATGCTCCCACTAGCTTTGACACGTATTTAGAAACCAGTTAAACTTCTAGAAAACAATACTTATTGACTTCTAAAGTTCATTGTTTCTAACACGATATGCTTTGATAAGCCTTTATCTAAGCTTCTCAAACTTATACACCTTCCCTTGGATAGCTCACATGTGTGTCTAAACTATTTTAGAACTTATATTACTAAGTCCCAAATGTTCGGACTAATTGCCAAATCTCACAATTCAAACTATGAAGAGGGATGTCGTAATCATAATCGAATTTGAGAATGCAATTTACATAATTGCTATCTTATTAAAATCTCTCTTAGTGAAAGTGTTTCCTCACAATCATTTTCATGAAGGAGAGAAACCTTATGACACTTAGATTTTATGGTGTATGTGTTCCTATCCATGTGAATTTGCCATAACCATAATCGAAAGATAATGTTTGTGACAAATTCGAACTCTTATGGACAAAACTTGTTCATTCTTAATTTCTTGCTATCAAGGGTCACACCATTGCTTCCAAGTTATCTAGTAGCTCACCTATTCCAGTCAATGTACTTTCATTGAATAAGCTGCTTGCCTTATGCATTCTAATGAGAACTCGTAGAACTCATATGCATAATCACTCAACAGGATTGGCATAGAAAAAGAATTTTGTCAACACGATAGGTTACAAACCTCAAGTCGTGTGCTAGTGTTTAATAGGTTTACTCTTGATTAGTTCTTGAATCTTTTCAAGATCTTCAGACTCCCACTGACCTCTTGACATATTAGATTCTCTTATCAAGAAACATTTCTTGATAAACAAATATCCAAGAGTTAGTGTGTGTCTATATCAAGACAAAACATTACACACATTTGGTCTTAGTTGGTCCTTGTTTTCTCCAAGACATCACAACTTACCAATTTCAAACGTGAAAGAGTAAGAAAAACAATTTTCTACTTCACATTTGATGAGTGTGTGTCACTCAATTCACAATCTTGGAGTAATATTCTAAGACTTGATTTTGGAACGAAGTATGAGTCATCCTTTTGATTTAACCATTTCAACAATTTCCGATTCCTCCTCTTAGCCATACTAATGCACTAAGATGTTCTTAGAGGATAAATTGTGATATGGTTATTAATCATTAAGACGATCATAAAACTGATATAAAAGTACTCTCCCTTCTTTTTATATTTGAGAAACCTTTTATCTTTCTGCCTTCATTAATTCTTCTTATTCGTTCTGCCACTCATTGAAACCTTTCAATGATTCAGAATTACACTTAATCTTGTAAGTACAACCACATGTACTAGACCTTTTGGTAAATCATGACGAATAGTCTCATTGTTATCTGTGGTGGACTTGACTAGTGCACAACATTGTGTTCTAGTCCTTTTGTCCTTCACTTGACCCACATACTTGTGTGATCAAGGAATTAGTCTTAATTTCCTATGTACCAAGATTTCCATACATCACATGATTTGAATCATATGATTCCAAGTTTCTGTCCAATTGAAACTTGGGCGATGGGAATCTTTCATTACTTAGAAAAATTATGACACTACCATAAATAACATAACTAAGAATCACATCGATTTATAGAAATACACAAACATCAATTTTTCACAACAATTTCATTGCAAGGATATAGACAAACCAAAAAAAAAATTATTTTATTCATACAAGCAGCGGAAAACATGTCCTTACAATGCAAAATCAACTGAAAAACTATGTAACCAAATATTCCTAACAAATCTATCATAACTTTCTAAGCTCAAAATCTAATCTTTGAATCCATGCGATCATGATCCATTTCTTCGTGATCAGACCCATCTTGCTCTTCGATCAAGGTTCCTATCTTTTCTATGATCTTGCAAAACATTCAAATGTAATCTTATCACATTATGTATTAAGAATCAATGAATAGGAACTTAATGGAGTCAGATAGTGGATTTTACCTGAAGTAGAGCCAAACGTATTGACTCTCCCATTTCTTAGATCTATCAGGTAGATGTGGCAGCTTCGTCTCTAATTCCCCTTCTCTTGGCAATAAAAGCAAGTTGACTCTTTTGGAACAGCACATAGAACTACTTCAGACGTTGCTTTTCTCTTATGATCAAACTTTTCGACCATGGAATGCCTTTCGTTGCCATTGCCTATGTCCATAAAGGTCTAAAAGGCAGATTCACCAATCAAGTTTGTTTTTCCAGTGCGCCAAATCATCGATGATTCAGCAGCAATAAGCAAATAGGTGAGATCGATGAGGGTCACATCATGGTCTATCATATAGTACTCTCTTACGAACTCACTATATGATTCAGAAAACGACTGAAGAACCTAGTCAACATCCAGCTCTTCACAGACAACAGCTCCCAACATTCTTAACCTATCAATGTGTGACTTCATCTCTAAGACGTGTGTACACACTGACTTTCCTTCTTCATGTTTACTTGCCAAAAGGGCTTGAGTGAGTTTGAACTTTTCAAGCCTTTGAACTTGTGGGTTAGGGAGAACAATAGGACGAGGTGGAGGAAGTGAAGCATGATCTCGTGTTCCTCGATCGAATCGTGGAATATCATCTTCATGTGGAAAGCTTGTTCCACGGGATTTGGGAAGACTATAGTTGTCATACTTTGACATCTACAAAATGGGAGAAAAAAAAATTCAATTTAGTTGATTGATTGAGTCCTTAATAAATCACTCAAATGAGATATTAAGGCTAGGACCCAACACAATATTCTACAACTTGGGAGAGGGATGTCGTAACCCAAATTGAAAAACATTTGAAGGTAACTGAATGACGATTCACTAATTTTCCACCATGAAAAACGAAAAGGAGATTAAGTTTTAAATGTATTGAAAACTCCTAGATCCTTTGAGATTCATTGAACCTTTCAATGGCATGTTTAAATCTCGATATGCCCCTCGATTTGTGACTGGGATGCCGAGGATCACAAAACAGGGTGTGAATAACCATGCAAACTTACATGGTGCCCCCAATGTTACAGTCACATATTCGATGTGCCGGTTAACCACACACGCTCCACCGAACTATAACAAACATTGAGTCACCCTTTGCTACCTTTGCTTAGAGCCATTTAGTGTGCCGGTTAACCACACAGGCTCCCTTAACGTCTTCGCAAGGGTACAAAGTGTAATTTCATGGGATTGCATCAAATTCACTTTTTCCTAAAGTAACTAAGATTGGGGATTTTGTAAAAAAACATTTAGTTACTTTATACTTCATTATACTTTTAATGGAAAGGGTTTGCCCTATCCTGCCAGTTTAGCTAACGACCCTCCACCAATCAAGGAAGCGGTGGGTGAAAGTGGACACCCATTAAACGGCCATTTTATAGGCCATAACCTTATACCCCTTATAGATCGGTTTCGAGAATGAGGCCTACTAACGGTAACACTAGCAGTTTAAGTTATACATATATAATATTAGACTTTTAATGTTATATATAGTATAAGAGTGTATTTTACACTTTTAAAATACTAGGTGGTTTAATTTAATAAATTACACTTTTAATTTAATTAAATGCAAACCATATCACTATGAATTTATTAACTCTCTTTTAATTATACACTTAATTAATTTTATAAAACCATAAGGGTGCAATTTGAACTTTTTCAAAATATGGTTTTAGAATTGAACATTTTAAAATTTAACTTTTAATTAAAATTTAAATTCCAAAACTTGAGGGCAAGTTTTGAAACATTTCAAATCATTAGGGTTTAGAATTTAAATATTTCAAAATTAAACTTTTTAATAAAAATTTAAATTCCAAAACTTGAGGGCAAGTTTTGAAAGTTTTCAAAGCTATCTATATCAAAAACAAATAAGGCAATTAAACAATTAATTGGTGATTATCTAGTTTTGACCTAATCCAATTTCATGTAAGATAATTGACCAAATAATTCAAATAATTTAACATTTATCAAATAAGGTAACAATTATCTAATTAGATGATAAAAATCTTTTATTTTGACAAAGATAATAATAAGGAATCAATAAAATTCGTATTTTACTAATTTGAAGCAATTATGACAATTATCGTAAGTCAAAATCGGCAAAAAATCCGAAAATCTGTCTGTTTGACTGGTAGACTCGCTGAGTCACCATATGGACTTGCCGAGTTCTTCCTACTCGACGAGTCCACATTGGGACTCGACGAGTTTGTCAGGCAAATGGCCAAAAACTCGACTTTGCAATTAAGGATGAAACACTAAGCATCAATACAATAGAAACCAATCATGGCTCTGATACCATTGATGATTTTTAGCCATAAGAACATCCTATGTGCTCATGCAAACCCTAATGCTTGGATCTAGGTTTCTCTATTGTACATGAATTCATCTAAGACTTTAAACCCTAGATCTAGCATATGAAAATCGATATTAACATAAGAATAGGGTTTAGATCTTACCTTGATTGTTATGTAGCAATAACAATCTCAAATCCTCCTTGTAATGGCTTCAGAAAGCTTAGAGTCACAAGTGTCACTCCTCTAATGGCTCACAAACACCAAGAGCAAGAGGATGAAGAAGGAGAATCTCAAATCCTCCTTGTAATGGCTTCAGAAAGCTTAGAGTCACAAGTGTCACTCCTCTAATGGATCACAAACACCAAGAGCAAGAGGATGAAGAAGGAGAAGAGGAGAGGCACTTAAAAACGTCTAGAAACCCTAAGGAAACTCTTAGCCACGTTTTTGGTGCCCTAGGGGTCCTTAAATAGCGAGGCTATTAGGGTTATCTAACAAGAAACCCTAATTTGACTGCTTAGGCCCTAAGCAGCCCGTGGACTCCCTCCTTAGAGGCCTTGGACGATTTCTAATGGGTTTCCCCATAGATTTCGTCCACTCCTATAATATGAAGTCCATTAGCCCAATATCCAACTATCACACAATTGATAGTACTAGTCCCCTTTATTTAATTAATGTCTTTTAGCCACAAAATTAATTCTTATTAATTCTTGACTAATATTAAACAATATGATTTCTCCTTTATTATATTATTCTCATAATATATTAATAAATCATAATTAATCCTGTCTCCCCATAATTCATCCTATCAAGTTGCTTTGGTGAAGGCAAACCAAAAGGACCATGCACCATCGGGTCAAGTACATACCAAAATACTTATGGACATAAACACTAATCCAACACTAAATCCCAAACTTTTATTCTAAATGTTTAAAACAGTGCATCCCTTAGTATTATCCTACAAATTTGGTCCAATTCCATTTATTTAATTTATTAAATTGGCCCTATAGTTGGTTAAATTACAAAACAAGCCACACTTATTAATTTATACAAAAAATTTCCCCTTTGGTTAATTAGGTAACTAAATTAGTCCCGACGGTTCGTTTTAGAAGTGACACATTTTGGTTTCTTGTTTCAAATTCTCGAAACAAATCAACAATCACACGTTAAGGTGAGTGTTACGGCCCCTCTTTTATATGCTCTCGGGGGAGAATACATGTGCTTACTTGTGCTAGTTAATGCAAAAATACACATAAAATATTATTATTTTATGTAAAAACTATAACTAGTTTTTAAAATATCGGTTTGACATTTATATCTTGTGAACACATAAACTAGTTTTAAATCTCAATATCTATATATGTTATGTTGTTAAAATTATACAACTAATAAAAATAACATATGCCATTTTACTACCAAGCCAATGATTTTATGTAATGTTGTATGTCATAAACTTTGTAGTATTTCAAGGATCCAAACTATGCTTGTATATTTATACATGAACATTTCTTGAGACATACCTCATTATAAAAGTGAGTGCTTTATACTATACATACATACCACATATACTCGTCTTTTATAAACTCTATACAATTCATCATGCCTAGTATGTAACAACCATATAATTCATTCCCATTTAAAACTATTTCAAATATCCAAAAGCCATTAGTTATTACAAAATGTTTTCAAAATAGTTTCATATCAGAGTTTTCCCAGAAATCAAATCATAAATCATGAGGAGGTGCACGATCAGGCCTTCGCCTTTCCATGGTCATCTGAAGCACCTGAAACAATAATCGATAAATGTAAGCTCGAAGGCTTAGTGAGTTAACCTCAAAATACCCATACTCACAACAATACACATACAATAACAAACAACATACTATGGGTCCAACCAACCATCGGGTTGGAATACCCCAGGCCCTCAGCCAACAGTTTGGAATGCCACGATACTATGGGTTCAATCAACCATCGGGTTGGAATACCCCATGCCCTCAACCAACAGGTTGGAATGCCAATATACTATGGGTTCAATCAACCATCGGGTTGGAATACCCCAGACCCTCAACCAACAGGCTGGAATGCCATTATACTATGGGTCCAGTCATCCTCGGTATGGAATACCCCAATCCCATAACCATCGGGTTGGAATGCCCACATACTACGAGTCCAATCATCCTCGGGATGGAATACTCACGGCCTACAATCAGTGGGTTGGAATGCCCAGGTCTGTTAGCTCTCGCACAAAGCAGATAAGCCTCAACCACTAATCATACATGTGCACATATATCAGATAATCACATAACAATCCATAAACAAACAAACCGATCTAACGGATCATAACAGCATACTAACATCCTATCTATAAGGATACTGATCTAATATATCATAATAGCACAATACCATCCTATCTACCAGGATACCGATCTAACAGATCATACTAGCATAACATATCAGGATAACAATCCAAAAAGGTCGGCCTTGGTGCCTTAGACCCTTGAGTATAGTAAGGATAACTCACCTCGCAAGTAGCTAGGAATGATATAGTCGACTCCTCCCGAGACAACTCCAAACACCACATATATAACCGCAAATGGTCCATTCCATAAGTTTCCAAATTATCAAAATGCCCTCAGAAGTCAAACCGGTCAACCCTTGGTCAAAGTCAAAGTCAACATTCAAGGTCAACGGTCTATGTTGACTCAACTCGTCGAGTGCAGGTGTCGACTCGCCAAGTCCTTCAGAACTCTCTCTGAACCCTGAAAACCCTAGCTGACTCGCCGAGTTTCCAGACAACTTGTCGAGTTCATGCGTCGTCCAATGGTCGGGGAAACCCTAACTGACTCGTCGAGTCATCTCCTAGACTCGCTGAGTCCACACAGGAATCAACAATGGGAAACCCTCCCCTACTCGTCGAGTTGGATTATCCAACTCGTCGAGTCTATATAATTTAATTCAGTTTCCAAGGCAATGGTACAAGAGATTTGATTCATTCATGATCTTGAATGGCTACACTCAAAACCAGTTTGATAAATGTGTCTACTTAAAGGAATTTTCACCAGATTCCTACATACATCTATTGCTATATGTTGATGATATGCTCATCGTACCTAAAGACATGGATGGAATAAATGACTTGAAGGCGACCTTGAATAATGAGTTTGAGATGAAGGATTTGGGAGCAGCAAAGAAGATATTGGGGATGGAGATTCAAAGGGACAAAACTGTAGGGCGGTTGTGTATTTCTCAATAGAATTACATTGAGAAAATTTTGCAATCCTTCAATTGTGATCAGTCCAAGCCTGTTGGAACTCCTTTAGTGTCTTACTTTAAACTTGGCCCAAACACTATACCCACTACTAATAAAGAAAAGAAGTTCATAAGCAGGGTTCCATACTCAGGTGCTGTTGGAAGTCTCATATATGCCATGGTCTGTACCAGACCTGATTTAGCTCATGCAGTTAGTGTGGTTAGCAGGTTCATGAGTAATCTATGGAAGACTCATTGGGAAGTTGTAAAGTGGATCTTGCGATACTTGAAGGGAACAATGAATGTTTTCCTGGTGTATGGAGCAAATATGAAGAGTAACTTGGGGGTATATGCTAACTCTAGTTATGGTGGTGACTTGTTGTACGGCAGGTCACGAACGTGCTACATATTCACTTTATTCGGATGTGCCATAAGTTGGAAGTCAACGTTACAAGATACTGTTTCTTTGTCCATAGCTGAATCCGAGTACATGTCCATGACGGAAGGAATAAAGGAGGAGATCTGGTTGCAAGGACTTATACAGAGTCTTGGTCTATAGGTGGAGAAGTCTGTCTTCTATTGTGACAGTCAAAGTGCTTTGAGTCTTGTAAAGAACCGTGTGTGTCATGAGAAGACAGAGCACATTGATGTCAGGCTAAATTTCATTCAGGATATTCTGGAAGGAGACAAGGTTTCAATACTGAAGACTGATACCAAGGTCAACCCAACAGATCTGTTGACAAAGTCATTCCCATTGAGAAGTTCAAGCTTTGCTTGGAATTGGTTGATGTTCGTAGGAGGTAGCTATCTTTAGGGATGAATGGCAGGAAGGGAGAGCAAGTCAAGCCGGAATATGATTGGTTGCATGGCGGAATATGATTGGTTTCCTCCATTCACGGTCCTATGGGCCAATAGGCTTGACCCATTAGGTTTTTGGTCTGATCCTAAAAGTATAAATAGAGATGCATTCTAGGTCATTTTGTATCTTGAATTCTATAGTGATAGGCGAATCTCTTTGTAATTGTACTTGTAACCTCTGTTTGAGAGCTCTAAAATAAAAAAAATTACTCCCCTCCCATCCGTGGGCATAGGTCACCTTGACCGAACCACGTAAATATTGTGTCTTGTGTGCTTATAGTTTTGCTGCTTATCCGCTTTACTTTCGAACAAGAATTGTTAAATGTGACTCGAGCATTTGGATCATGTTCATGGAGCATTTGGATCATGTTCATGGACCATTTGGAGCACTCGGAACTGAACGGAGCACTTGGGGTTCATGAAGCATGTGACAAAGGAGCGGATCATCTGAGAAAGGAATGGATCGTCTGACAAAGGAATGGATCAAGTTCCAAAGGAACGGATCACAAAGAAGGGGGTTTGGAGCACCTGGAAGAGATTTGGAGCACTTGGGAGTGATATGGAGCAACAAGGGAACCTTGTTGCACCATATGTTGAAGGGATGGTCCAAGAAGGATGTTTTTGTGCCAAGGGCATTCCTTCTTGCGCCATTATGCTCCCTCTTACACCATGAGGTATTTCTGTTGAGACTTGAAGTATATATATGGCCTTGTTGTTCCATGTATGTTCCTGTTGCGCCAAGGTGGTGTTGTTGCTCCAATCTTGATGTTCTTGTGCCATACTTAAAGGCTGTTGCGCCATCCATACACTTGTTGCGCCATCACAGAGCAAGTTGGACCATATTGGTCCTTGATGAGCCAAGTATGCTATGAAGTCCTCTATGATGCTCAAGAATGTTCCAGAAGATGCTGCATGGCGGAATATGATTGGCTGCCTCCGTTCATGGGCCAATGGGCTTAGTACATTAGGGTTTTAGGTATGATCCCTCAAGTATAAATAGGGATGCATATTAGGTCATTTTGTATCTTGAATTCTAGAGTGATAGGAGAATCTTTGTGTAATTGTACTTGTAATCTCTGTTTGAGAGCTCTGAAATAAAACAATACTCACCTCCTACTCGTGGACTTAGGTCATCTTGACCGAACCACGAAAATACTATGTCTTGTGTGCTTATAGTTTTGCTAGTTATCTGCTTTACTTCTTAACAATAACTGTTAAATGTGACTAGAGCATTTGGATCATGTTCAGGAAGCACTTGGATCATGTTTGTGGAGCATTTGGAACTCAATGGAGCACTTGGGGTTCATGTAGCATGTTACAAAGGAACGGATCATCTGAGAAAGGAATGGATCGCCTGATAAAGGAAGGGATCAAGTGCCAAAGGAACGGATCATACAAAAGGGGGTTTGGAGCATCTGGAAGAGGTTTGGATCACTTGGGATTAATATGGAGAAATAATGGAACCTTGTTGCGCCATATTTTAAAGGGATGGGCCAAAAAGGATGTTGTTGCGCCAAGGGCATTCCTTCTTGCGCCATTATGCTCCCTCTTGCGCCATGAGGTACTTCTGTTGAGCCATGAGGTATACTCTTGCGCCATGTTGGCCTTGTTGTGCCATGTATGTTCTTGTTGCGCCAAGGTGGTGTTGTTGCTCCAATCTTGTTGTTCTTGTGCCACACTTGAAGTATGTTGCGCCATCCATACACTTGTTGCGCCATCATGGTACAAGTTGGACCATCTTGGTCCTTGATGAGCCAAGTATGGTATGAGGTTCTTTGTGATGCTTAAGAATGTTCTAGAAGATGTTGCATGGCGGAATATGATTGGTTTCCTCCATTCACGGGCCTATGGGCCAATGGGCTTAGCCCATTATGGTTTTAAGTATGATCCCTCAAGTATAAATAGGTAGGTATGCTAGGTCATTTTGTATCTTGCATTCTAGAGTGATAGGTGAATCTCTATGTAATTTTACTTGTAGCCTCTATTTGCGAGCTCATAATACCCCCCTCTTGCCCGTAGATGTAGGTCACCTTGATCGAACCACGTAAGTATTGTGTCTTGTGTGATTATAGTTTTGCTATTTATCCGCTTTACTTCCTAACAAGTGGTATCAGAGCTACGGTCGTAGTCTGAATGATGTGGTCGGCGTACGTAATGCAATTCCCATTAATTCCCGGTCCAACAAAGTTGATCCTAAAGCATTGTATTGAAAGTCTTCTTGATGGTCCTGGTTAGGTGAGCGTGTTCTGCGAGCATCGACGCTATGAAAAATGATTGGATTTGATGATCAATCGTTGAAGGGGAGGCCAAGGGCGGAACTTGGGTTTGAGGGGAGGATTGTTGGGATGCAAACCCAATCTCACATTGGTAAAAAGAGAAACTATATGCTAGCATAGAAGGCAATGATTAATCCCTTCTATCACCAATTGGTTTTAGAAAATGGAACTCATTGTTTTTTTATGTTAGCATGGTTGGGCTAGTAGCGATCCTAACACCAAATAAACTTAAAACTCTTAAGTGTGCATGTAACCTAAAACATGATCTATGTTTTCTCTATTGAACCTATATCTATGAAAATCAAAACAAGAGCCTTAAGATCCCTAGGTATTTTTGAAAATACTAAAGAAGGGTTACATAAATTTTTTGTTGTTTTTATGGAAGCAAACACCAAAATTGTCATGCCTCTGATGGTTCACACCCAAGCTAGAAAGAAGGATGTTGAGGAGAGAGGAGGAAGGAGATATATTTTGGTGTATGCATGCTCAAGAAGAGATGGCCAAAAATCAAAGGGGTTAGGTCCCTTATATAGTGTAACAAGGAAACCCTAGATAAGTCCCAAACCAATATAATAACATTATCTTGTTTTGGTAATTATCTAGCTTCCTAATTATCCTCCATGGATAATTCTAGAGCTCTAATAGCCCTCCAAAACCGTCCACCCTCATGGTGGAAGGTTCTGGAGCCTCTTGCTCAATTATTTAATAATTGCACTTAAGTCCTTGCACCTTTAATTAATTCCATTAATCCCAAAATTAATTCCAATTAATTTCTGATTAATTATTAGTTAATTATTACTATTTCTAATTAATATATTATTCTCACAATATATTAATAAATTATTTATTCCAATTTAGTAATCAAATAATAAATCAACCTCTTTTTCCAAAACCATCATGTGCAATTGGTAGGTTTGAGGGCAACCCAGAAGGACTGTGCTACTATCAATTCAAGTTTATACCAATTATAGTTATGAGCTTAGACACCTAATCCAACATATTACACTTTTCATAAAATGTAACATGAAATGTACTCACAGAATGCAAAACTTGCAGGAAATTGATGATATGACTAATAGCTATCTAACTTGATCAAGATTGATCAAAATATGAAAACCACTTGGGCATTCCAAACCGTTTCACTTCACCTTATGTTTTAAAGGATTTGTCATACTTGCACAAATGCAACAAATTTTATTTTGGCAGAAAATAGTTAAGAAAACACTATAGGAAGCCAAAAAGAGTGAGAAGAGAACACATCATTTGGCAACTGGAATGAAATCATCTTGAGGAATAAAACCAAAATTTTAACTAAACAGAAAACGAGAAGAACTCAGCAGATTCAATATTTCAATTATTTATAAAAAGCATTTAAATCCGCTAAAATTTATAAATACCAAATTGGAGAAGCAATATTTTGGTTCATACTAAAATAAATGAATGTTAAAGCAAAGTCACATAACCTTCAAATGATAGAGGAAAATAAATATACTCCAAATAAGAAAGAGATCTTACCTGATGAATGAGAAATAAAAATCACTCCATAACATTCTAAGACTGGCGTGGGATGAGACGAAAGGTTATCCATATCAAATTTGAAATCTGCATCAAATTTGATGGAAACAAATTTTACAATTAGTGAAGAATCAAAATCAAAAAATTAAATCAAATACCTTTAATGTTACTTTTGAGAAAGTCTACGGGAGAAGTAGAAGGGAAGAGATGGAAGGAGACATCGAAGGAGGGTGACAGATGGAATGGAGAGAATATAAGGACGCTATTAATGAGTCGCAGAACCCTTAATCTCCTGTGTTGTAAGTGAGAAGAGTCGTTGGATCTCTCTAAACAATTTTTAAGGTGTAGTTCAAATCCCTAGTTCTTTCATCGATTTTGTGAAGACAAGGCTGAGATGGAAGGAGACGGAAAGAGATGAAGGTAATTGAAACGTTGAGGAGAGAAGGAGGCGATCAAGGAGTCACAGATGAAAACAAATATGGAAGACAGAAACCTAAGAGAAATTGAGAAATTGTTTGATGTTTTGAGAGAGGGATAGAGCAATGGAGAAATTGAGCACGAACCAGAGATATGTGACTGGGAACCATCACCTCTATACCACTGCTATTACCGATTTTCGATTTTCATTAATAATGGGTTGCTTCTATTATTAGATATGGTATAAGTTGCATGACCCCAATACTCTTTGGTTATAGTAAGCTCAAATACCAATAACGTAAATAAAAAACCTAATCAGAAAGTCAAAAGAACAATCGATGACTTCATTGTGCATGGAAACCACAAACATGTTGATGTTCATCCCTCACTGTTGATCTTTCTAAGTCAGCGAATATTGTGAATGTGGAGTAGTAGTGAACAAAAAGTTTACCTCCACATCTTCCACGACCCTCCCTCAATCGACTTCCACTATTCCACACGCACGCACACAATAAACTACAATTATGTCCTTTAATCCTTTGAATCCTTTCTATATTTTTATCGGAATTAACATACATCTCTTTATGAATTGAATTCAGACTTCATGACGTCCATATAATTGTGAGTTAAATAAATTTATGACTTCATGACTTGTATTGTTGTACACTAAAATTATGTGATGACTATTGAGTGATGAGTGTGATAACTGAATTCATACTTCACTCCTTCAACTTATGAGTTATGATCCTGATTAGTTAATATGTTAGTAAATAGGAACATTAAGCTATTAATTTGTGTCCACTATCTTTTTATATTTGTATATTCATGTACCGGACTATAATCTGATGTAATGTTATTGTTAAACGGGTTTAACCAATAGTGAATTGACAAATATGGAAGGGATTTCTTCACACACTTCTGTGAATTTGACCAGCGCCACTCCTACTAATATGATATCAGATGCTGGTACAAGTACAACTAGTGTAAATTGAGATATGGCTTGGTAATGAGGAGTTCAAAAGGATCCGTTAAAAAAAAGCAAATATTTGGTGCACCTTATGTGACAAGAGAATATGTGGAGGGATCACAAGGTTAAAACAACACCTCAATCATACGGGAGGAAGCGTAGCTACTTGCACTAAGGTGACTATGAAGATCACCAATAAAGCGATTGAATCAATGAAAGAAAAAGATAAGAAAAAAAAGGAAAGAAAAAGACCAATGGAAATAGCTAGATTAAAAAGTTGTATTGACCTTTTTTAAAATGAGGACGAAGAAGAAGATACCATAAGTTAAAAGAAAGTTTGTAAGTGCTAGTGATGAACAAGGTCCTTTTGATAATGTTTATAAGCCGGAGCATGGAAAAGGAAAGCAAACTACATTGGATAAGAATAATCCAATTAATGAGAAGTTGAAGAAAGTAGCTTGGAAAAAGATTGTGGTTTGGGCTTATAGGTGGGGTTATCTTTCAATGTCGTACCTGATGAGCGTTTTCAAGATTCGATTAATGCCATTGGAAAATATGGAAGAGATAATCAACTTATTACCTTTCTGATTTAATTAGGGTTAAGTTAACATTTTTATATTTATTAATTTTGTTAACTATATAAATGTTAGGTATGTCGGTTTCGAATTATCATAATATGCAGGTGACAATGTTAAAGGATTCGTTAGAAGATACCCAAAGTTTATGGACCTGTTTCAACCATAATGGAAGAAATTGGGAAGTAGCATTATGTCTGATTTTTAGATAGACAGAAAATAAGATCTTTGATAAAAAATTTAGTCAGTTATCCTACCGGTATAATTTTTCTAAAGTCGATCAATGCATCAGAGCATATAAAAGATGATGAATATATTGTGAAGAAGATAAATGAGGTGATAGCATAAGTTGGAGAGTAAAACATTGTGAATGTAATCTTTGCTTCTAATTAGTTATTCGTTATTACTTTTTTTTTTTAAATTTACATCCATTTTATTAATTAAGTTCTTTTTATTTCGTATAGTTTATAACAGATAATGGTTCAAACTACAAGGTTGCTTGGAAGAACAACATCCTAAATTGCTTTAGACTCCATGCGCAACACACTGTGTAAAAGATTCAGGTATAAGTCTTTTACTTATTAGAATTTATCCCTTACATTCAGGTATAAGTCTTTTACTTATTAGAATTTAATTTAAAATAATATGCAATTATTCTATTTAACATTTTAGTGAATGACTTAATGTACAACTGAGTGTTTCCTTAACCCCACAATTTTTCATAGACATAAGTCAAAGGAATATGAGACCAATAAAAAGATTATGACGGGACTTTATGTTGCTATTAACCGTCTTGTTCCCAATTAAGATGAAAATGATACAATGAGACAATAATTGAATCTCTAGATTAATTTAAATGGACAGTTTGGATCTTCAGTTGCTAGAAGGAGTATGAAAAAAGTTGCACCGTGTAAGTAAAAAAATTATAATTTAATCAAACGTTTTTTTTAGCAAATTACACGAATGGTCCCTATGGTTTAGAGTAATTTGTGCATTTGGTCCCTAACTTATTTTTTAACTCAAAAGGTCCACATTGTTTGTTTTTGTTACGCTCTTGGCCCCTGTTTTAACTAAAATGACTATTTTGCCCTTGATTTTTTAATTTATTTAAATAAACACACCCCGAACCCCACCACTCTCACCTAATCTTACCTACCTCACCATTTTTCCCTATTTAAATAATAGTCTTTTTGGGTAAGACAAAGACCAAACGCGTAACAAAAACAAACAGTATAGACCTTTCGAGTTAAAAAAATAAGTTAGGGACCAAACATGCAAATTACCCCAAACCATAGGGACCATTCGTGTAATTTACTCTTTTTTTTCTTAAATTTTATTAACTAGCAACTTTTTTTTGTAAAATATAGATATATGGTGGTATTCTTATGGGATAGATACACCTATCCTACGAGAGTTTGCTATCATGGTTCATAGTCAAACTTGTAGTGCTTCATCTTGTGAAAGAAATTGGAGTACATTTAACAATCTAAGTTTTTTTTACCTCTTTTTAACAAGTATTTTTATAATTATAAATTATATTATTTTATTGGAGGATCAAACATATTAAGTAAATTATTTTTAATACTTTTATTGCCGCTACATTCTAAGAAAAGAATTTGTCTTTTGCAACAAAAACTAAATGATCTCGTATTCATCCAATACACCATAAGGTTGCAAAAGTGCTTCAAGTCTTCACAAAAAATATATTTGGATCCTTTTTTGCTACGAGATGTTAAGGAGAATGATGATTGGACAATACCAATAGACGATGAGCTTCAAGACTTTATGGATGATGGTCATGGCCTTCTTTGGTCAGATGTGTGAGAAGCAATGGGAGGGAAGGTAGACACCCGACTAAATTATAGGAGCAAACGAGAGAAATATAAAGACGACGACGATGATGATATTAGAGATTTGGGGAATGATATTGATGAAGAAATGAATGCATTGGATGATGTTGACTCGGAAGCCGAGCCTATGCAATGCGATTAAACTCTATTTGACACTTTGACACTACTTAGTTTCCATATTACTATATTAAAATATTATGTTATGCTTTTATATGACTTTTCAGGTTTTATGATATTAATTCTATATAGACTTATATTATTAATACTAAAATATATAAATACCAATTCTATATAAATATAATATAAAAATATAAATTATATGTAACATTAAAAAGCCATTATACCACCGCTATAACCGCAATTTCAAATAGTTGCTTGTGACCGCTATTGAAAATTTGACTGCGATAATTGTATATGTATTGATTATTTATGATGTATGCAAAATATGGTTTCTTGGAAATACTTGTCTATAGTGATTAAGACAAAGCATGCTAGTGATGTGATAAGCCATAATGATGAATCAATGACATATACATGAATTTGTATGATTATGTAAAATGTTTGAACTTGTATTAACTACTTTGCATGTTTACATAAGAAGTAACCTAGAAGTAATATGCATTTAATTATAATCACAATGAGCGTGATTACTTAGTGAGGTTTAAAATGTATTTCCTTGTGTGACGAATTAATAATATATTAATAAAAAAAAAGAATAAACTTAGTCGGTCAAGGGTAGCAACCTATACATACATGTTGTAACGACCCGTGTCCGGTATGGTAATTCCTTGGTATTTATTTTGTAGTTTTGCAAGAGGGACTCGGCGAGTTCATAGCCTGACTCGCCGAGTAGGGTCGCGACTTCGAGCACGTGTGAGCCGGGGACTCGGCGAGTCCATATCCCTGACTCGGCGAGTCCATCCGTCTGGGTGAAACCCTAAATCCCCGGGTTGCCCACTATTTAAGTCACCTTATAGCCCCATTCTCGCCTCCCTCACCCTGAGAACACTGTGAGAAAGAACCCTAATCCTCCTTTGTGTGAGCTAAGTGTTTTGTGCCATTTTGTGAAGGTTTGAAGAAGGAGAAGAAGCAAGGAGCAAGGAGAAGAGGTGTAGTGCAAAGATCCAAGGGCAAATCTGAGTTGTTTGAGGTATTTTCGGATTTCCCCTCTTGTTATATGCTTTAAACCTCCATTAGAGCCCTCCTAGGATCTAGTTGATGCTTGTTCCAAGCCTTATGGTTGCATGAATGCCTTAATAAGTCGAGATATCTTTAGATCTGAATGATTGGGGGTTGTAGAGCCCAGATCTACTGCCTTTTTGGAGTTACTTTGCATAATAACCATAGATCTACCCATTTTGTGCATCTTTTAGCCTTATTTCCCTTATTCATGAGGTTGTACACGTAAAGTTGGAAACTTTACGTGGTAAATCAGCTTATTGGACTCAGATCTATCAATTGTATGTGTTGGATTCAAACAAAATCGAGTAAAAATCAGTTGCATGGCGGCAACTCGGCGAGTCGGGAAGAACGACTCGGCGAGTTGGGTCGCAAGTCCCCGATTCCTTCGTTTTTATCAGTATCGAGTGGATCCAGTGAGTTAGAGAGCGGACTCAGCGAGTTGAGAGTAGACTCAGTGATGGAGTGACTCGGCGAGTTGTTCATACAACTCGGCGAGTCCAAGGCAATCTTCTTAAGCTCAAGAACAACTCGTCGAGTTGTTCATAGGACTCGGCGAGTCGGATGAAGATTGTCTGAGTTCTTGGATCGGGAGAGTACTCGTCGAGTCGATGCCATACTCGACGAGTAGCAGCGAGTTAAGTCGAGGTGTGAGAATAGGGACTCGGCGAGTTGGCGGCCCAACTCGGCGAGTCAGGTCAACTATGGGTTGACTTTGACCGAGAGTTGACTTTGACCTGGGGTAAAAGAGTCATTTTACCCAGTGCAGTGTTTAGTATTTGATTGAGTATGTTTATGGACTTGTAGTCGGGGAGATACCGGAGCAGCAGCAGTTAGCCCTCAGAGCTATTCACTCAGCAGCCAATTCACGAGGTGAGTTCCTTTTCAGTAGGAGCGGGTCTAAGGCCACAATGCCGGCCCGTTTAGCTAGCAGTAGTAACCAGATCTTTATCCGACGCAGTAGTTAGCATGTTTGAAGCCTTCGTGGCTCAGACAGGATTATGTGTGTTCATGCTAAGTGATACGTTATGTTATGATCAGTTAGCTTCGGACTCAGGTTCGATGTAGGGGACAAGGTCCCAGTCAGCTTCGGACTCCGGTTCGATGTCAGCTTCGGACTCAGGTTCGATGTAGGGGACAAGGTCCCGGTCAGCTTCGGACTCCGGTTCGATGTCAGCTTCGGACTCAGGTTCGATGTAGGGGACAAGGTCCCGGTCAGTCAGCTTCGGACTTCGGTCCGATGGAAGGGGGGCAAGGCCCCAGTATGTGCTTGATATATATATATATATATATATATATATATATATATATATATATATTATTGTATGGTATGTGGTAATTTGGGGGAGCTCACTAAGCTTCGTGCTTACAGTTTCAGTTTTGGTTTCAGGTACTTCCGCTAGCAGAGGGAGGAGTTCGGGTTGATGGCATTGCACACACCACAGCTTCAGCTTTCATCCTGGGGGTTGATTTAGTTCCTGATTTTTATATGTCATGGATATGATACAGTTTTCCGTACCGTGGTTTATTATTATTTTGAGATGCATTATGTATGGTTTCATGATATGACACTCACATTATGGTTTTTGGTTATGTTGAGAAACGAAATTTTTGGGTCGTTTCAAGTTGGTATCAGAGCCCTGGTTTGAGGGATTCAAATACACTTCCGGGTGTATCTGAACTCAAACTAAGGGGAAATAAAAAGATTTTTAAAAAGAAAACGTTTTCTAAAAGAATTTTGAAAGCACTTAGAAAGAAAGAAATTTTTTAAACAAAATAAGGGTGTGGTGCATGCGATCAGCCGAGCTCAAGTAAGTACTCCCAAATTACCCATACAAGTTATTTGTTCAGTTTCAGTTCAATAGAACAACATGCTAGTATAGGACTAAGGATCTAGGAGGATGCCTTATGTGCCTGCTTTATGTGTTACATCTTTATGAGTATTGCATGCTAGTAATGAGTAGACAGCAGTAGGATAGCCTGTTTAGGTTATGTCGGATAGTATGAGCTTAGCAATGTATGCTAGATCAGTTTCTCGTTTTGAGAATAGTTTTGCCTGAGTATGTTTCCTTATTCCGAATGTTGCTTGCTTCGTGCTTTGTGGGAGTTCTGAGTGATGGAAGTTAGCCATTAGGTGAACACGTTACACCACATGTGATCAGGGTTGAATAATCCCAGAGTGCTGGAACTGGCCCTATTGCGCAGCTCTTGTTTGAGTCCAACCGTTATAGGGACGGGTCTTTTACTTGAAGGATTATCTGATCTTCGTCACATGTGATGGTGTTCAGGTGATGGTTAATTAGCATTATAAGGAGACCTGCAGCAGCTGAGGACTAGTTGAGTGAGTTTGAGGTTTCCCTGGGGCAAGCCTAGGATGAGAGTAGCAGAGATCAGTAGTAGTAGAAGTGACTTGGTGGAGTTAGGGCAGTTCTTGAAGAAAGTACGGATAGATGTGGAAGGTAGTATGGGCCCGTACTACTGGAAGCAGAGGATCCGTACTCGAATCAAGAAAGGCTGAGACAAGACCAGGAAGCTAGTTGTAGTATCAATGATCCCTCAAGATATTTCTGTTTTCTGATGTAGTTGTGATGTGTTTCAGAATGGTGGTTCTGCGTTCGAGACCAGCAGCCGGCAGCGGAGGTGCCGGGGAGGGATCAGGTTCAGGTTCGGGGGATGAGCGCATGGATGAGCAGACCCGAGAGTTTCTTTCTTCGGAGATTACGCGCATCATTATAGAGCAGACTCCTGTGATCTTCGGTTCGATCAAGGAGGGGATTCTAGAGCTGATGGATGAGAGATTGGGCACCTTCCGTGCCGAGGTGGCGGCCATGATGGGGTCGCGCACCCTTACTTTCAGGGAGTTCAGGGCATGTGGAGCTCCGGACTATCATGGGCCGCGAGACCCCATAGCGAGCAGCAGATGGTTGGCGGATGTGGCCAACGCTTTCCGCACTAGCAGATGTCCCGAGGGGGACAAGGTCAGATTGGCGTCCTGTCTTCTGAAGGACAGGGCACGAGATTGGTGGGAGGAGGTCGGGCATGCCATCGGGGATGATGCAGCATTGGACGCCATGACCTGGGCTGATTTCTCTACCAGGTTCAGGGCGGAGTTTGCACCGGTCATTGAGGTGCAACAGCTAGCTAGGGAGTTTCAGGACCTCACCCAGACTACAGAGACAGTGGCGGAGATCACCGCCAAGTTCAGGGAGAGGGCTCTTCTCGTTCCTCAGTATGTAGCCGATGAGGAAATGAAGAAGGCCCGTTATCATGAGATGTTGCGGAGCGATATCCGCCAGTTTGTGAGCCGGTCCAGCTGTAAGACGCTGGAAGATATGATTGCTAGAGCTCGGGAGAGGGAGATTGATCTTGAGATGGAGAAGAAGAGGAAACCGGAGGCGGTTTCGGGTTCAGGCGGTTCGGGCAAAAAGCCCAGGGTTTCAGACCACAGGTCCAGGGGACAGCCGAGCCACGGTCGATGTGGTAGGTGTGGGAAGATGCACGAAGGAGTGTGTAAGGCAGGGAGTTCCGGTTGCTTCAAGTGCGGTCGGATTGGACATTTGAGTAGGGATTGTACGGCTCCTGCTACTGCCGTTGCAGCATCAGATCTGATTTGCTTCCAGTGTAATCAGAGGGGACATAAAAGGTCCCAGTGTCCGGGTTTAGCTGCAGCAGGGAAGGTGGCTGCGCCTGCCCCTGCTACTTTGAGGATTACCGATGGCCGGCAGGGCCGAGCTGATGCGCCAGTGGCGAAGAGTAGGGCGTTTCAGATGACAGCAGAGGAGGCGCGAGCGACTCCTGATGTGGTGACGGGTATGTATCTTCCCTTTATCTCTTTATTATTATTGATTGAATATTGCTTATGATTGTATGTTTTAATTAGGGTCGTTCTCGGTGAACGGCATCTCTGCTATGGTATTATTCGATTCGGGGGCTACCCGATCATTCGTATCTCTTGCGCTTAGCAAGAGGTTCAGTAGAGCTCCAGGGGAGCTGGATTGTCCATTAGAGGTTGAGATAGCGGATGATAGGACCGTGAGGGTCGGCAGAGTGCACAGAGGGTGTTCTCTTCAGTTATTTGATGAGCAGTTTTCAGTGGATCTGGTACCTATTCCCCTGCGAGGGAATAAGGTTATTGTGGGTATGGATTGGCTAAGCCCCAATGGGGCGGTGATTGATTGTGAGCTTCAGCTAGTGAAGGTTCGCACTCCCAGTGGGGGAGAGTTGGTGATTCAGGGCGAGAGGCCACAGCGAGGACCGACCTTTTGTTCCGCTGCAAGGGCGAGGCGCTATGTTCAGCAGGGTTGCGCCGGTTTCGTAGCTTACGTTTTGGATGCCCGGGAGAAGGGCAAGACGACAGTTGACGATGTTCCTATTGTTCGAGACTACCCGGACGTGTTTCCTGAGGATTTGCCGGGGATACCTCCTGAGAGACAGGTTGAGTTCAGGATCGACATCATCCCTGGTGCGGCTCCGATAGCCAAGGCACCGTATCGACTAGCTCCCCCTGAGATGCAGGAGTTGTCTACACAGCTGCAGGAGCTGTTAGACAAGGGTTTCATTCGGCCGAGCAGTTCGCCTTGGGGAGCGCCGATCCTGTTTGTGAGGAAGAAGGATGGGTCGCATCGTATGTGTATAGATTACCGGGAGTTGAATAAGGTAACGGTGAAGAACCGTTACCCACTCCCGAGGATAGATGATTTGTTTGATCAGCTTCAGGGAGCGTCTTGGTTCTCCAAGATCGATCTACGCTCCGGATATCATCAGATGCGGGTTAGAGATGAGGATGTACCGAAGACTGCTTTCAGGACCAGGTATGGTCATTACGAGTTTGTGGTGATTCCGTTTGGGCTCACCAATGCTCCAGCCGCGTTCATGGATCTCATGAACCGCGTGTGTAGGCCGATGCTGGATCGGTCAGTGATAGTGTTCATAGATGACATCTTGGTATATTCCAAGACGCAGGAGCAGCACGAGGAGCACCTGCGGGAGGTGCTGGAGGTTTTGAGGAGGGAGAAACTTTTCGCAAAGTTCTCCAAATGTGAGTTCTGGTTGCGCGAGGTGCAGTTCCTTGGTCACCTCGTCAACCAGAAGGGTATTCTGGTAGATCCGGCCAAGATAGAGGCCGTGATGCAGTGGGAGGTCCCGAAGTCTCCATCTGAGATTCGGAGCTTCCTAGGGTTGGCAGGGTATTATCGGAGATTTATTCAGGATTTCTCCAAGATAGCAGTGCCGCTCACCCGACTGACCAAGAAGTCAGTGGTATTTCGTTGGGGTCCGGAGCAGCAGACAGCATTCGAGACCCTCAGGCAGAGATTGTGCGAGGCTCCGATCCTTACCTTGCCAGAGGGAGTAGAGGACTTTGTAGTCTATTGTGATGCCTCGATCACAGGTTTGGGAGCAGTTCTGATGCAGCGAGGCCATGTGATAGCTTATGCCTCGAGACAGTTGAAGCCTCACGAGGCTAATTATCCTACCCATGATTTGGAGCTAGGGGCAGTTGTGTTTGCCCTCAAGATTTGGAGGCATTACCTTTATGGGGTCCGTTGTACTATTTACACGGATCACAAGAGTTTGAGGTATCTTATGGATCAGCCGAGTCTGAATATGAGGCAGAGGAGGTGGTTGGATGTGCTAAAGGATTACGACTATGAGATCCTATACCATCCAGGGAAGGCCAATGTGGTGGCCGATGCCCTGAGCCGCAAGGTGTCGGCGGCCCCTATCAGGGATCTATGTTTGAGGATGACAGTGATCACTCCGTTGTTGGAGCGGATCAAGGAGGCTCAGGTAGAGGGTCTCAAGGAGGAGAGACAGAAGTGTGAGAGGATCGTGGGCCGAGTAGCTTCTTTTGATTACGACAGTCGGGGTTTGTTGACGCTTCATGGTAGAGTATGGGTACCGTACTGGGGTGGGGTACGGCAGGTATTGATGGACGAGGCTCATAAGTCTCGATTTTCTATCCACCCAGGAGCGACGAAGATGTATCGAGATCTTCGACCTGATTATTGGTGGCCCTGCATGAAGCGGGACGTCGCCTGGTACGTCGAGAGATGCCTGACCTGCCGGAAGGTCAAGGCGGAGCACCAGAGGCCTCACGGCAGGATGCAGCCGTTAGACATTCCCGTGTGGAAATGGGAGGACATTACCATGGATTTTGTCACCAAGCTTCCCCGGACCGCACGTGGAGTGGATTCGATATGGGTAGTAGTGGATCGGTTGACGAAGAGTGCCCATTTTATCCCGATCCAGGAGAGTATATCGGCGGAGAAGTTAGCCGATATCTATGTGCGTGAGATTGTGGCACGTCATGGAGTGCCGGTATCGGTGGTGTCAGACCGTGATGTCCGTTTCACATCCAGGTTCTGGAAGCGGTTCCACGACGAGATGGGTACTCGTCTCCATTTCAGCACCGCTTTCCACCCTCAGACAGACGGGCAAAGCGAGAGGACGATTCAGACTCTTGAGGATATGCTTAGGGCATGTGTCCTAGATTTCGGTGGCAGTTGGGATACGTACCTTCCGTTAGCGGAATTCTCGTATAACAACAGTTATCATGCGAGCATTGACCGACCTCCCTTTGAGATGTTGTATGGGAGGAAGTGTAGGACCCCGATTTGTTGGGGCGAGGTCGGTCAGCGGGTCATCGGGAGCACGGAGGTGGTGCTCAAGACGACTGAGTTGATCCAGCAGGTCCGTAGTAGACTGCAGACTGCTCAGAGTCGGCAGAAGAGCTACGCCGATAGGAGGCGTTCGGACTTGGAGTTCCAGGTGGGGGATATGGTCCTTCTGAAAGTCTCACCTTGGAAGGGTGTCATCAGGTTCCGGAAGAGGGGCAAGCTGGGCCCCAGATTTATTGGTCCTTTCAGGGTTTTGGCCCGGGTGGGTCGGGTTGCTTATCGGTTAGATCTTCCTGAGGAGCTTAGTCAGATCCACAACACTTTCCATGTGTCTCAGTTGAGGAAGTGTTTGGTGGATGAATCAGCAGTCGTTCCCCTGGAGGATATTCAGGTTGATAGTAGCCTGAATTATATTGAGAGACCGGTCGCGATTCTGGACCGGAAGACCAAGACCTTGAGGAACAAGGAAATTCAGTTAGTAAAGGTGCAGTGGCGACATCGGAAGGGGTCTGAGTGGACGTGGGAGGCTGAGGAGGAGATGAGGGAGCACTACCCAGAGCTATTTGCAGATTCAGCCGTAGCAGACTTCGAGGACGAAGTCTGAGATAAGTGGGGGAGAATTGTAACGACCCGTGTCCGGTATGGTAATTCCTTGGTATTTATTTTGTAGTTTTGCAAGAGGGACTCGGCGAGTTCATAGCCTGACTCGCCGAGTAGGGTCGCGACTTCGAGCACGTGTGAGCCGGGGACTCGGCGAGTCCATATCCCTGACTCGGCGAGTCCATCCGTCTGGGTGAAACCCTAAATCCCCGGGTTGCCCACTATTTAAGTCACCTTATAGCCCCATTCTCGCCTCCCTCACCCTGAGAACACTGTGAGAAAGAACCCTAATCCTCCTTTGTGTGAGCTAAGTGTTTTGTGCCATTTTGTGAAGGTTTGAAGAAGGAGAAGAAGCAAGGAGCAAGGAGAAGAGGTGTAGTGCAAAGATCCAAGGGCAACTCTGAGTTGTTTGAGGTATTTTCGGATTTCCCCTCTTGTTATATGCTTTAAACCTCCATTAGAGCCCTCCTAGGATCTAGTTGATGCTTGTTCCAAGCCTTATGGTTGCATGAATGCCTTAATAAGTCGAGATATCTTTAGATCTGAATGATTGGGGGTTGTAGAGCCCAGATCTACTGCCTTTTTGGAGTTACTTTGCATAATAACCATAGATCTACCCATTTTGTGCATCTTTTAGCCTTATTTCCCTTATTCATGAGGTTGTACACGTAAAGTTGGAAACTTTACGTGGTAAATCAGCTTATTGGACTCAGATCTATCAATTGTATGTGTTGGATTCAAACAAAATCGAGTAAAAATCAGTTGCATGGCGGCAACTCGGCGAGTCGGGAAGAACGACTCGGCGAGTTGGGTCGCGAGTCCCCGATTCCTTCGTTTTTATCAGTATCGAGTGGATCCAGTGAGTTAGAGAGCGGACTCAGCGAGTTGAGAGTAGACTCAGTGATGGAGTGACTCGGCGAGTTGTTCATACAACTCGGCGAGTCCAAGGCAATCTTCTTAAGCTCAAGAACAACTCGTCGAGTTGTTCATAGGACTCGGCGAGTCGGATGAAGATTGTCTGAGTTCTTGGATCGGGAGAGTACTCGTCGAGTCGATGCCATACTCGACGAGTAGCAGCGAGTTGAGTCGAGGTGTGAGAATAGGGACTCGGCGAGTTGGCGGCCCAACTCGGCGAGTCAGGTCAACTATGGGTTGACTTTGACCGAGAGTTGACTTTGACCTGGGGTAAAAGAGTCATTTTACCCAGTGCAGTGTTTAGTATTTGATTGAGTATGTTTATGGACTTGTAGTCGGGGAGATACCGGAGCAGCAGCAGTTAGCCCTCAGAGCTATTCACTCAGCAGCCAATTCACGAGGTGAGTTCCTTTTCAGTAGGAGCGGGTCTAAGGCCACAATGCCGGCCCGTTTAGCTAGCAGTAGTAACCAGATCTTTATCCGACGCAGTAGTTAGCATGTTTGAAGCCTTCGTGGCTCAGACAGGATTATGTGTGTTCATGCTAAGTGATACGTTATGTTATGATCAGTTAGCTTCGGACTCAGGTTCGATGTAGGGGACAAGGTCCCGGTCAGCTTCGGACTCCGGTTCGATGTCAGCTTCGGACTCAGGTTCGATGTAGGGGACAAGGTCCCGGTCAGCTTCGGACTCCGGTTCGATGTCAGCTTCGGACTCAGGTTCGATGTAGGGGACAGGGTCCCAGTCAGCTTCAGACTCGGTCTGATGTGAGCTTCGGATTGCGGTCCGATGTAGGGGACAAGGTCCCGGTCAGTCAGCTTCGGACTTCGGTCCGATGGAAGGGGGGGCAAGGCCCCAGTATGTGCTTGATATATATATATATATATATATATTATTGTATGGTATGTGGTAATTTGGGGGAGCTCACTAAGCTTCGTGCTTACAGTTTCAGTTTTGGTTTCAGGTACTTCCGCTAGCAGAGGGAGGAGTTCGGGTTGATGGCATTGCACACACCACAGCTTCAGCTTTCATCCTGGGGGTTGATCTAGTTCCTGATTTTTATATGTCATGGATATGATACAGTTTTCCGTACCGTGGTTTATTATTATTATTTTGAGATGCATTATGTATGGTTTCATGATATGACACTCACATTATGGTTTTTGGTTATGTTGAAAAACGAAATTTTTGGGTCGTATTTTTGGGTCGTTTCACATGTGTACCCTATCCAGATTGTGAGGTGGCCTAATAGGTTGGAATATACCTATAGGATAAGATTGTGAGGTGGCCTAATAGGTTGGAATATACCTATAGGATAAGAGCTTAAGCCAAAATATGCGTCAACGGGTCCACCTAGACAATCACTCGGGACATGGTCCTTGCGGTGGGTGGACTGAGTGTTGTTGGCAACGCGGCAGGGACAACACAAGCATCATGTAGGATTTGGGAGGTGTAACACGGTGGAATTAGAACCGCTTGTACCCATCCTTAACGACAACGTTCAAAATGTTATACACTACTTATTTAATCATACCATGTGACATAAACAATTAGTTATATTCTCTTTTATTATTAATAATTTTATTACTTAATAAAGAATCAATTAATACTTACTTGTTTTAAAATATAAACCTATATAATCATATAAGTTATTATCAAATATCATTTCATAATTATTGTTGAACATAAAGACTTTCAAATGAATCATTTCTTATAAGTATTTGGTAAATACATTTTGAAACTATAATATTTAGTATAGAAATCCAAGATCTAAATTATTTTTTCTATTTTAAATTCCAATTTTAAACTTGTTATTAAAGGTCCAATTTTTTAAACTGGTTATTGAAGTTTGACTTGGAAACAAATTTGTTAATTATTGTACTATATTATCTTTTAATATTGTTTTGATGTAAATTGAATAGGGAAAATGACTTATTAAGGTAACTAACTATTTCAGTTGTCCATATATAGGTAATGTTTTTTTTTGTACACATTAAGGTAACTAACTTGTTTTGTTTGTTCACATTTATGTAATATGACCGGCTATCGCCTGTTTTTGCTTATGTGGCATCCACCTGACATATGACTTGAATACGTTGCACCTACGTGACATGGTGCATATATGGGAAAATGACTTATTAAGGTAACTAACTATTTCAGTTGTCCATATATAGGTAATGTTCTTTTTTTTTTGTACACATTAAGGTAACTAACTTGTTCTATTTGTTCACATTTAGGTAATATAACCGGCTATCACCTGTTTTTGATTATGTGGCATCCACCTGGCATATGACTTGAATACGTTGCACCTACGTGACATCCACCTAGCATATGACTTGTTTTGTTTCTTCTTCCTCATCTTATTCTTCAAAACAACAAGATGAATTTCAAGCTGATCATCCATGTGATTGCGGTTTACCATCTCGTGTGAAGATTTCAAGAACTCCTGACAACCCTGGCAGAAAATTTAGAGTTTCTCAAAACTCGATGGTAAATCAATATTGTTGAATTAGTTGCAGGAGTTCTTGAAATCTTCACACGAGATGGTAAACCGCAATCACACGGATGATCAGCTTGAAATTCATCTTGTCATTTTGAAGAATAAGATGAGGAAGAAGAAGCCATCGTCGATCGATCTAGGGTTTAGAATTAGGGGTGGAATCGTATGACACAATTATAGTGTAATCGAATGAAGACAATATATGCACCATGCCACGTAGGTGCAACGTATTCAAGTCATATGCCAGGTGGATGCCACATAAGCAAAAACATGTGATAGCCGGTCATATTACCTAAATGTGAACAAATAAAACAAGTTAGTTACCTTAATGTGTACAAAAAAAAAAAGAACATTACCTATATATGGACAACTGAAATAGTTAGTTACCTTAATAAGTCATTTTCCCATATATGCACCATGCCACGTAGGTGCAACGTATTCAAGTCATATGCCAGGTGGATGCCACATAAACAAAAACAGATGATAGCCGGTCATATTACCTAAATGTGAACAAACAAAACAAGTTAGTTACCTTAATGTGTACAAAAAAAAGAACATTACCTATATATAGATAACGGAAATAGTTAGTTATCTTAATATGTCATTTTCCCAATTGAATATTATGGTAAAAAACGGAAAAAATGGGATGAAATGATGAAAAAGAAAATTAAATTTGTAGAAAAAAAACATAGATTGACCAAAGGATGAACAAACTTCTTAAAAATTTAAAATTAATTTTTGTAATTAAATGTTCTTTAACAGAATTATACAATGATCCAATTTTTAAATAAAATTATGTAACTATGTTTACGATTGTGGTTAAAAAGTCATCATTTTGCACATTAATATAAATAAACAGCAATAGATTAACTTCAATTTTAAATTGATAAGAAAATGACATTACTATTAAATTAATAAGTTTCTTATTATTAATATAAGATAGTAAAAAACTAAACATACTTACATAAATATACATTTAATTTTGTCATTCAATATTAAATTATATATTTAAAAGAAAATTTATGTTAATCTACTTAATTCCCGAAATTGCCCTTCCACTCCCGCCAAAGCCAATTGATTTTTTGAAACTAATTTCCAGCTGTATCACTTTACTCCTTTTCGTCTTTTTTCTTTAATAAATTCCGATAAGCTCGGTCCCGAACCGACCCCCTTCCGACCGTTACTCCGAACCTAATTTCAAATCTCCATTAAACCTTCCACCTTCTCAACAACTAACTCCCCAAATCCCTAATTTACAGGCATTCACCCAAAATCTCAAAAATGGTGTCCAAAGCTAAGAAGTCAAAAGGATCTCCGGCCAACCGTAACCTCCGCCGCCGCAAGAAGACTCCCGTCACCACCGCCACTAAGACAGCCTCCATAGTAGTTGCCTCCATCAATAAATCCTTCTACACCTGCCACCGCCGCCTTATCAAACTTTTCTCCAAACTCGTTCGTATTGCCACTCCCAAGAGTAAATCCTCCGTCAAAAAAGGCTACAAAGTCCTAAAAAAGTTCCCCAACTCCACCGACAATCAGATCGCCACCGTCCGCCGCTCGCTCTTCCAGGAATCTACCGCCGCCCTCCCACCACCAAACTCCCCTGATCAAAAAACGGTGTTCCTTGACCTTGACGAAACCCTAATCCATTCCACACCTGCCACCGGAGTATCACCTCCGGGAACTTATGATTTCTTAGTGAGGCCATTGCTGGATGGAGAAAGAGTTGATTTCTATGTGCTGAAACGCCCATTTGTTGATGAATTTCTTCAGTTCTTGAGCACAAATAACTATGAAATTGTGGTTTTCACAGCTGGAATCGAGGAATATGCTTCGTTAGTTTTGAATAAATTGGATTGCAGGGGTTTGATTTCACACAGATTGTATCGGAATTCATGTAAGGAATTCGAGGGTAGGTTTGTTAAAGATTTATCAGATCTAGGGCGGGATTTGAAGAAGGCTGTGATTGTTGACGACAACCCTAATTCCTACAGTTTTCAACCCGAAAACGCAATCCCCATTAGACCTTTCACTGATGACCTTGGAGATGATGAATTGAAGAAATTGATGAATAGGTTTTTTACAAACTGCAATAAATTCGAAGATTTGAGGGATGCCGTGAAGGATTATCTTGGCGATGGAATTCAGAATTCAAAATCAGAGATATCGTTTTTTGAAAACAGTAAGAATTTAAACCTTCAAACTCTAATTGAAGTTTGAATTAGATGTATTTTTTTTCTAATCATGTGCAACCGTTTGCTTGATGAATTTAATTACTATTTACCCAGCTTCTCTTCTCTGTTAACTTCAACAACATCATGATACAATGATGAATGATCCAGCAAAGTATCATAGCAACATGCATTTTATAAAAATGTCTCACAACAAATAAAATCTTAGAAATATTATAGATTAATTAAATTAAAAAGACAAATAAATAATTATGGTTGATTATTTTCACAACCGTATTAGATTAAGTTTCTTGTATGTGGCACTGAATTAGTTGTTGTCATATTTAGTTTTTGGTTTGTTAAGATGCATTATATCATATATCATTTTTTATATTCATAAGTTATTTATGAATAAAAGTAAATTTGAATAAAAAATTTATGCAAAGAAATAAAATTCATAATTGTTTTTCGATTTAACGAAAGCTAATTGTGTTCATAGGAAAACAAAAGAAATATTAATAGATCCGTATATTAATAAATCCTCAATACGGAATAAAAAGACAATCCATTTAGTTTTTGGTTTGTTAAGATGCATTATATGATATATCATTTTTGATATTCATAATTAAGAAAAAAAATAATAGATATAATGATTATTTATAAATAAAAGTAAACTAAGATAAAAAAAATTTATCAGAGAAACAAAATTTGTAATTTTTGATATTAATAAATCCTCAATACGGAATAAAAAGACAATCCATTTAGTTTTTGGTTTGTTAAGATGCATTATATGATATATCATTTTTGATATTCATAATTAAGAAAAAAAATAATAGATATAATGATTATTTATAAATAAAAGTAAACTAAGATAAAAAAAATTTATCAGAGAAACAAAATTCGTAATTTTTGATATTAATAAATCCTCAATACGGAATAAAAAGACAATCCATTTAGTTTTTGGTTTGTTAAGATGCATTATATGATATATCATTTTTGATATTCATAATTAAGAAAAAAAATAATAGATATAATGATTATTTATAAATAAAAGTAAAAAACTAAGATAAAAAAAATTTATCAGAGAAACAAAATTCGTAATTCTATTTCAATTTAACGAAACGTAATTATGTTCATAGGAAAACAAAATAAATATTAACAGATTAGTAATACGGAATAAAAATACAATTCATTTAATTAATAACATACTAATTATCATGTTCTAAGGGAGGACGGAGTCGTTTCTCTCCTCCCGCCGAACCCACTATGGAGGGAATCGAACGCGCCCAAACCGGATGCCTCCTAACCCGTCTTCCCTAAATTCTTGTTTTGGTTTCAACCTCCAGCGGGTTCCTCAAACCGCAACACCCCTCTCTTTCTCTCTTGCTCTCCTCCTGCTCCTCCCTCTACTCCTCGAACCCGTTACAACTCCGTATTCCCTAACAATAACTTCTATAGGTACAACAACATTTTAGAGGGTGTTTAGTTTTGGATAGTTTATTTCAAATGATAAATATTTTTTTAATTATTAACTTTAGAGCAGGTGAAAACGTTGTTTTTTAAAGGGAAATCTCCATAAAAGTTCATATTTTGGGAAAATGTTTAATGAAGTTCTAAATTTTATTTTTTTAACAGAAAAATCCCGCTTTTTTATTTTTTTTAATAGAAAAGCTTAAGAAACCGGCATATTTATTTACTTTAGCCATTTTTGACTTGTAGAACAGGTCATGTGACCAAATTGTTAATTTTCAAGAATAATGTGACTTTTCTTTAAATTTCTTCAAAATTTGTATAAAATATATAAACATATTTTTTACATATTCATATCTATTTTTACGTATTCATATATTTTATAAGTTCTTATGTGTACATGTTTACGTATTTTTATGTATTTTAAAAGTATAAACATATATTTTTTTTACATATTTATATTTATTATTAACCATTTTACATATTTTTATGTGTTATTTTTTTATGTATTAAGTATTTATATGTATTTTTTATTTTTTTTTACATATTTGTATGTAATTTTAGATATTTTACATATTTTCTAATGTGTTCTTTATGCATTATGTATTTATATGTATTTTTTACGTATTATGTATTTTTTTAAAAGTTTTCCATATATATGTTTATGTACTTTTATGTATTTCAAATGTATAAAAGTATTATTTTTTTTTTTTTACATATTTGTATATATTATTATGTGTTTTTTTATGTATTATGTGTTTTTTTTATGTATTACGTATTTTTATGTATTTGAAATGTATAATAATATTGTTTTTACTTTATTTATTTTTTACTTCAAGCCGTCTTCACTATTTCATCTAATTCGTACAACTTCTTCGAGTATGTCTAGATGGTTTTCCTACATACCTACATATTTTTAGTTTTTCTCATTCGATGTTTAAAATATGTAGGTATGTAGGAAAATCATCTAGACATAGTCGAAAAAATTGTACGAATTGGATGAAATGGTAAAGACGAGTTCAAGTAAAAAAAATACATAAATACGTGTATATATATATATATATGTATATATATATATATATATATATATATATATATATATATATATATATATATATATATATAAACATCTATATAGTTATACATTAAAAATACATAAAAATGCATAAACATCTATATAAAAATCTTTAAAAAAATACATCAATACATAAAAATTCATAGAAATTAGAAATACGTGATACATAAAAAAATATAGATATACATACAAAATGTGTAAAATACTTAAAAATACATATAAATACGTAAAAAATATATTTATACATTTAAAATATATAAAAATATATAAACGTCTACAGAAAAAACTTTAATGAATACATAAATACATATTACATAAAATAACACAAAAATAAATAAATTTTTTGTAAAATACTTAAAAATACATATAAATACGTAAAAAAATATGTTTATAAATTCAAAATAAATTAAAAATGTAAACAAATACATATAAAAAAAACATACATAAATACAGAAAAATAGTTATAAATACGTAATACATAACAAAATAACACATAAAAATACATAAAAAATATGTAGAATACTTAAAAATACATATAAATATGTAAAAATTACGTTTATACATTTAAAATACATAAAAATACATAAACAAATACATATAAAGTTTTTAAATAATACATAAATTCGTAAAAATAGTTATAAATACGTAAAAACTATGTTTATATATTTTATACAAATTTTGATGAAATCTACAAATAAGTCTTAATATTTTGGAAAAATTAACAATTTGGGGTCATGACCTGCTGAACAATTAAAAAAAGGCTTAAGTGAATTAATTAGCCGATTTCTAGGGTTTTTCTATTCAAAAAGTTAAGAACTCTAGACTTTTCTGTTTAAAAAAATAAAATTTATGATTTTCTTAAAAAATTTCTCAAAATATTGGGATTTTTCTAGAGATCTTCATTAAAAAAAAGTATTTAGATTAACTTATGTGGTATTAAACCGATATAAGTTGATAAACACTATTTTAGTGTTTGTCAAAATGACAAAGATAAAATGTTTTTTTAATGGTGTGAGAGAGTTATAAGTTATAAAATTTTCTTTTGATAAGTTAAAAGGGAGTAACTTATAAAAAATGACTTATCTCCGGTGTAAGACAACGATAACTTAAAAAAAAAACATTCATTTTAACGGTTCCATACTTTGAGCCGATAATAAGTTAAAAACCTATTTTTAAAACTTTCTCGAATACCTTTTTTATTTTAATATATTTTTTTCACAAATAAATCGAGGGAAAGGGTATTATGGTATGGGTGGGCATTTGAACTTCTGGACCAAACCAGACTGGTAACCGAACGTGGATCGGTCCGATCCAAGATCCACCAATTTTGTAAAAACGGTTTGATCCGGTCCAATTACTCACCTAGCAATCCTAATAGATAAACTAACTTTTTGTAGGGCTTTAATGAGTTGTACTATATGTATCTAAAGTTGTATCGGTCCAATGGGTACGAGAACCGATAAATCCGGACCTGGCCTGACCTCAACTGATCCGGTCCAAGGTCAACTGATCCGATCCGGTCCAAGGTCAACAAATATCTTTGTATCATCATTATATGTAATAAAAAATGACAATATTGGTTACACTAAGTGTAAGACTCATATGAAATTCTAAACATTTGAATTTCTATTACATGATATTATTTATAAAAAAAAAAAATATGAAATTCTAAACATTTGAAAGGTTTCAATTTATAAGAAAAATAAGAAAAATATTTAATTATTAAAATTAAAGTGTTTTTTCTTTTATATAAATTTAAACAACTAATTTAGATAAATAGTTAAAGGAAACTAATGAGACTTTAATTTTGAAAATTTTAAATTAGAAGGAAGTCAATTAATGAATTTGATATCCATTTATTTTTACATTTATTGTAATTATTACATTTAAATATTATATGAAATTTAATAAAATGGAAAAATCCATAAAATGACACGTGAATTTTTTTTAAATAACAACAAAATAACATAACAAAAATGAATGAGAGTATGACATGTGGTAAAAAATATCTTTATTTATTAGAATAAACTAGTTGTAAAATCCATATATTACATTGGTTTTTGAAAAAAAAAAATTAAACAAATTAGAAAATTTAAATCCTCCTTAATAAATGAATGTTTTTTTTGCCATATGTCAATCTCTCATGAGTTTTGACACTTGTTATTTTGTAGTATTTTTAAAATAAATATTATTCACTTGTCAATTTTTGATTTTTTTTTTCAAATTTTAAAATTAAAATCATACGTATTAAGTACCATATATATGATATTAAATTGCTATAAATACGCTTCTTCCTTTCTTATTTTAAAATTGTACATTAAAAAATATTTTCTGTTTACAATTTAACTTAATGTTTAATATTTTTTTAAACCAACACGTGTAATACACGGGTCTCACACCTAGTTTATAAGAAAATAATAAAATATTTAATTATTAAAATTGAAGTGTTTATTTATCTTTTAAGTTTAAATTAATATTTTAAATAAATAAACAACTAAAACAATTAGATTCAATTTAAAAATGTAGAAAATAGAAGGAAAGTTGCATTGATGAATGAAATATATATTTATTATATTTAAGTATTATATAAAGTTTAATAAAATGAAAAAATAAAACCACAAAACGATATATATGAATATAATTTAATCTAAATTTACCACAAAATAACATGTGACATAATACATAATAGGATGAAAAATGGCAATATTATTTTCATTTATTACGAATGATTATTTTAAATATGCGATATAGGAACTTAAGAAAATGCATTATATGAAATGCATGATAGGAACTTGCATCCATAACAAAGTAATCATCAAAAAGGTCAATATATATGATTCACAGGACTTTGGCTATTGTCTCGTGTACTTTCTTGGTCAATTCTACATTTTTTGCAATTCTAACAAGATTTAAGGAACCATAATGAAAGAGTTTAAATTTTTATAAATAATTGCAAACTAATTTAAAATAATCACAAAATGACATATAATAAAATGAATAAGAATATGACATTGGTAAAAAACACTCATTATTTGTTACTTTATATATTAGAGAGTAGATCATCAATTTCAAAAATTGCTATATCTTTATCTTTACTATATTATTAAGCATATTATTAATTTCTTGAAATTTAAGAGGTACAACTATTTGAACAACAAGAAGTATAAACATATTAAGCTTACAATATATAAGTGTATACGTGCACCAAACCTAAATGTATCTTACGGTGTTAACTCTCAAGATGTTGAGAACCCTAATTTCTTCTCTTTGCCCTTTCATGTCTCCGACAACCCTCTGTTACCAACTTACCAACAACTTCTTGATGCCACCATTACAAACTCCGCAATCACTTCTCTATTATATGTCATTAGTAACCTAAACCCTAACTCTAACGCCATCCGCCATCCATCGCACTACCTTCTACACAACCATTGCTACCACAAAGATCTCCGCCTGCTTGCGCTTTCTTATTTTCTTATCTAAACGACATCAAATGTCCTTCTTTGTCGACGCAACGACCTCCACCATGAGGCTTCCAAACCGGGTAAAAGACATCCAAACCCACCACCTGCTATTATTTATGGATTTGTTTCTATTTGTGTTTCTGTTTTGGAATTCGTTTGTTTGAAAGATTTCTAATTTTTAGGGTTTTAATGAAATATGATTCCTAAAAAGAGGTGATATTCAGTAGTTATGTTATCAAAGGTAATATTCTACTTCTAACTTTTCGATTATAAGGTTGGTTGTTCTCATTTTGTGCTAAGAGGATCTGCTTCAATAAGGGTTGTTCAGTGTGGTTTTTGGACTTTCAGGTTGCTATTATGGTGAATTTCTGGTAGCTGTTATGGTTTTGTTGCTACTTAGTTATGGAAGATGCCTTATGTGGTTGATTAACTTAATTAATTGTGCAATTAGGTCCAGATACAGATCTTGAATAAGCAGAGCTTCTTAAAATCTTTCTCATCCAAACATTGTTGCAGGTGACATTTCACTTGTGGAATCCTCCTGCAAAAGGAAAGAGGCCCGCATAAAATCAACAATCAATTTTCAATGTAATCCCAATAAATCAAAAACTATCTTATTTCAAATTCGAATCGATAGCGTACGTCAGTCGACTTCATATACCTCAATCACCATCCATTTCAAGATTATTCCATTGTTGATTCATCTCTCCCCTTTCCAATTTCTGAGTTATCGGCCTTCATTTAGTCAATATAAACAGATGACATCAAGATTTCACAATCGGTTTCAATCGATCTTTTCGTCACCTCGCCTGTTAATGTCTATCGGCGGAAGATGGCGACGTCGGCCATTGTTTCCTTTTCTCATTCTAATCCCGCTCAATCAAGCAAATATGCTATTTATTATCTAAGGCAACTGTGTCCGATAAAAGCAGCCATCCAAAGGTAATCAAATATTTTCGCCGCTTTTATTGCTAAGTAGTTTTTCAAGCGATGGTACTATTGGGGTTATTAGAGACGATGGACACAAAGTAAGATGATCTCTCTATGATTTATAGTCGTATTTTCGAAATTGCTAAGGTCTGGTCAAACTTTTTTTTTTTGTTATTATAACGAGAAGATCTAATTAGGAGAACAGTTCATGTATCTAGTTTCTAAGCTTTTGTGTTTCTATATTTGTCACTCTTCAGTTCATGCAGAATCACAGTTTCATAGAAAGTTTCAGCTTCTCATCGCCTGTTTTGGTTCAAATATTTCTTTATGAATTGCTTCAATTTCTGCACACCAACTGTTCGATAAATTGCTTAAGCTGTTCTGCACAACAAGTTTTTGTGATTTTACCGACAATAAGTAATTATCTATGATTTTATCTGAAAACACACACACAATTTGTTGTCTAATATCAACATACACAATTGGTTTGATTGACATATAGTTTATCCTTTTTTAAATTTTGTGTTACCTAAGTACTAGGCTAATAGTGTGTCATTAAATATATTTGGAGTCTTAATAGTTTCAGATGTTAATTGCAGGGATAAATATGTTATACAGCTAGAATGGAAAAAAGAGTAAAGGTGGAAGAATCGTAGATGGGTTATTGGGCTAAAAATGTAGCGATTGTCGATTATTTATGTCGTAGGAAAACTCCTTGATTTCCTTTTCAAATGTGATTGTCTAAAATTTTTATATATAAGAGACATGCGTTCCAACACAAACAGTTTAAAATCCGCTAGAAGTTAATATAGTGGAATTAATGAGGAATTGTTCCATATTTGTCCTTTGCCTTTGCGATTAAGTTGAATTCTGTAGTTATGGCTTATTGACCAAGTTTACTCTTCCAATTCTTTCATTTTTGATAGAAAAGCAGTATTTTAGTTTAAACAATTATGTTGGTGACGATGATGGATAGTTAGGTATTTATGTGGTTTCGTACTTTTTGTTGGTCAAATGGAGTATGCAAAAAAAAAAAAAAAACCCCTCTTAAAATATGATAAAATATATCCAAACGACCAAAACTAGAAATTCATATTGTAATTTTAATCAACTATCATCAAATATAATTAGAAAAACCAATTATTGTCATCGCTTTTTAGTTTTATGTTTTTTTATAATGTGTGAATCTTTAGGATGAACTATCAATTATTATCCAAGAAATTTTGGAATAAGAAGTCAGTTTATTATATGTTTTTTTTTTCAGAACCTACCCACAACCAGAAGAAGATTTGGGAAATATCAATAACTATTAAAAGATTTTATTACTTAAAAATGACAAAGTTAATCAAATTTAACAAAAAAAAAAAACATTTTCTTGATTCATGATATTTTTTAAAAGCTAAACATTAAACACCAAATCATAAACTTTAAAAATAAACTCTTAAAAGTTTTCTTTAACAATCATGTATCTTTATTCTAATACTATATTTTATTTGTGGACATGTTTTTCAAAGGAAATAAGTCTAAACCACAAACCATAAACCTTAAACCATTAATTTTCGTCGCCACAAACCATAAATCTTAAATCATTAATTTTCATCGCCGTAAGAAAAGTATTCACTAAAATGAAACTATTTGACATTGGCTGAAAGAAAACAAATCATCGTCGGAACCTAATCACATGGTTTCACACATTTTTTTTAACCGATACAACATTATATTTTTGTTTTAAATCCAAAAAAATCTCCCTCAATGAGTTAGTTTTCAAATAACAAATTACCATCTTCCAAACTTTTTCCTTACATTGATGTCAAAGTTGAGTGCTCAAACATAAATGTTTCCGAAGAAAAATAATTGCCAAAAGAAACTATTAACACCCGTCGCTTCGTGCGGGTAAACGACTAGTATATATATATATATATACTAGTCGTTTACCCGCGCCAAGCGACGAATGCGAATATCTTTTTCAGAACTTAGTTTCTAGAAATGGTTAATTCTTTTGCAAAGTGAGTTACTTTCAGGGCTAAAATGAATTTTAAATCGAGAGTGAGTTGTTCTCTCTCAATCACGTTATCAACCACAACACCTCAAAATAGTTTTTTTTGGGGAAAATGTTATATTACAAAGACCAAACAATGAAAATAGTTTCATGTTGGTTTGTTGTACTTTAAGGGATACTATTCAAAAGTATTATATTATTAGTGGATTAAATATTTGTACCTATGACATTATTATTTGTAAGATTTATATTATAATATTATTATATTAATGGTTTGTTGTACTTTAAGCTTAAGCACTTGAACTACTTAAAAAAATAATATTATTATATTGAATATATTTTTAGAAATAATGAGATTTCTTTTATAAGATAGTGTGTGTGTGTATATATATATATATATATATATATATATATATATATATATATATATATATATCATATTTGGAAAGAATGATGATTGTGACGATGGCATAGGTGGTAGTTGGCGGTGTGTGGTGGAGTTGGGGTTTGACTTCTTTGAATATATAAATTAGTGTATAATGGATTGTGTTATTTTGTCAATTTTATGTATAAAGCTTAAAATGAACTTTATTAAGTTGTGTATTATATATATATATATATATATATATATATATATATATATATATATATATATATATTCTTTTACAATATGATTGAATGTATGCATTAAAATATTAGACTGTAAATTGATGAATTAATATGTTCATTAAACTATAAATATGGTATTTTGAAATGTGAATATGTATTATAAATAATACATTTTTTAAGGAGAAATAAAATTTTGAAGTGTGAAAATTGAATTTGTCAATGCATAATTCTATATTTATTATTAAATTTTATATATTTAGCTAAAAAAATAAAAAGGTATGTGTTCAAAAGTATTACCAGAGAAATGGGAGCTATAATGATTATCATATTAAGTTGTGAATACAACTAGAAAATATCACTTGTTGGGCAGTTTCTCTCAAAATGCCAAGTTTCACCATTTTCATAACAAGCTTTTCTTTAACTAGTGCTTGTTCTAATTTCTATATCTCACTTCCATGAGCATCTTCTTTAGTTATTCACAAGTTGTGGCATGAGCGGAGTCAAAACTTATGATTTCCGTATAGCAGTTTCACCAGGTAAGGGTTGCGTCCTTAAAAGTGTAGGTGATAACTTAACACGATAACCTTTCGTACAAGAGTTGACATGAAATTTTGATTCCATCTTTTCATTCTGGGGATTCATTCCTACAACCCCTTCAATGTCGTAGAAGGATCTAGGTTAACGTCACTATCACTTCCACATTTGTTGCTTTTGAAATCTACCTTGTTTAGAGCCGTTGTTTTTATTGACTTTGTAAGTGACCAAAGTGTTAGCTACTAATTATTCATTCATTATCTCGATCGTAGTTGCATCAAGCGATTTTTCTAGTGTTGGCCCATCACTTATCAACATCTTGTGAGGCATTTCCTTGTCCCATTATAATTGGTTCACATTGGTTCATAGAGAGATAAGTCGCATGAAAATATCGTTGTAAATATAGACGATAATGTTACAGTTGTGCCAAACGTGTATAATTGTCGTGGGTTTGCCCAAGATTAACTCTACTATGAGTATTAGATGTAGAAAACCTTTTACAATACTACCGAGGGTGAAATTTTACACTTAGAACGAGTTAAAAGAAACCACCAAGTATTGGGACAAGTCGTGTGATTTACGAATAAAATGTTGCACGAAAAGTTAACTACTACTCGATGTTCTGACTACATCTTGAGTTCTAAAGTTTTGATTCACTTGGATCGAGATGTTTGTGTTGGATTAGGTGTCTAAACCCATAACTATAATTGGTATGTATTTGACCTGCGAATAACATGGTCCATTTGGATTGCATATCATCAGGACAATTTGATAGGATGGATTTTTGAGAAGAGATTATTTATGATTTATTAATATATTATAAGTTCTAATATATTAATATGAAATCATATGATTTAATTTGTATTGATCAAGAATTAATTTGGAATTAATTTAGTGATCAAAATACACTAATTAAATCTATAGGGACTATGGTAATTAGTGAAACATATGGATTAGGCTATTGATCCATGCTAAAATAAGTTTATGTAAGAATACATAAAAAGTTAGGCCACATGAACCATGGATCATAACTCATACTAAAAGTAAATACAAATATGATAATTAGTGAAACATCTCCGTTAGTCATCTGTTTAGAAAGATGAATCATGTTAAAAGTAAATGCAAATAAGAACTTTCATTGATGACAAACAAGCAATACGACAAAACTCATACTAAAGATGCTTATATGTAACCCAAAGAACTTGACCATTATGTTGTGTGATTTTTACGATAAATGTGCCTCCTAAGCATTTGCGGAGGTTCTAAAAACCACAAATGAGAAAATGCGTATATTTATAGGGATGCTAATGATTGTATATTAGTTTTTTTTTCACTTTTTTTTAAAGTAGTTATGATGATTTTAATAGATTCTATCGAAGTCATTTTTTAAATACACTTAGGATCACTTTTTCAATAATTATTTTAGGCTTTATTTTCATGAAGCAAAATAATTAAAAATACTTCCATTCTTCATTTTGACCTTTTCCCATATTGATACACAAAAAAAATAAAAAGAAATTGTTTTTTTTCTTCAAAAAATTAGAAACCGTGTTCTTTACTTCTCTCTTCTCGGAAATCAGAATCTTCAGATTTCATGTTGTGGACTAGTAGTTTCAAAATCCTAAGGACAAAGTAGGGATTAACTGATTAAGGTATTGTTGGTTTTTTTTCCTAGTTCGGAATCACAAGGAGAAATGTGCATAATTTTTTTTTATTTCTAATTCTAAAGGAACAAAAATTGAGTTTTGAAAATCAGATTTAGACGAAGAGGAACAAGAACTGAAAGGCATTGAGGAAATTGATTTTTGAGTTTTGAATGTACAAGAAATCAAGTTCATTTTTTTCATTTCTGATACATTTTGAACAATCACATCAACATTGGTTTTGTTTCTGATCAAGTTCTAAGATGTAAATCACTTTTCTTTTTTTTTCATTATTAACGATTATGTGACCAACGACTATAATCCAACTTGATGAATTTCTGATTTGATTTTTATTTTTTTTTTACAGTTTTGTTACTCTTTTTTGCTGATTTGAATCAGAATGTACTTTTGTGATTTCTAAAGTTTTTTAATAGAAGCATAACTATTCATTTTTTATTAGTTTAATAGTTTCTGATTTAATTTCTAACTTTTTTTTATTTGAAACTGATTTTTTTTTTATTATAATTTTCATACTTTTTATTGCTTGAGTTTCAACATATAAAACCAAGACAAGAAGAAATCTACAAATATTAGAAGGATGACTCTTTTCAAGTAAAAGTCAAGTTCTTTTTTGTGTATTATTTTGAATGAAAATTTTGTTTTATGTATTTGCAATAGAAAATTAAAAATTTATAGTTTTTTTTGCTTAAATTTCGAGATCTTTCAAAATTTTGGGTCTATTTTTTTTGTTAAATCGCACAGGGTCTTCAAGATCTTAGGGCCAACCTTATGATACAAAGAGCATGGTATTTATGTGAGATTGTAAGGTTATGACTACTCACTAGGAATTGAGTTAGTCATCACACATTTTTGATGCATAACAACAAATTTCATCGTTAGGAAACTACCAACCTAAAATTTAAAATATATGGGTATTATTTATTTTACTTTTAATGTCGGTTTATTTTTGTATATTAATTTTAAGTTCAACTGCCTCAACTTTGTTCCATTATATTGATTCAGGACATTTTTTACTGAACTATTATATTAAAGAAAATTTCTCTAGATTCTAGATGTTGCATGTTTTTTTTTTTTTTTTTTTTTTTTTTTTTTTTTTTTTTAAATATATATACCATTAATTTAAGATTAGATATACACTACTACAAGAATGCACATATGACATGCTATATAAGACCCGGTTTTTGAAAAAAACGGGTTATATTATAAAGGAGACCGATTTTATGACATAAATGTTAAATGACTCAGATTAAAATAAGAAACTGTGGTATATGCTGTCACTAAATAACCCAGTTCACGAGACCGATTTTATGACATAAATGTTAAATGACTCAGATTAAAATAAGAAACTGTGGTATATGCTGTCACTAAATAACCCAGTTCACTTTGTTACAAATGAGTCTTTTTAACCACACACTTTTTGATCTAGTTTTTAGACTAAAACTGTGTTGTATAGCTCATTGCAACAATTTCCCTTTGAAAATTTCTAATCCCCTCCCCCACCCCCACCCTCTCCTAAGTTTCGCTCTTGGTGGAAAATTCTGAGATCGACACTTCTTTCCAGATCCCGCTTTCCATATTTTCGCTGATTTTTAGTTCCATCTCAGTATTTTCGTCCCCCTCCCAAATTCTCCTACTGAAAATAACTTACCTTAATTTCAACCCGCCAACCCCACCCCCAACATCGTCGATTTCCACCGCCCCACCCCTAACATTCTGTTTCAGGTGCACAAAAAATACCAGGCTATCTATGTCCCAAATCAGACATTCTCTTAACCTAAATAGTAATGCTTATTGTTGATGTTCTGATGTTAAATGGGTTTAGAGTTCATAACCAACATTACCAAGATCAACAAACGGTGGTGCCTCTAACATAATCGTGTTCATCTAAAGGTAGTGGTGCCTCTGATTTCATTTTTCTTTTAGTTTTAACTCACATGGATCCTGATTGGCATCATAGATGAAGTTGACAAAAAAAAAGGAATTTAAAAAAGGAGTCAACAGGTAGCAACTTATTACTTTTCAATACTTAATTTTTTTTCTTGTTATATTTTTGTTGTTGTTAGTGATGGAACAAGTAATCTGATAGTTAAATCTATCTCATTTTTCTGTTATTTCTGATTTTCACTTTCTTAATCTGTGTTTGGGTGTTCCAACTCTGTGTGCGTGTGTTTGATATGTGAAGAGTATGAAAGAGGTTGTGACTTTTCAAGGCGGGAGTTAAGCTAATTTCATATGAAAAATAGTCTTAATTCAATTCATGTGATCGTGTTATATAATTGATGACTTATCAATGTACAGGGAGATTAAATATTGGATCTGGAGGTCTACAAAGAGAATAAATTAATGAAAGATTTCATTTCTTCATAGAAGAATGCGATCATGTTCAAGTACGTTTATTTCCATAACTATTTACTCATAAAATGTCATTTCTCACTTAGAAATAATAAATATTTTAGCTTTAAAACAAGGAATTCAATATATCATTGATGATTCGGGAGTATTTTATGGTGTTGGAGCATCGATTTTGGAGAATATTTCAAACACACTAATGTTCCCGTTTTACTCTATTCTGTCAGAGCCCTCGGTTCTTTTATAAACCTTAAAACCCAAAAACATACCATTTCCCAATAATCTTCATGATGTTGTGTCTTTTTTAACACTTTCATCTTTATGCAACTTAATCATTCATGTTGGCTCTAAACGAAAGTAAGCAACATACTTCTTTTGATTTGTTTATTGTAGAATTCTACTTTGAAAAACTTACCTAACAATATGTTTATGTTGTGTTTTTAAAGGCATGTTTTCTCAATTTCTTAAGTAGAAGACAACAAGTTGTGTCATTCACGTGATGTTTATGCATCTGCGATTCATTTCATTTTGTTTCTCTTCCTTTTCAGATGAAAAGAATCAATCCTAGTGGTGAATCGTTGAATAAATGTGGGGTCAACTACTTATATTAAGGGATACAAATGTTCGCAGGGAAAGGGAGGTAAAGTTTTGTTACTGTCCTCAATGGTGCCATGACAGCACCATCATTCATGGGTATATTTTTGTCAAAAATCACAATTTTTTTTTATCACAATTGTATTGTTTATAACTAGGCGAGTGCCCGCGCGTTGCGCAGAAATACCTATATAGTTGAAGTCTTTACAAATATATGATTTTTTAAATATAACAATAACGTTGTCGTTAAATTTGATATAATAATTTGTATATACTAAATTGATATAATATATTGATTATTTTGAATTATATGATAATATATACATTTATTATAACTTCATAATCTTAATCGTTTGAATGACTTCTACCCGCGAGTTACACATGAATAAAATTAAATATAATATATGATTTGATGTTATTTATAGGTGTTTTTATTGTTAATTAATTTTTTAAAACTTATTCGCTTAATGTTTTAATTTCTATCATTATAATTATTTAAAACATCAAACATTGTTTTTTTTATTTTAAAGCTAATAATATAATCATTTATATAGAGTTGTTTTTAACTATTGTTATTGTAAGTTATTTTAAGCTACTTATTTGAAAATTTTTAACGATTATAAAAATATATTTAAGAAATATTTTAGTTAAATTGAAATTAAAATTTAGTTTTTGCTTTTATCACTACAATTTATCACTTTTAACTATTTACAAAATATTATTTAGTTTTTTTAAATGGAACTGAAATTTATATTTGAGTTGATATTGTAATGCGCAGAAACACCTATATAGTTGAAATCTTTACAAATATATATTTTTTTAAAATATAACACTAACATTGTTGTTAATTTTGATATAATAATTCGTATATTAATTTGATATAATATATTGATTATTTTGAATTATATGTTAATATATAAATCTATTATAACGTCATAATCTCAATCGTTTGAATGACTTCTACTCGCGAGTTACACATCAATAAAATTAAATATTATATATGGTTTAATATTATTTATAGTTGTTATTTTTAACTAATTTTTTTAAAATTTATTTGTTTAATGTTTTAATTTCTATTATTATAATTATTTAAAACATCAAACATTATTTTTTGATTTTAAAGGTAACAATATAATCATTTATATAGAGTTATTTTTAACTATTGTTATTATAAGTTATTTTAAGCTACTTATTTGAAATTTTTTAACGATTGTATAAATATATTTAGGAAATATTTTAGTTAAACTAATATTACAATTTAGTTTTTGCATTTATCACTCTAATTTATCACTTTTAACTATTTACAAAATATTATTTGGTTTTTTTAGTGGAGCTGAAATTTATATTTAAGTTGACACTGTAATGTTATATTTAAATTAACAATTTAAGTATTTTGTCCAAACTGTTTAAAAATTGTAGCTTTAACATTTTAAATCTAATAAATTAAGTATAATATGTTAAAATTTAAAGACATAACTTAATAAATAGAAGTAAAGATATTATTTTAAAATTGAAATTTAGTCTATTTATGATTACACTTTAGGTTTGATATTTATTTAACCTTATTAACCAACTTACAATCATTATTAAAAAGACACTACAATTTTTCACTTTTAACTATTTATAAAATAATCTTTGGATTGTTTAAGTTAAATGAAATTTATATTTAAGTTGAGCCTATAATGTTATATTTTAATTAATAATTTAAGTATTTTATACAAATTGTTCAAAAATTATACCTTTAAAATGATAATGGTTTACATCCAACAATATATTAAAACTAATAAATTAAGTATAATATGTTAAAAGTTAAAAAGCGTAATTTTATAATTAGAATTAAAGATATTATTTTAATATTGAAATTTAGTTTATATATGAATACAATTTAGATTTGATATTTATTTAACCCAATTACCAAATTATAGTTATTATTATAAAGAAATTGAAAAGTCATAGGAGTTTCAAATGAATGTGGTGAAAGGAAAAAAGAATGGGGGTTTCAAATGCATAAGATTCAAGAAAAAATGCTAGGTTTATAAGTATGTATGATATGGTAATTTATGAATCCAGGTAGACAATTTATGCAATCTTTGCTTGAAAACTTGCAATTTTTTACCCTTGAAATGGCACATGTTGTGGAAGACTTGCAAGCCACTGAATCAGTTATAGTGCACAGGGCTCCCTTGGATCTGGTATGCATACATGTTTGTTTTGTGTTGTTTTAAGCACCTTGACATAGCCTTTTTGTATTGAGAGAAAGGAGAGATTCTATCTCTCTGAATAGCTCATCTCCCTCGTCATCTCTTTGGGGTTATACACAACCAAAACCGGCCACCAAGCTACAAAAACGTATCCCAAATTATGAATAATGGTATGACTAAATCTCTCCTACAAAATTTTCTTCTAGGTTCGTCATTTCTAGAGAGAAGTATAAGATAAGTTTTTAGAGAGAGAAGTGGGAGGTGGAGTGTGTGAGAGAGTGAAAGTGATTATGTGTGTGTTGGGAAGAGTATGACAGATTTTAGGCGAGAGAAGGACTTTCTCTCCTCTTTTATTCATTTAAATCATTTCCCTCTTATATTTATAAACCTTTTTCCAAATTTTTATAAAATATACATTTTAAATAAGAATTTGATTATGACACTTGGGTTTTGGGCTTATAGAATAATGTTAGATATTAATGATCTAAATTTTATTTTCCATTGATTATATTTTCTTGAATTTAGTTATTTTGAATTGATATTGTAAGATTCATAATTAATTTTATGGAGGTTTAGGTGTTAACGTTTATAAATTTGAGATTTTAGGGCTTTTAGGGTTTTTCGGATTTTGCTAAACTTTAGATATCAAGACAAATTGAATTTTGGGGGCATCAAATTATTTTTGAGTCTTATAACTTTTTTATAGTTATAAATAATGTTTGTAATTCCTTTTTGTCGGTTTATTGGCATTTATATGTTGTGGTTCCGAGATTCAAGTGAACTTGAAGAACCAAGTATACTAGTTATAGTTTCAATTTTGACTTAAGTTCCACGAGACTCAGACCTAATTTCTACTACTAGGTCAAATGCATAATGTGTGTGTATGATTCATGAAAATGTGTTCGAGTCAGAGAGTGACCCGAATATGGATAGTCTCTATAGTTAAGTAGTTGTAGAATTCACATAACAATGTGAAACCTAAGTACACTGTCCATCGTTTCTAATTGTTTCCAAGTTTCTAGTAGATTATAACTTAGCTTCTAGTTACTAAGTCTAGTATGTGTTGTGCCTATATGTACAACTAAGTTTAGTCAAATCTAGAACCGACTCGAATTTTGACGGTTGTCACGGTCTCCTCCGGTTGAAAAAATTTCATCCCGAAATTCAATTCGTAACGTATTCTATTAGAACTCAGTCGAGTACAGTTGTATAGTTAGAAAGGTGGTGACTTGAAGAGCTCTTTGATTATTTTGAGTTAATTCCAGAAGGGAAGAGCCCAATTCTTTATTTATAATCAAATTTATGTTTCCATAATTCGAGTTCTATAGTATAGATTATGGGAAATAAGAATTTGCTAAAGCACCAACTACATTGAGCGTTAAGTCTGCATTGATCTTTAGGTCGCGTTCTAAATCAACAATTTGTTCACTTCCAGGTTGGCTACTAAATCCGGAAAAGATATATTCTGAAATAAGGAGTAGCACGAACGAAAGGGAAGCGATCAAGGGTAAGTTCCTAAAGATATGTACTAAGGGTAGGCAATGAAGTTTTGGTACATTTCAAATGTAAAGGCTATTTAAGTGTCATCTATAAAATAAATTACGAAATGATCGAGGATTTCCGAAGCTATAATTTCTGCTACTGTTACTCTTACAATAATAGAACTATATTCAAAGGGAATATCTAATCAGAGAGTCATTGTTGCAAATGGAGGCGATGAAAGTTTATGATAAATTAAATCACATTGTCTAGATAGCATTTTGAGTGTTTAGAAACGATAAGTAAGCTCACTATTATCAAAAAGTGTAATAATTCCACGAAAATGAAGATACATGTGTGGCGATCAAACGAAGTGGTAAAATAACATAAAGATTAACTAAGGTTAAATGTTTAAGTCATCAATGAGGGAATTTATATAGAAATATTTATATTACAATTTTTGAGAAATTGTCCAATTGTTTAAGTCAGAACAAATTCAAGTTTACGAGGACTCAAAACATCTATGAAAACATGTTTGAGAGTTTAGAAACTCATTGGAAATTGAAAAGTAGAATGCTAGTTTAAGAAGTGAGTAAGAATATCTATCATCGAAAATAGTGCATTCTTAATTCAGTGATTGTACCAATAACAATCATTTGAAGGATATATAATCCTCATATTTAATATATATATATATATATATATATATGTGTGTGTGTGTGTGTGTGTGTGTTTTTAAGAAGAAGAAACATAAGAAACTTTATCCTTCACATATACTTTCCGGTTTAAGAAAAATGATAAGCATAAGGGTATTCATCTTGTGTATTAATTATAAGGAAAATACAATTAAAATTGCATTTTAATTTTTTTTAATTTAAAACAAAAGAGGAAATGTAAATAAGGATTACTTGTTTTACAGTAGATTTCAAAATAAAACAAAATGTATATGATAAAAGGTGTAATTGAATATATCAAAGTTGACTAAATCAAAATTATGCATCACGACTATACACGTATTAATTGCTCAAAACGAAAGGGTAGACTTCTAGTCTGTATGTGTACGAACATGGTACCAAGAGAAGCAAAATAGACAGAAACAAAGTTAGACAATGTATTATGTTATTATTATGGGTGTTCGAGATCTGAAATCAGAAGGAGAGCAAGAAATCAAGTGTGGGGGAAAGAAAAGGAAGGTAGCACCAACAATGATTGCTATTGTAAAAATTTTAAGGACAATATCTGTAACTAGATTTAAAACTTACGATGAGATATATTTCAAACTTCAATCCTTGATGTATGTTGATGATTAAATATACATGTGGAAGTTGTAAAGTGTTTGCCAATAATTCGTGAGTTATCAATTAAGTTAAACTTTGTTTGTGAAAAAGAAGAAGCACTACAACTGGTAATTGAAAATATGACACTTTTGACCTTTTAGTCAAGAGTCCAACAATGATTAAAATAGATAAGGTAAAGACTCAATATATTTAAAAGAATAATTATTCATTTTTGAGATTGTATCACTGGAAATCTAAAAGTGGACACTAAGTTTTACAATATGGTAAAATCTGGAAACTTTATAGATTATAAAACTATATTGAAGCAAAGAACACAAATGAGGTATATTTTGAAATACAAGCATTAGAGTTGTCTTATAAACATGTTTGAAGTAGAAATTTGCATAAATATCATGTTGGGTTTCGAGAAAACACATAAAGTAAATTACGATGTCTGAATGAGAAAGTGGTTAAAAGTGTCAAAACAAAAGTGGTTTAGAAGATCCGATGAAGCTTTTACATATAATATGAACTTAAATGTTATATTTTTAAGTTTTATAGCATAGAGTTTAAACACTTTATAAAAGAAAATATTTCTAAGTTTTTCGAAAGCGTGCCAAAATGGTAAGCAAGGTTTAAAATGGTTTATATGACCTTAAAAGCACATATATCCTATGAAGTGGATTTGAAATGAAATTGAAATAGCAAGGTTAAAAACTAATATTGGTTAAATTGAGTTTTGAAGAAAAGTGTTAAGTTAAAGCAAGTTGTCAAAAGATTTTAGCTATAATATGGCTTACATTGTTAGGAAAGGTCTAGCAAGTTGTATGAAGTGGTTATAAAGTATTTTATCGATGATAAATAAAAACGATGAATCGAAATAACTTTTTGATGGAAGATTACGAAGTAAGGAATAGGTAGATTAGTGTAGCTGATCGTACCTAAATACTAAGGAGAGTAAAAGGCGAGTATCGATGTCTTTTCTCCAAGATAAAGGACAAGAAAAATTGTTTGTAAAACGTTTTATGGTGTCAATGCAGTTTCCAGCCTTTTCTAGAGGTCAAAGGGATATCCTAGGTTAAGTTTTAAGCTCAAGGTGGAAACAACCTAGAGCTAAATCGTAGCGTAGAAAGAAGGTCTCACATGTTAGTAATAATGGGTTAAACTGTGACAACCCGAAATTTTTTATTTTATAAGCTTAGTCAGTCAACTCAACTAAGTGTCAAAATCATTAGTACAGAGTTCTAGCCTGGTTACAGGTCATTCTAAGGAGTTTTGAGCCTAATGTTAGAAAGTACCCGCTAGAACCACAGTGTAACAAATCGAACCTAAACCCCATCTAAATGAGTTCACAGCCACAAGACCATGAGCTTACGGCCGTAAACTCATGTGGCCGTAAACTCAAGAGTATATATAGGGCATTGGGTCATTTCTTCTCATTTCTTCATTTCTTGGCCGAATTTTCTTCATTCTCTCTCAACTATCATCTAGCCTTCTTCCTAGATCTTCAAAAGTGTGAGTGTTCTATCCCTTGATTAGTTGATACATCTTATTAACTAGCTACATACATTGATTTCATCCATGGAAATCATGATTGTATAGATATTCAAGTTACACCAAGAACACACACTAGTATTCTTGGCCAAGTTATAAAAATATACCTACTTGCTCATACATGTACATAATAGAACTAGTGTCACGAGGAGAACATAACTAAAGTATGTAAAGGTTGGGCACTGTCGAGATGTGACCGACATGTGTTTGGGAATGATGTGGTGTTGCAACAGAGTTAAAACTTACCTGAACATCAGTCAAGAGAACGCCAGAACGAGTAGATTCAGAGTTAGAATACTATAGGAGTATTTTAGTCCATATAAATAACTTATGTGATAACTTAAAAGACCCTTGCGGATAGGTCTATAATCTTGCAAGGTATATTCCTAAAGTTTTATATATAATCAAGATCTTATAGACATTGAATTTGTGACCTACGCTCCGCTATCCATTCCTCTTAAGGGTGTAGTGTTGAGGTGGGATCAATTATTCGAAGGTCTATTTAATCTTCAATTATATACAAACTTGTGTACCTTGTTCAATTATAGGAGGATTCCGTAAGGATCACCCCATAAAGTTACCTTAAAGATCATAGGTTCTTTAGTCACTTTCATTCTCGCACGACAAACCCAGATAAATGTAACCACTTCCTCATAGTATACAACAAAAGAGTCCAGGAGGAACAAGGACAAGTTCATGAGAAGTTTTCAAGGAAACATCAGCCAGAGTAACCAAAACGTCTTACATGTCACACTAATAGATATTAATCATGTTAATTTATCGAGCTAGTGGAAACACTACTCACATTACATGTGTTAGGATTATTTTCTTACATGCAGTGGTAATAGTTATTCAGGAAACAGATATTCATTCGAGGATAGTTAATTCAAATTCATAGAGTTTGTTAGGTATAGACTCATTTATGAATTGTTTCTAGAACCCTGTGGAAGTTAGGACCCGATACATCCAGAACTAGGATAACCTTGTCTTTTCAGCTTTCGGCTTGTGTCCATTGCTATATACTTATTCCGTCTCATCTTTGATTTCTTTTAGCAAAGATGCCTCTTCGCAGATCACCCAGACACACTACTCCGATAACTTCAATACCGCCTCCTTCGCAAATCGATATGGCAGCTATAAACGCTGCAGTAGCCGCGGCTATGGCAACAACCATGGGTCAATATCACCTCATCAGTACAGATGGAGGTGAAACGCCTACTGATTCTACTCAAAGTGAGGTTCCTGTGCGTCCTAGAGAGTTCTCCTACAAGGACTTCACCAGATGCCAGCCATTGTCCTTTAATGGGACTAAAGGAGTCATTTCCCTCATGCAATGGTTCGAGAAGACAGAGTCGATCTTTGAAATCTGTTTATGCCCGGAAGGAAGAAAAGTGAAGTTTGCTACCTGTACCTTCTCTGACAAGGCCCTAACATGGTGGAACAACCATGTTAAGTCACTGACCCTATCAGTGGCTAACTCAATAGGTTGGGAAAACCTAAAATAATTAATGCGGGAGGAATACTGCCCGTTAGGCGAGATTCAAAAAACTGGAACAAGAGCTGTGGGATCTCACTATGGTCGCTCAGACATAGGGACCTACACTGACCGGTTCAGCAAACTAGCAGCTCTATGCCCCGGGATGATTACCTCGGAGAGCAAGAAGATAGAAAGATACATTTGGGGTCTGACCGCCCCGACCCAAGGAAATGTGCTGTCTTCTAACCCAGCCACATTCGATAGTGCTAAACGCCTGGCTCAGCGACTCATCGACCATGGAGTCCGCCATGGTGTAAAAGTCCCTATTCCCGAGCCATCAAGGGATGAGGACTATAATCAGAAGTCGGGGAACAAAAGAAAGAAGAAGTGAATGACACAAGACACCCCGCAAGAGCAATGAGCGAGTACTATGTACGCTGCTACGACGCCTACTGCTTCAGCACCTGCCAGTCGATATGCTAGAAAACTTCCGAAGTGTGGAAAGTGCAACTTTCACTACACCGGAGTATGCTGGGAAATGCAGTGTCTGAACTGCCATGGAAAGGGACACACAGTCCATTACTGCAGGGCACCGACTCAACCGATCTCCTAAGTCCTCGAAGCTAAAGAAAACCAAGCCTGTTATGGCTGTGGTGAGACTGGACACCGTCAGAAGGACTGCCCAATAATAAGGAACTCAGGAGCGGATGGACGCATTCTGATGATCACCACAGGAGAATCTACCCCGCAGTCGTCGACAAATAGTGGTACGTTTTCAAAATAGTAATTACTTTTAAAATTAATTTATATTCATATAAGATTAAAATTTGGGGATGACACTTAAAAGTAATTATAACAACTCACATGATTGAAATAGGTCACAATATTCAAGAGAACTAAAAGATCCCTTAGAGAAGCTATTATGGCTCACCATATACATCAGGGTTGTGCACAACTAAGATGTTGCAGACTTAGAGTGAGTGACTCCGCTTAGGTCCCCTTTCCTTAATTGGTTGAGAATTTGAGGCAGAGATACTCAGTCGACTGCCTGGTTCATCCTAATTATTCATAACTTGTATATGACGGGTGATGGTAGTGGTACCACGGAGGATTATGGTATAAAAGTATCCCTACAGTTAATAGAGCACTTTTGTTTGTATGTATGCGTACATAGCGGTACGATACGTAGGAGTGTTAACCTCAAATAGAAAACAAGAAACACGAGAACAGTTACAAGGAGTACATTGTCGAACATACTAGGTGTAACGACCCAAAATGAAACAACCCAAAAATACCACCCAAAAATTTCGATTTTTATTATAACAAAACCCATGAGACTGAGTATCACATAATAAAACCATATGCTGCGTATTTCAAAAACCATGATAAAATACTATAAGAAAAACTGTATCACAACTATATCCAAACATATCAAGAAAACTAAATCCACTCCCAGGACAAAATTGAAGCTGTGGTGTGTGCGATGCCGTCATCCCGAGCTCTTCCCTTTGCTTGCGGAAGTACCTGAAACCAAAACTGAAACTGTAAGCACGAAGCTTAGTGAGCTCCCCCAAACTACCATATACCACATAATAACAAATAAGCACATACTGGGCCTTGCCCACTGCATCGGACCGAAGTCCGGGCTAACCGGGGCCTTGCCCCTACATCAGACCGAAGTCCGAAGCTGACTGGGACCTCTGTCCCCTACATCGGACCGAAGTCCAAAGCTGACTGGGACCTTCGTCCCCTACATCGGACCGAAGTCCGAAGCTGACTGGGACCTCTGTCCCCTACATCGGACCGAAGTCCGAAGCTGACTGGGACCTTCGTCCCCTACATCGGACCGAAGTCTGAAGCTGACTGGGACCTCTGTCCCCTACATCGGACCGAAGTCCGAAGCTAACAGAACATAGCATAAACATATCAACTAGCATAAACACATAAATCCTGTCTGAGTCACGGAGGCGTCAAACATACTAGCTACTGCATTGGACCGAAGTCCAGAAACTACGGCTAACTAAACGGGCCGACATTGTGGCCTTAGACCCGTTCCTACTGAAGGGAAACTCACCTGAGACTGCTGAACTGATGCTGCTAATCCTTTGACTGCTACTTGACCTTTGACTCCGAACTGCTGCTCTACTAGCTCCTCGAGCTACCAATGCCAAAATAACACTTAGTCCAACTGACCTCCAAAGGTCAACTAGGTCAACTCTAGTCAAGGTCAAAATCCTGGTCAAAGTCAACCTTCCAGGTCAACCCTACTCGCCGAGTCCACCTAATGACTCGCCGAGTTCATATGCTCAGGGTCCTTCTATTCGCGACTCGACTCGCCGAGTCAGTCCATGACTCGCCGAGTCAACTACTCCCGAGTCCTGACCTGTCCAACTCGCTGAGTCTCCACCCGACTCACTGATTCGAGTTTCAACTCGAAGGGTTTGGGACTACGCGACCTGACTCGCCGAGTCTAAGAACAGACTCACCGAGCACAAAGCAATCTTCAACCAACTCGCCGAGTTGTTCATCCAACTCGTCGAGTTCATGCCCATCTTCAACCGACTCGACGAGCTGTTCATCCCACTCGTCGAGTTCCTCCCCATCTTCAAGCTACTCGCCGAGTCCATTCAGATCTACATACATGCAGAGGAATTTTGAGTCATGCATGGACTCCAAATTGTAGATCCACTCTTCTAAAGCCTATTCCTTATGTAAAGTGGCAAACTTTACGTGTAGCTAACGAGATCTAGGCTCAAATCACTATAAACTAGGGTTTGAGACAAAGGGGCTCAACAATCAACCCATAGACTGATGCTTTATGATTCTCTAGGCCAAGGTACACATAGATCTGAAGTAGCAACTTCAGATCTGGGCTTCTAACTCAGAATAGGTCATAAACTTGTCCTAAAAGTCCCAAATCCCAAGATAAAGGTTGATCTATATGCAAAAGAGGGAAGGTAGCAACTCATTACCTTCAAAAGCTCTGGAAGACCTCATAAACTCTGGATCTACTGCCAATTCTTGAATCCCCAATGTGTGCCTTCCTCCTTCTTCCTTCAATTCACCCAAATTGGCAAGAAAGCTTGATTGAGCAACAATGGAGGCTTAGGGTTTCTGGTTCTGGACTATAGGGCCACAACTGAGCCCTAGGGAAGAGAATAAGATGCTTAAATAGGGTACCAAGTCCCGAATTTAGGGTTTCCAAACCCAGACCTGACTCGCTGATTCCACTTGCCGACTCGCCGAGTCGGTCACTTGCTTTACACCCGGATCCCGCTCCGACTCGCCGAGTTCCTCCTTGGACTCGACGAGTCAACCCTCTTCAACTTAGGGTTTTTCCTTTCCTTTCTTGACCTTTCTGATTTCGGGTGTTAGACTAGGAGTACATAATCGAGCATACCAGGGATACATCGTCGTTTATCAGACGTTTCTTTCATTTGACCAAAACTTTGTTCAGTATAGAGTCTGTTGTTTTCTTTCATCATGAGTTGGCGTGGTCCTCACCATACTGAGTTCATATGTTTCTGTCGCCTCGATCATCAAGTTCTCGAAACTTTCATCATTCGTATCGAAAGTCCGACCTGAACCAAAATTTTTATCTTTCGCATTCTAAACCCCCAAAGTACTCGTGCAAAGAATACTTTGTCCTCCGAAGCCTTATCGTCAGATGTCCGCAGACCGTCAAGAAATACCACTCGTCCAACAAACCAAGTTCGAGCATAGAGGCTATGGACGAATACAGCCCACCTATTATTATTATTCAATGTATACGCGAGGGTGGTATATGATTATGATTACGCAGATTTAGTATGTGTGTTTCCGACCTATCTCCTGTTCCTCGTTGGGTTGTGGACCTGGGGCAGAGTCGCACATCCGACCGTCTAACTAACCCTAATTATATACGAATTGTGTACACGAGGTAATGATAGATGGACCAAGTATGAATCTTATCATAAACGGAAGGGCAAAGTTGCCAAGTCTACGAGTGAGTATTTTGCCAATCAGAAGAGAGCAACCCCAGTAGTAATGCTAAGAAAGCTAATTTCGGGACAAAATTCAATCTAACGAGGGGATGATGTGACACCCCGGAAATTTTTATTTTATAAGCTCAGTCAGTCAACTCAACTGAGTGTCAAAATCATTAGTACAGAGTTCTAGCCTGGTTACAGGTCATTCTAAGGAATTTTGAGCCTAATACACTTAAGGTATAAGTGTTAGAAAGTACCCGCTAGAACCATAGTATAACAAATCGAACCTAAACCTCATCTAAATGAGTTCACGGCCACAAGACCATGAGTTTACGGCCATAAACTCATGTGGCCGTAAACTCAAGAGTATATATAGGGCATTGGTTATTTCTTCTCATTTCTTCATTTCTTGGCCAGATTTTCTTCATTCTCTCTCAACTATCATCAAACCTTCTTCCTAGATCTTCAAAAGTGTGAGTGTTCTATCCCTTGATTAGTTGATACATCTTATTAACTAGCTACATACATTGATCTCATCCATGGAAATCATGATTGTATAGATATTCAAGTTACACCAAGAACACACACTAGTGTTCTTGGCCAAAACTGACCCTTCAAGCTCCTAGATCGTAAGTACCCTTGTTCTAACTTGTTATGTACTAGATTTAACATGTTTAGGTATCAAAAACATCAAGAAACAAGGATTGGATGATAGTTTACGGCCAAGGATCACCTAAAGTCGTAAACTCCCTTTTATGGTGCAAAGTTGCCCTAAATTCCTTCCTTATGCTTGGAAACTAGCCTAGACCTTTACCTTGATGTTCTAAATACTTGAAAACATCAAAAGACCATCATCCATATGGGTTTACGGCCTCAAACACATGGATAAGTGGTCCATGGGCCTTAAACTCCATTTAGGAGTGTATTGATGCCACAAACACTTCCTAAGGCTTATACTTGAAGTTAGGATGCTTCATTATGACTTTTAGGACTTCAAACCACAAAATGGTAGGAGTACCAAGAGTTACAGCCGTAAACTCATGAGTTTACGACCGTAAACTCCAATGGAGTTGGTCTCATGACCATAAACACCTTTAGATGCCATTTCACTTCCCTTTGATGAATCACATGTGATTCCAACACTTAATTAAGGTGTTTCCTAGTCCCGGAAGGTGTTTCCTTTCATATAGTTGTTTATAAACACTATATTCATGTCAATATGTGTCCTTATATGTCATTTAGGACTTATTGTGTCTCGGGACATCATTTGTGGAACTTCTCATCCTTACACGCATACCTGATTGAATCACCCACATCAGGTGAGTTCATACCCCGTAATGAATCTTTTAAATGTTTTAATTATTTTAAGGGGGGGATACAAGTTGAACAGAATGATAATTGTGTAATTGTTTGTTACAAACATCTTTCAAAATGTTGCTTATGTTATTAATAAGTTGTCAAAACATTTCAAAACTCTTTTAAAAGGTTATGTTACTTTATAGTTATACAAAACTCTTTTTTAAAGGTACAAGCATAACTTAGTCAATAAACAAGTCTTTTCAATAACAGTCCAAGTAGAACATTAGTAAACTATAATAGGTGTAGTTTAGGAGAATGCTATTCATTACTTCTAGTACAATGAAGCACACAAAGAGTTAGTTTATACATGAGTCTATACTAATACAATACGCTTACGTGAATACGTTTACATAAATACGATTACCATACACGATAACAGAACAGAACATAATAAGGTGCTACAACATGGAACAAGTGATAGTTTGTTTTATTTACTTCTTTTTATAGTTTATTTTAGCATATTTCATTCATAATTTAGATAACTTCCATGCATATTTTCCTTTTTTTATTTTATGACTGTTTCGGGTACTTTCGAATCTTGTGATTATAATTGCAGGTTTTCGGGTCTAGCGGAGCGGGAGTGTTCGAGACGTATGGAAAGCGATGGGATTTGGTAGACAAAAAGGATGTTAGGCTTGGAGATTGTAGAGATGATGCATGGAGCGAGCTTGATGATTATTTTAAGGCTTGGAGAGAAACAAACTTTAAATTTGCAAGATGCGGGAGTCTATTCAAGTGTGTGTAGATAATTAACCAGGCGAGTTTGGAGGACTTGGAGAGGCCAATTGGGCTTAAAATGAAGAAAAACTTGAAGAAAATGGGCTAGGAGGTGATTAGATTTGATCTGGGCTAGTGGGATATGTTTTGGAGGCCCAAAAACTCAAAGAAGCCCATGTTAGACACCACCCGTGCAACAGCACGCGGGTCGCGCAACCTCCTGCAGGGGAAATTCCAGAAATTCTTCTTTTGAGCTATTTGAGGAAGGTCGGTGCCCATCTTTTGCAAACTCTTAGACATCCGATTTTTGAGCAATCTCTCTAGAATTTTGAAGACTTTTGAAGGCCAAGAACACATCAAGAACATCTTCTTTTCACCTCTTGATTCTTGTTTAATGTTTGGTACAATCTTCTCTAACTTTGTTTCTTTGAGTTTAGCTTGGCTAAACTAATCTTGGTTGAATTTTTGTTGAATCCTTTGAACTTTTGTTGAATGTTGAAGAATCCATGAACTTGTTCTTAAATCTTTATGGAAATGTTTTGTGTTTTATCATATTATCACCACTAGTATGTTTTTATTCATGAGTTTAAATGTGTTTGTGGTGATTAGTTGGCTAATTTATTGATTAAGTAAAGGATCATCAAATTAGCAAGCAACAAATGATTTTTGTGTTTTTCGTGCTTCACACAATCTTAAAAACATTTCCTCCAACATGGTGGTGAAAGCATTTGACTCCTCTTGGATTTGGTGACTTTTTGGTTCTTAATGCTAGTTGACTTTCACTAATTACATGCTGAAAGGAAATTGTGACTTTGACTAAGGAAATTGCTATGAACTTTTCTAACTATTTTAACAACTAAGAAAATTCTAGGTAATCTCAAACTTCTTGGATAACTATAGCCAAATTAAGGGTTTAAAACAAGTATTGCACCATTGGATTCTAATGATATGTTCTTTAAAGGTCAAAGTGAGGAAACTTTAAGTCAACCATCCTTCTCTTATTGATTTTACATCAAACTCCTACTTTTGTTGAAATTGTTTATTTAAATATTAGTTTAATTCTAGTTTATTTCAAGTATTTCAAAAGATCACCCCCCCCCCCCCCCATTTTATTTCTATTGTCATTTTACAGGTATTTTTATAAAGAGATTTTTCATAGAGTTATAAATTAAACAAATCTTCGTGGATTCGATCCCTTTACCACTATACACTATTTTAGTGTGTAATAATTAGGGTTATTAATTTTGTTGGCCTCGACAACCACCAACAAGTTAAGGATCTAACTATACCAATGAATCACTAATACATTGTGATAGTTATATTGGGTATACATGATTATAGTAATATGGATGTTCGCGGCTTGCAATCATAGCAGGGGTCGCGTGTAATTCCCAAAATCTCTTGATAAGGGAGCGTTTAGCATGGGATCTATCCAACACATTATGCCTTAACCCTCAATTAAGGCAAAATAGTACAAAAAGTAGTCACTTATCACAAATACTACAGTACTCACACGGTATATACGATAGTTACAAAAGGATATAAAATTCCAGTTAATATATTATTAAATACCTTTACTATGTGTCATATTCACATAATCGATGAGGTAAATTAGATTTCAATAATAATAGTCGTACAGTCGGGTCTTGGTAGAAGGCTACTTGTAAACAGTCGAGTCTTGGTAGAAGGCTACGATTAAAAGTTAGGACCATAATGCTAGTCTTATGATTCCTTAATGTATACACCACAGGATACATATATACCAATAGGTTCCGATAGATAATAGAATGTGTGCTCTCCGCTTCATTTCCCAATCTATTATCTACCTGATTCTATATACATGTATGCTTAGTATACATTAAGTCATCATAAGGGTACCAGGTATGGGTCGGGTTATAGGACACAGAGTCGAAGCACAGTTTTTCTAGTACAAAACATACTTTTCAAAGTCAGTACTTTTGGTATACAAAACTAGAAATTTCCCAGATAAGGGTTTAATCCATTTTATTAAGCCAGTACAATTTTAAAGACTTTAGGTGAGTAACTCTATAATACCTTAGTTTATACACCATGTTTATATATAAAACTAATACCCAATAGGAAGTTAAATGTGTGTTTTCCGCCTTACTTCCTGTTCCTCGTTGGGTTATGAACTTAGGGCAGATTCTCCCAATTAACTCTCTATCCGATATCAGATTATATATATAGCAGTATAAACTAAGCTATTATAAAAGTAGTCAATGTGGTCACTATTTTACTATAAAAATATAGGTTTTCTTAAAGAAATTCATTAGATATAAAGGATCCATTACAATTAACTCCATGAGTAACAAGTGAATACACCAGGGTTATATACGATAATGATCTAACAACTAATGGGATGTGTGCTATCCGCCTTACTTTCTGTTCCCCGTTGGGTTGTGAGCTTAGGGCAGATGTGTAACATCCAAAAAATACAGGCAAAAAATTTCATTTTTAAATACGTCATTATAAACCAACAGTGTAATAAAACATTCGTAATATCATGTCATGTCAAATCCAAAGTAGAAATAATCAAATGTGTTATCATAAAATAATATCAGAGTGTAATCCTAAAGATCTCATGTGCGGAAAACCATAGTGTGATGCGCTGCGATCAAGCCGGTTGCTTTCCTTTAAACACGAAGTACCTGAAACCAAAACTAAAAACCGTAAGCACGAAGCTTAGTGAGTTCCCCCATCATACCACATACCACACAATCATATAACATACATATACTGTCAGGCATATCTGGGTGCCCGACCTACCCCTTCGGTCCTCTCGACCGGATACTGTCTAGCATATCTGGGTGCTAGCCTCCCCTTTGGTCCTCTCGACCGGATACTGCCTAGCATACCTGGGTGCTGGGCTCCCCTTCGGTCCTCTCGACCGGATACTGCCTAGCATATCTGGGTGCTGGCCTCCCCTTCGGTATCTTTCAACCGGTAACCGGGGACTATTTCACCCCCTAACACTACCACATAAAAGCATAACATAAACACATAAGTCATATACTGCCTAGCATATTTGGGTGCTGGCCTACCCCTTCGGTCCTGTCGACCGGTAAGTGGGGACTATTTCACCCCTACTACTACCACATAATATCATATCACATATATCACATAAACATAACATATAGTAGCAAACATAGACAATTATCACAAAGACAATCATCTAACAATTCCTACTGGTGGGCCGACATTATGGCCGTAGACCCACCGCTACTGGAAGGTAACTCACCTTACACTGCTGAAGTCCCGAAGACACAATCCCACACTTGCCGAAGTCCCGCAGACTCGACCCCAGCTGCTGGCTGACAGATTCCCGAACTGTCAACACCAAAATAACACCCAATTAATAATTGGGTCCCAATACATAACCATACATACATTCTTTGGGTAATTACTACATTACCCCTCGCTTGGCTTATTCAAGCCCAAGGCCCAATCCGTAGGCCCAAAGTCAATTAGGAATCAAAGCCAAACACATGGCCTAATTTTCCAAATTGGGACTAGGCCTATACATGGTCTCATTCTGAGGCCCAACATCATATACTCATTAAGGCCCAAACTATGGCCCATCTATGGCCTAATTTTCTAAATTGGGCCCAAGCCCTAGGCCTATTAAATTGCTCTAGACCATTTGCTTGATCTTGGATAGCCCATTTGATATCCCAATCATTAAGGCCCAACAGAAAGGCCCAACCATAAACCCAAATGAAATTAGGGTTTCACATAAAATGATGATTAGGGTTAAGTTTCCTACTTAACCCATTAAGCACTTAATCCATTAAGGACTTAATCCATTAAGTCCCATATTGCTTAGATTAGTCTTTGCCAATGATTATTATTTAATATCTCCAGTTATTAAATAATTCCCGTGTGTCCCGATTAATTCCCCCTAATTAGGGTTTCCAACCCAATACTAGTCCATTAATTAATTTGTTGGGCTTTTAAATCAATTAGGGATTTATTGGGCCTATTAAGCCCACTAGAATATCATTAAGCCCATTAGGGTTTTATTAGGGTCCATTAAGGTTTTATTAAGCCCATTAAGTCTTATTGGGTCCAATAGAGTCCATTAAGCTTCATTGGGCCCATTAGGGTTTTAGTCCTTTGTCCAATCATCCAAACAAGTCTAAACACCATCAAAGCACACCGCCACCTGACACGGCGGCCGGTGGCGGCAGCCACCACCTCACGGTGGTGGTTTCGAATTCCTTTCTCGTTATTCCTTTTTGAGTTACAATTACAATGAAAATACCAAAGAAACATACACACACAAACCACCTTGAGGTGGCCGACGGTGGTGCATAGCGGCAGCCACCACCCTATGGTGGTGGTGATGCCTTTTCGAGCAATCCAAACAACACCCACATGCATCATCACACCTTCAGCTTGGAAAGGGAAGCCAACCACCCATTTGGTGGCATATGGCGGCGACATCGGTGATTTCACTTCGGCAGCCACCACCTCGTGGTGGTGGCAGTGGTTCCTTTGGGTTCCTAGTCGAACAGCCTCCCCCACACCCAAATCTTGAAGCGACATTACACCCACCTGAACTCACGAAAAACTATAGCAACCACTCACGGTGGCAGCCCGACTGGTCTCGGTGGTTTTGGCTAGAGCGAGTCGCCGGCGAAGGGGAAATAGCGAAGAACGGTGGTGGCGATTTCCCAGAAGCTTGGCGGTACCGGTGATGTGGTTGACGATGGAACCGCAGAGAAGAAGCGATCGAAGCTGCCACACACCCGATGGAACAGCCCAACAGCGGCAACAACCTAGCGGCGATCGATCGATGGCGGCTCCATTTTCATCGGAAAGGCGCGACGACAGATGCAACATCGGGACTGGATGGTTGAATGCTCCCGCTGACGGCAACGCCATAGAATGGACTCAATCGTCGCTTGGTGGCCATGGGTGGTCGGAAGTAGGCGAAACCGATGATGGCGGCTGGAGGATACCCAACGGCTGTGAATAAGAACTAGGTTTAGGGTTTTTAGCTTGGTAACGGGTGAAGTAAGGTTATATACCTGGTGCTACTAAACATCCTGCCATATTGACAAAAACAGTCCCTCCTCATGACATTTCCTTTCAAAATAAGGCCCATATTTACCATTTAAACCCTCAGCATCAAAATCCATTACAAATTAAGTCCCATAAATTACCAAACAGCCCCCATCTCCTAAAATCTTTATAATTCAGCTCCCTATGTTACCCCTTTTTACCCTAATATCTTGATTATGACATATTCAGCCCTTCCACCTCTTTCACATTCAAATTAAATCCAAATAATTACCATGGAGCCCCTGTCTTCATAAATATTTACAAACTGAGTCCGGAATTCACACTTTTAACCCCAACTTCTAAAATTATGACAATTAGCTCCTCGAGATCATCCTTTTATATATAATTATTTATTTAGAGTTACAAGCCATTCATTAATTTATTTATCTATTTAATAGATAAACGGGGTTTTACAAGATGCGCACAATCAATTGTTTGTTTACTCTGAGTTGTATATAACTTGTACCCACTTAGTACCCATAAAAAGGCTTGTAGTGTCATTTTACTTAACTTTCATTCAAGTAGGAAATATATGATTTTCTAGGAGGAACAGGCTAAGTTTTCAAAATAGAACTTACAGTTTATACCACTTTTACATATACATATTCAACAACATTTTACAGCTTACTCACATCACTAAAATCTTATGAACTCACCAGCTTAATTGCTGATCAACTCTTTCAAATAACTTGTATTCTCAGGAGGCTATTAGACAGGTGCTCGTGCTGGGGATTTAGAAGAAGGTTAGATATTAATGATCTAAATTTTATTTTCCATGCTTTAGCAGTTGGATCTATCATGTATGCCATGAATTATACTAGACCTGATCTTGCTTATGCTATGAGCATGACAAGAAAATTTCAAAAAAAATATAAGGAAGAGTCAGTGGATAGCTATGAAGAACATCCTTAAGTACTTGCGTAGAACTAAAGATATGTTGCTTATCTATGGAAGCATTGATGAAAGATTAAATGTAAAGTGTTACATCGATGCTTCATTCCATTGTTTTAGAACTCGCTACTCGGTACTTGTTTGGCCGATTACCGAGTAGCAAGTACACGGGGAGTACTCAGATTCGATAATTCATGTAGAAATATTTTTAAAGAAATTATATATGTCAAAATCATAAATTAAAACCATAGGTT